>NC_092771.1:3997566-4347633 GCF_047496795.1 Chiloscyllium punctatum
TCCCAAAATCAGCCATGTGCTTATCTAAGGATTGTTTAAATCTCCCTAATGTGGCTGAGTTGACTACCTTAGCAGGTAGGGCCATTACCACTCTGTGTAAAGAACCTGCCTCTGACATCTGTCTTAAATCTATCACCCCTCAATTTGTGGTTATGCCCTCTCGTACAAGCTGACATCATCCTCCTTGTAAAAAGTCTTTCACTGTCTACTGTATCGAATTCTCTGATTATCTTGTATGTCTCTATCAAATTCCCCCCCTTAGCCGCTGCCTTTCCAATGAGAACAGATCCAAGTCTCTCAGCCTTTCCTCATAAGACCTTCCCTCCAGACCAAGCAACAACCTAGTAAATCTCCTCTGCACCCTTTCCAATGTTTCCACATCCTTCCTGTAATGGGGTGACTAGAACTGTACACAATATTCCAAGTGAGGCCGCACTAGCATTTTGTATAGTTGCAGCATTTGTAGCTGCACTATTGTAGCTGTTTTCCATTTCTCGCTATTAAATCTGCTATGCAGGCCTTGAGTAATTGACACACTTACTCATGACATGGGAAAAGAGCAGTGACCACTCAGCACGAATGAACCATGACCTCTCCGCCAAGCTACAGGGTTTCACAGGTTATATAGAATTACAAATAACTGACCGTTAATTACAGAACAGTGCATGTATAACAACATTCGGTGGCCATGTAGCACACTGTTTGCAGAAGTTAGTAGCAGATAAACAGTGGTATGGTTCTAACAGAACTCCTGTATATCGAGAATTATCAGTGGCTGAGGGGATACAGCAGTAAGGTCAGCAAAAGAATTCTCATAAACAACTTCAGTTAGAAAACAGCTCAGCTTAAAAAAAATGGGTTCCCTTAGAGGACAGCCTGGTCAGGGTCCTAAAAATAGTTTCCGCAATCCTTCCCTTTTTTTTCACAATCAAAGGAGCAGGTCAGGAGCTTCAGCGAAAGGGGGACTATAGCCAGAACCAGGGGGGTTGTCTGGTGGGGGAAGCTTGGAATCGGGTGGGTGGCCCTCTGAATCGGAGTGGTCAGACCCAATGGGTTCTAGATCCGGATGTTCTGCGTAATGGCAGGGGTTTTCAGAAAGGGGAATCCTGGTCAATTGGGAAGTCAGTGTGATGGAAGGCAGCAGTAGTGAGCTGAAACACGCAAAAACTGGCTTAATGAAAATAATAAGGATGGCAAACACAATAAACTCTTGTCAGAGGGTGCTGCCCCAGGAACCGAGCCAGGAGCCCATCCAACTCCACGAGTCTCACCAGGAGCCGAGTTCACGGAGTGTAGAGGCTGCTTATCGAATATGTTGAGCAAGGTTGGTAATGTTCTCACTGGGGTCGGATGTAGATACAGCAGTCAGAGCCAATGAGGGCACATGTACCCCCCCCCCCCCTTTTTTTGACTAAAGCAATCCTGTTCTGCAAGGCAATGGTGCGAATATCAAATTGCCTTTGCACTAAGCTGGTCCAGAGCCGCTGCCATAGCGTTCGATATTTCCTCCCCGGGTCATGACCATTCACCTACCCTCTATCTCCAGTCAGACAGCTGCATAAGAGGGGGAGAAGATAGCAAGAACCTGCTCAAGTGTGATAATTGCTCTCTTGCTGCAAGCCCTTGGCTTCTCGAAAGGAGAGGAGTGCAAATGGTAAATAAAAGGGGCCACGTACCCTAAGTAGCAACTCCCAGTCCAACTGAGTGGCAGCTCAGGGTAGGCCTTGTGACTGCACATGAAGTAGATGCCATTACAGGTTCTCAAATGATTATGATTTGGAGACGCTGGTGTTGGACTGGGGTGGACAAAATTAAAAATCACACAACACCAGGTTAAAGTCCAACAGGTTTATTTGGAAGCACTAGCTTTCGGAGCGCTGCTCCTGATGACAACCACCTGATGACAACCACCTCAAGAAGGAGCAGTGCTCCAAAAGCATGTTCTTCAAAATAAACCTGTTGGACGATAACCTGGTGTTGTGTGGTTTTTAACTCAAATGATCAGTCTGAGTTCCAGTCAAGAAGGTTGGGAATGTGGTATATTTGGCGGTTTAGTTGAGAACTTTAAGGTTAAGTATGCTCTCATCTGATTTGGACTGAATTGTGGTAGAGATAAGGAGCAGGGGATGGGCACATCTGATGCCAGCATTCCATCCTGACGAATGGTCGCTTTTCAAGCAGATGGATCCCATGGATGTATCCCTTCCTGTGGTGTTGATGAGTAGCAAGACTGGGGGTTCATGTGAGAGATTATATCGAGGTTGGAACCAACCCTTAAATTTCTCCATTTTATAGCCTGCTGATTTCCAGCGTATCTGGCTGCTCTTCCCAAAAGTCCCTATTTTAACCATGGATGGTAACCAACTGTGGAGTTGAAAGGTTTTACTTCAGACGGCCTATCTTGTTCCAGCCACTATTCGGCTGTGTCGGACATATTAAATGGAATGGGCCTTGGGAATGCTTCCCTGGGAGTGTATGGGTATGTGGGCACATACCCAGCAGCTGGAGTGATTGATTTGTTGAGCTTAGATAAGTCATGTAAAGAAGGCTGTTGGCACACAATTCCCAATTGCTCGGGTTCATCACGCTGTCCTCTCTGCTCCACTCACGTCCAGTCAATGTCAATAAAGCAATGAGGAGCATGGCAACTATTCGGCATCTACCACTGCTGTCGGGAGAGCTGGTGCCTCCTGCGCTGCCTATTCACGTACCCTCTGGTGTGGTGCTCTCTCGCATCAGGTTCCATGTGTCCAATTGGGTCTTCCTTCGACCTTGACAGCTGTTTGGGTTATCAGGAGGACCCAGGGGTCTTTCTCCTTTCTAGGAGAGAGAGAATTTTTGTCAAACGATTTTATCATGACATAGTCCACAGGCTGGAAAGAATACATTGGCTCAACTCAAGGCATGGGAATGACCTCTTTCACTTGATCATGGTTACGGGTGTTCACTTTACAGTGCTTTGACAGAATCTAGTAGGGCCACCTGTATCAGGAGCAATGGCATATCCACAGGGAGCTTTGGAGGACTAGCCCCTGGAGGCATCGGTCTGCCCATCAGGACCTCCAAAGGGAGAAAGTCCCGTGGTTTTGTTGACTTGGTTCCTTATGGTGTACAGGGTCAAAGGCATTGCATCTGGCCATGACAGGCCCATGTTCTGTGTAATTTTAGTCAGGGTAGTTTTAAGTGTACCATTCATCCGTTCCACCATATGGGTGGCACAGTGGTTTGCACCCGGGTTCAATTCCCACCTTGGGCGACTGTCTGTGTGGAGTTTGCACATTCTCCCTGTGTCTGTGTGGGCTTCCTCCGGGTACTCCGGTTTTCTCCCACAGTCCAAAGATGTGCAGGTCAGGTGAATTGGCCATGCTAAATTGCCCGTAGTTTTAGGTAAGGGGTAGATGTAGGGGTATGGGTGGGTTGCGCTTCGGCGGGGCAGTATGGACTTGTTGGGCCGAAGGGCCTGTTTCCACACTGTAAGTAATCTAATCTAAGACTGGGGCTGATAGGGAATATGATATTTCCACATGATGCCCAGTGCCTTACTAAATTATCTGTGACGGCTGCGGTAAAGTGGGTTCTTCTATCACTGTTAATACTACCCAGAAATCCAGGGATGACATCTTTCACAAGGCATTTGACCAATGTTCGCGCATCATCCTTCCATGTAGCAAAGGCTTTTGCCCATTTAGAGAACATGCCGACAATTAGCAAAATATATCCTATTCAGCTGATGTGAGCAAAATCAATCTGCAGCTGAGAAAAGGCTCCTTGTTGGACTGGCAAATTATTATATTTAGCTTCAAGCTTACCATGGGCAGCCAGGACATGCAAAAGGGATTTGGAGCGAATGATACGTCCATCAGGGTGCGTTAGCCTCTTAGATTCCTTAGCGTCCCTGTGGACCCAGCTGTATTTCTCAGCTTGCGGAACAGCCTGCTGTGCCGACCGTACTCCTTTGTTAGATCGGTAGCTGCCGGAATTGCTTATAGTCTGGGAACTTGTAACACACATGGTGGGAGTCAATGTGGCAGTCAGCACAAGTGTTTCTGTGGGTGATGGGATCACCTGCAGCGATATGGGTGGCGGATTTCATAACGGCTATATTAGCGGGAGAAAGAAAAGTGTGTAACAGATTGTTGATGAGCTGAACATGTTGCAGGGGTCTTCCAGTAAAGTTAATGAACCCTTTGCTGAGCTCATGCACCAGAACCAGACAAAGTGGGTCACTCTCCCTCCCTCTACTGCATAATTTATTGGAAAGAACCATTTCCTGACCGTTAGAACTATTTACTACCAGTTTGGGACAGTGAAGAAAATGAGTATAAGGGGATCGCATCAGGCAGTCGCCCCCCCCCCCCCAGATGAAGTACCTGATGAAGGGCTTTTACCCGAAACGTTGATTGTCCTGCTCCTCGGATGCTACCTGACCTGCTGTGCTTTGCCAACACCACTCTAAACTTGACTCTGATTTCCAACACCGGCAGTACCCATTTTGCCTTGAATCAGAAGGCTATGAGGACAGATTGATGCAGATGGAATCCTTTTTTAAGACCCTGGACCTTCAGGGTGTAACTTCATAGCAAGCTTCCTTTCATAATTATTTCTGTTTCCTCTCCCTTCTCTCTCCCTTCCTGTTATCCTTTGTTTTCCTGGGTTCTCTTTTCTTATTATTTCCTTTTTGTCCTTTTTTCATAGTTTGGGGTGGGGAGGAAGGGGGAAGAGGTCTTTTTTTTTGTTCTGCCGGGAGTGCCTAGGATTACAGTATGGAGGGGACGGTTTGAGTGCCCACTTTTAACTTGTTATAAGGTATTGGTATTTTCTTCTTACTTTGTGTTGTCTTGAGGTGGGGGCATGGTGGGGCGAATGGGTGGGATGAGCGTCCCCTGTGGACAAGGGGGAAAGTCTCCTTTCCGTTGTGTTATATATTGATATGTTGTAG
Source organism: Chiloscyllium punctatum (assembly GCF_047496795.1). Classification (NCBI taxonomy): domain Eukaryota; kingdom Metazoa; phylum Chordata; class Chondrichthyes; order Orectolobiformes; family Hemiscylliidae; genus Chiloscyllium; species Chiloscyllium punctatum. The sequence continues at coordinate 4,002,506 of NC_092771.1, forward strand.
AAGGAGGTGTTAGAGATTTTGATTTAGTAGTTTTGGAAGTTGCATTTTTAAACTTGTACAAACTGTTTTATGGTTTTCACTCTGCACGCTATGAGTGGGGTTCTTCCTTTGCGGGGGTGGGGGTGGTCACGGACTGTTTTAGACGATCGTGGCTACCCATTCATTTAAATGGTGCACCTGGAATGTTAAGGGGAGTCATTCACCAATTAAGAGGAAAAAAGGCACTGTTAAGCCTTAAAAAAAAAAAAGAGGGTCGATGTAGCCTTGTTAAAAGAACCGTACTTAACTGATAAGGAGCATTTGAAGTTGCAACAGGAATGATTCGTCCAGGTGTTTTTCTCATCCTTTAACTCGAAAAGTAGAGGAGATGCTATTCTCATCTGGAAGAACCTCTCGTTTCAAATGCTAGGCCAAATTTAAGAATGAGTGCAGGCAAATCATAATTCTTCAAGCTTTAATACGTGGAGAGGAATATGGGATCCCCGGCACATCCCCTTAAATTCGTAACGGATGCGCTTTTGAGATTGATAGCCCTTGAGGCGTGTCAAACAATTATGGGGAGACTTTAATTGTATTATTGACCCTGAGGTGGACAGGATGCCTCGGGGTCTTGCGGGTATGTCTCTGCAATCCAGGCAGTTGGTAGACCTGAACATGGAATTGGAGTTGGTGGACATGTGGAAATGTCTTCAGCTGAAGGTAGGGATTTCACCTTTATTTTTCTAATCTGCATAAGTGCTGTATGTTTTTTGTCCTATTGGCCTTTTTGAACTCTGTGCTGTCTTGCAGAATAGGGAATATATCCCTTTCTGATCATGCGACAGTGTACAGGGAGGTCAAGCTGGTGGGATGGGCTCCTGGCACTGGAGCATGGACCCTTTCCTCCTGAATGATAGCAAGTTTATAAGAGTACTTTTTGCGGGAGTTTAAAATCTTATGGGATATTAATTTAGGTATGGCCAGCAACCCATTGATGTTGTGGGAGATTGCCAAGGCCTATGTGCGGGGCTTGATTATTTCTTACTCTGTGACTCTGAAGAAGCAGAAGGGGGAACAGTAGTGTTTCCGAAACGTCGATTTCGCTGCTCGTTGGATGCTGCCTGAACTGCTGTGCTCTTCCAGCACCTCTAATCCAGAATTTGCTCGAGGCTCCCTGAAGGCAGCTGAGTTAGCATACTTTGACGTCTATAACTAAATTTCAGTGGATTGCAGCTCTGAGGGCTACTTTGAATGTTGCACTCACCCAAACAGCAAAGAGGGTGATCTCTTTTGCAAAACAGAGATTATTTGAGTATGGTGATAAACCAGATAGATATCTAGCATACTTGGTCAGAAAGAAGAATGCCCCCCAATCTATTACATCCATCAGAGCGAGTGCTGGTACTCTTACTTGCAATGCCAATAAGATTTAAATGCAGCATTTAGGAAGTTTTACTCTGAGCTGTACCGGTCAGAGGGCTATGAGGACAGATTGATGCAGATGGAATCCTTTTTTAAGACCCTGGATCTTCCGGATGTAACTTCAGAGCAGGCATCCTTTCTGAATACTCCCCTGACAATTCAGGAAAAACAGGAGGTGGTGAGGTCGCTGCAGAGTGGTAAAGCGCCCAGTCCAGATGGATTTCAAAGTGAATTTTGTAAGGAGTTTACAGACATGCTGGTCGGGCCACTCTCTTGGATATGTACAATTACTCATGCAGTCAGGGCTGACTCCTGTCTTCTTATGAGAGAAGCAAATATTTCTCTTAGTCCCAAGAAAGAAAAAGCCCCAGAAGATTGCACTTTGTATAGGCTCATCTTGTTACTGAACGTGGATTTTTAAAATTCTGTCGAAAATGCTGGTGTTAAGGTTGGAGAGGGTACTGCCTTTTATTGTAAATGAGGACCAGGCGGGTTTTATTAAGGGTGCTCGCTCTCCCGCCACTATTATTTACAGTGGTGATTGAGCCGCTGGAGGAAACCATCTGGATGATCCCAATATAACTGCCCTGGAGATAGGGTCAGACAGGCATAAGATCACCCTTTATGCGGATGATGTCCTTCTTCTCTTTTTAACTGATCCAATGACATCTGTGCCTGCTTAATAAAAGTGATTAATCTATTTGGTTTGTTTTAGGGTATAAAATTAATTTCATGAAATCTGAGGTCATGCCTCTCGGGGGTCTTAGTAGCATATCCAATTTTGGGGATGGAACCTGTTTCCCTTCCGGTGGTCGCAGGAAGGTTTTTTGTATTTAGGCGTTCTTATTGCCCCAGTTTTTGATCAATTATATAAGCCAACTATGGGTAGTTGCTAGAGAAGATAAGGCAAGACCTTTGACACTGGGAGGATCTTCTGATATCTTGGTTGGGCGAATACCTCTGGTTAAGATGAATGTTTTTCCTGGCTTATTATATACCATGCGAATGCTCCCTTTGATGTTGCCAAGGCGAGCTTTGCACAGGCTTTACAGTTGGCTTGGTTTTTTATTTGGCATCATAGGTGGCCTCATTAAGCTGGATAAATTGTACCTCCCACAGGAGAGGCGGGGACTTTCTAGACTCTCCGGACTTTAAGAAATACCAATTGAGTTCTTTTCTATCCTATGTGGCTGAATGGGCCTGTTAGGATCCTTGATCAATCTGGTTGCACATTTAGGCCTCCCAGACAAAGTGCCCTCTCATTAATTTGTTGTTTATGGACAAGATGAGAATTGTTATGGATCACTGTAAAAATCTGATTGTCCTAAACACAGTAAAAGCATGGAGAATGATGCGGCAGGGCGAGGGTAATTTACCAAAGAACTTCCCCTTTCATTCCCATAGTGGGAACGTTGGGATTCCAGCTGGGTTCGATGGACTCTGGCTTTTAGCTCTGTGAGTCCAGAGGAATCTCTTGTTTGGGAGATCTATTTGCTGGGGAGATCATGATGTCTTGCGAACAGCTGAGTCAGATGTTCGAGCTACCAAGGAGCGATCTCTTTTGTGACTACCAGGTTAGAGACTTCATACAAAAAAAAGACTACATTGATGGTTAGTCCCTACAAGTAGATTAGATTACCTACAGTGTGGAAACAGGCCCTTCGGTCCAACCAGTCCACACAGACCCTCCGAAGAATAACCCACCCAGACCCATTTCCCTCTGACTGATGCACCTAACACTGGACAATTTAGCATAGCCAATTCATCTGACCTGTACATCTTTGGACTGAGGGAGGAAACCCACGCAAACACGGGGAGAATGTGCAAACTCCACACAAACAGTCACTCGAGGCTGGACTCGAACCTGGGACCCTGGTGCTGAGGCAGCAGTGCTAGCCACTGTGCACCCTTAATATGTAGGGAATCTAATATAATCAATGTAGTCTTTTTTTTTGTATGAAGTTTCTTGGACATGGAGACGAGAGTGCTCCAGCCTTACGGTTCCCTCTTAGTTAGCATTAACATAACAGCTGCCTCAACTCCAGGAGTTTCATCCTTGAAGAATTCCAAGTGGAGGCCTAGTGATTTCTGTTTTGTAAATTTATGTATTCCCTGTCTGATTCACCCACTTTTTCAAGTGCTCAGCTTAATTATTTTATAATAAACTCTAGCATTTTCTCCACTACTGACATTAGGCTAACCAATCTATAATTTTATTTTTCTCTCCACCTCCTATTTTAAATAGTGAACACAGAGCATCAAACATTACTGTGCAGTACAGGCCCTTCGGCCTCGATGTTGCGCTGACCTGTGAAACAAATCTGAAGCCCATCTGTGGGGTTACATTAGTTATCCCACAATTGTATGAACTGTTCCAAAATCTTGGAATATAACCACCAATGCCTCCAGTATTTCTAGGGTCACTTTCTTAAGTACTCTGAGATGAAGGTTATCAGGGTCTATGGATTTGTCAGCTTTCAATCCAGTCAACCACACCATTTCCTACTCATTCTGATTTCCTCCAGTAGCTTTCTCTCACTACATAATGTGCTCCCCAATATGTCTAGTATGTTATTTATGTCTTCCTTTCTGAACACAAACAGTGTATATATTTAGTTGACTGACTGTTTCTTTGTTTCTTTGATTCCCATTATAAATTCCTCTGTTTCGGACTGTCTTCACCAATCTTTTTCTCTTTGCTTGCCGATGGGAACTCTTGCAGCCATGTTCCCCACAAGCTTAGGCTTGGACTCCATTTTCCATTCTTAATCAATCCCTTTGTCCTCCTCTGAATTCTAAACTGCTTCTGCTCCTCAGTTCTGTTGTTTTATCTGTCCAATTTGTCTGCCTCTTACTTGGATCTGATACTGTCTGTACTTTCCTTGTAAGCCTTGGTTTGGGCACCTTTCCCATTTTGCCTCTATGCCAGACAGGAGTGAACAATTGTTGCAGTTCACAAATGCACTCTTTGTTTTCCATTGCCTTTCCACCCTCATCCCTTTTAAGTAACATTCCCAAATCTATCATAGCCAACTTAGACCTTATATCACTGTTTCCTTTATTTAGATTCAGGACCCAAGTCTCAGACTCTATTCCATCACTCAACCTTGATGAGGAATTCTATTATAAAATGGTCACTCATCCCCAACAGGCTTCGCACATCTAGATTACCAAATATTCCTTTCTCATTTCACAATACCCAGTTTAGGCTGGCCTGTTCTCCAGTTCGTGCCTCAATATCTTTGTCCAGAAAACCGTCATTGATATATCCAGGAATTCCTGCTCAAGATCACCTTCCCAACACCACTCCTATGGTTTGAGTGTCAATATAAGCCCCCCCTCCTTTATGTTCTTTGCCCCATGTTATATCTTAGCTTGACTTAAATAGATTCCACATCATTGAAACATGTCTGACACAAAACCTTAGTGCTTATCTTTTAAACATTACTTAGAGTCATAGAGATGTACAGCACAGAAACAGACCCTTTGGTTCAACTTGTTCATGCCGATCAGATATCCCAACCCAATCTAGTCCCATCTGCCAGCACCTGGCCCATATCCTTCCAAGCCCTCCTTATGCATGTAACCATCCAGATGCTTTTTAAATATTGCAATTGTACCAGCCTCCTCCACTTCCTCTGGCAGCTCATTCCACACATGTATCACCCTCTGCATTAAAAGGTTTCCTCTTCGGTCTCTTTTATATCTTTCCCCTCTCACCCTAAACATATGCCCTCAAGTTCTGGACTCCCCCACCCCAGGGAAAAGACTTTGTCTATTTACCCTATCTATGCCCCTCATGGATTTCATAAACCTCTATAAAGTCACCCCTCAGCCTCTGACCCTCCAGGGAAAACAGCCCTAGCCGATTCAACCTCTCCCTATAGCTCCAATCTTCTAACCCTGGCAACATCCTTGTAAATCTTTTCTGAACCCTTTCAAATTTCACAACATCTTTCCATCAGGAAGGAAACCAGAATTGCATGCAATTTTCCAACAGTGGCCTAACCAATGCCCTGTACAGCTGCAACATGTCCTCCCAACTCCTGTGCTCAATACTCTGACCAATAAAAGAAAGCATACCAAACGCCGCCTTCACTGTCCTATCTACCTGCGACTCCACTTTCAAGGAGCTATGAACCTGCACTCCAAGGTCTCTTTGTTCAGCAACACTCCCTAGGACCTTACCATTAAGTGTATAAGTCCTGCTAAGACTTGCTTTTCCAAAATGCAGCACCTCGCATTTATCTAAATTAAACTCCATCTGCCACTTCTCAGCCCATTGGCCCATCTGATCAGGATCCCATGGTAATCTGAGACCTAACCTTGCTAACCAGTCTCCCATTGGGAACCTTGTTGAATGCCTTACTGAAGTCCATATAGATCACATCTACCACTCTGCCCTCATCAATCCTCTTTGTTACTACTTCAAAACACCTGATCAAGTTTGTGAGACATGATTTCCCATACGCAAAGCCATGTTGACTACCCTGAATCAGTCCTTACCTTTTCAAATACATGTACATCCTATCCCTCAGGATTCCCTTCAGCAACTTGTTCACCACCGATGTCAGGCTCACTGGTCTTTAGTTCCCTGACTTGTCCTTACCACCCTTCTTAAACAGTGGCACCACGTTAGGCAATCTCCAGTCTTCTGGCACCTCACCTGTGACTATCGATGATACAAATATCACCGTAAGAGGCCTAGCAATCATTTCCCTAGCTTCCCACAGAGTTCTAGGGTACACCAGATCAGGTCCTGGGGATTTATCCACTTTTATGCATTTCAAGATATCCAACATGTCCTCTGTAATATGGACATTTTTCAAGGTGTCACCATGTATATCTCTACATTCTATATCTTCCATGTCCTTTTCCACAGTAAATACTTGTTTAGTATCTCCCCATCTCCTGTGGCTCCACACAAAGGCTGCCTCGCTGATCTTTGAGGGGCCCTATTCTCTCCCTAGTTACCCTTTTGTCCTTTAATGTATTTGTAAAAACCCTTTGGATTCTCCTTAACTGTATTTGCCAAAGCTATCTCACGTCCACTTTTTGCCCTCCTAGTTTTTCTCAAGTATACTCCTACTGCCTTTATACGCTTCTAAGGATTCACTCAATGTATCCTATCTATACCAGCCATATGATTCCTTTTTCTTAACCAAACCCTCAATTTCTTTAGTCATCCAGCATTCCCTATACCTACCAGCCTTTCTTTTCACCCTAACAGGAATATGTACAGCCCGAAAACAGACCCTTCAGTCCAATTTGTCCTTGCCAACCAGATATCCCAACCTAATCTAGTCACATTTGCCAGCACTTAACATAGAACATAGAACATAGAACAATAAAGCACAGAACAGGCCCTTCGGCCCACGATGTTGTGCCGAACTTCTAACCTAGATTAAGCACCCATCCATGTACCTATCCAAATGCCGCTTAAAGGTCGCCACTTGATCCATATTCCTCTAAATCCTTCCTATTCATATACCCATCAAGATGCCTTTTAAGTGTTGCAATCAAACCAGCCTCCACCACTTACTCTGGCAGCTCATTCCATTCACGTACCACCCTCTGTGAAACAGTTGCCCCTTCGGTCCCTTTTATATCTTTTCCCCCCTCACCCTAAACATATGCCCTCTAGTTCTGGACTCCCCTATTCCAGGGAAAAGACTTTGTCTGTTTATCCTATCCATGCCCCTCATTTTATAAACCTCTATATAAAGTCACCCCTCAGCCTCCGACGCTCCAGGGAAAACAGCCCTAGCCTATTCAACCTCTCCCTATAGCTGAAATTCTCCAACCCTGGCAACATCCTTGTAAATCTTTTCTGAACCCTTTCAAGTTTCACAAAATCCTTCCTATAGGAAGGAGACCAGAATTGCAAGCAGTATTCCAACTATGGTCTAACCAATGTCCTGTACAGCCACAATATGACCCCTCAACTCCTGTGCTCAATACTGTGACCAATAAAGGAAAGCCTACCAAACACCGCCTTCACTATCCTATCTACCTGCGACTCCACTTTCAAGGAACTATGAACCTGCACTCCAAGGTCTCTTTGTTCAGCAACATTCCCTAGGACCTTACCATTAAGTGTATAAGTTGTGCTCTGATTTGCTTTCCCAAAATGCAGCACCTCACATTTATCTAAATTAAACTCCACCTGCCACTTCTCAGCCCATTGGCCCATCTGATCAAGACCTCGTTGTAACCTGAGGCTATCTTTTTTGCTGTCCACTACACCTCCAATTTTCATGTCATCTGCAAGCTTACTAACTATACCTCTTATGTTCGTAGGGGAGTTTGCACATTCTCCCTGTGTCCTCCGGGTGCTCTAGTTTCCTCCCACAGTCCACAGATGTGCAGGTTAGGTGGATTGGCCATGCTAAATTGTCCATTGTGTCCAGGGACATACAGGCAAGGTGGGTTGGCCATGGGAAATGCAGGGTTACAGGAATGGGTTGCATCTGGATGGGATGTTGTTTGGAGGGTTGATGTGGACCCAATGGGCTAAATGGCCTCCTTCCACACTGTAGGGATTCTGAGATTGTTTGTGATCAAAGAATCCCTGTAGTTAGCAAAATTTTTATAACAGTCTGGAATCAAACACAGATTCAGTTGCTTGGGAAGCTTAATTTTTACTGTGTTAACTTGCTCTCTTGAGTGATGTCTTCAAATTAGTAGTAATTACTTTAAAATCCTGTTTATGCAGCATGCTTTTAATTGGCCTCTAAATGCCCCAGGATGCTGAGTGCTAGTGTAAATCAGTGATGTTTACAATTTTAAATCTCCATGCATTAATCTGTCTGACTCCACTGATCCGTTACATTGATTTTAGTGAGTCACATGAGCCATTCACAAACAAAACAAATGGAGTCTGTCAGCAACATTTGGTGCTGTCTGAGTGGGTGTGTCACGATTAAATCAAACCGTGGAGCTTCTCAATGTCAAAAAGTTAAATTGAAGTAAAAGAAAGATAACTGAAATATGCAGTGTTGATCTTGAACTGCATTGTACAATCATTACATTATTCTAGAACAAAACAAAGCAGTAAATCCTTCATAATAAATACTTTACGAAATATCTTTGAATGTGATTTACTATATTTTCCTACATTTTGTTCAGTGAAGATGTGGCAGTGATTTTCTCATCTCTTGTGCTATTTGCCAAGCAATTCTAAATTGGGCTTTCCTAGAAAAGAATATGGAAGAGCCAGTCCCCTGAACTGTTCCTGGTAATGGGGTCGTGGAATGGTTAGCTTGACTGCAGCTGTCTCAGAAAAGATAGAAATCAAGAGACAAAAGCTTGAAATTCTGTCTAAAATGAATTTTACTTCCATAAGATAATAAATCTTGAGAAATTTCTTCACCCAGAGGGTGGAATTCTCCATAGAAAGAAGTTAAGGCCAAAATTGAATATTTTCAAGGATTTAGAGAAGTTCTTAGACTGAATGGTATGGGGTGAAACTGGGTACAGGGTCCTGAGTTGGATGATCAGTCATGATTGTATTGGATGGCAGAGCAGGCTTTAAGGGCTAATGGGCCTCCTACTCCTATTTTCTATCTTTTTGAGGCTGTTACTTAGGCAGCGTGACACAGTCTATTGCTGTGTGTGTTTCTCTGCCTGTGTGTCGCTCTCGCTCTCGCTCTCTCGCTTGTGGTCACTAGCCCTGTCTTTTTCCCATCCACCTACCTCTTATTTTCCTTCCCTACTCAACAGCCCCGACTTGTACATAGAGTCATGGAGATGTACAGCATGGAAACAGACCCTTCAGTGCAACTCCTCCATGCTAACCAGATATCCTAAACTAATTTAGTCCAATTTGCCACCACTTGGCCCATATCCCCCTCAATCCTTCCTATTCATATACCCATCCAGATGCCTTTTAAGTGTTACAGTTGTACCAGCCTCCTCCACTTCCTCTGGCAGCTCATTCTATACACATACCACCCTTTGCGTTAAAAAGTTCCCCCTTAAGTCAGTGTTAAATCTTTCCCTTCTCACCCTAAACCTATCCCCTCTAGTTCTGGACTCCCCCACTATTGATTTTAAACTTGTCAACTGTTCACCAGATTAATTTGACATTAGCAACCTTCACAGTTCTCTACCTAAGGTTTTACTGAAGTGCATAAAGTATATGGAATATGCTTGCTCCTCAGTCAGCAGTTATTGCAAGTTTGGTAAAGAGCATTGCAAGAAATAACTGTGTCTTTGATTCCATACAGACGAGTTAGCGTCACAATAGGTGATTCCAACAAATACTGACACAGTCCACGTTTATTAAAATATTCTCTTCCAAAGAATGTAAAATGGTGTTGAGTTAAGCCACAATCCAAGGTGAAGATCTCTGAGCATTCTAGACACTGGCATGGAAACTTCTTGGTATTGTAGAGTTGCTTTGTTCTTTCTGTTGCAAACTTTGGTGAAAATTGTACAAAAGTAGAATCTTTAAGCCATCAATGTTTTAAAATGGGGAAATGAGTTTGCTTCCCAACTTCTTCAATTGGGTGTAATAGGTGATATTTGATTATTTTGCCACATTTCTATTGGGGGCACAAAAACAGTTGCTGGAAAAGTCAGCAGGTCTGGTAGCATCTGTGAAGAGAAATCAAAGTTAATGTTTTGGGTCCAGTGACCCTTCAGAATTGGAGGAAGGGTTGCTCGACCCAAACTTTAATTCTGATTTCTCTCCTCAGATGCTACCAGACCTGGTAAACTTTTCCAGCAATTTCTGTTTTTGTTTCTGATTTACAGCATTAGTGATTCTTTGGGTTTTTATTTCTTTTGGGGAGGTTTGCTATGGCAGACATTTAAGAAAATACTTCATGACTCAAAGCTATATCCCAGTGAAGGAGCATGATTCTGGGAAGTGGATAAACTGATGGTGGTTAATGGCGGAAGTTAATGATATTATCAAATTGAAAGAAAAAGGGCAAGTAGTGGACGTAGTATATTTTGGATTTTTGGAAGGTGTTTGATAAGATCAGGCTCTGTAATGTATGAACCCAAGGTGTTGAAGGTAATATATTAGCATAGCTAAAGGATTGGCTAACTAATAGAGAACAGAGTTGGGATAAGGAAGGTATTTCCAGATGGCAACCTCTAACTAGTGGAGTGCCACAGGAATCAGTGCTGGACTACAAGTTTTTACAAAAAGCATTAATGACTGAGATGTGGAAAGTGAATATTCCCATCACCAAGTTTGCAGCTGACAGAAAAATAGGTGACAGAACTTGTGGTGAGGATGACACAAGGTGTCTGCAGAGAGTTATGGACAGGTTAAATAAGTGAGTGAAGTCTTGGCAGATGGAATATTAGGCGGAGAATAGTGAGGTCATCCAGGAAGAACAGAAGTGCTGCATATTAAGTGGAGAAAGATTGTAGAAAGCTAAATCACAGAGGGTTTGGAAGACCTAGTCCATGAATCTCCAATAGCTAGTAGCCAAGTTCACAGGGTAATAGGGAAGGCAAATGGAATGTTGGCCTTTTTGTCAGAGGGAATTGAATATAAAAGTAGAGAGGCTTTGCTAAAACTGAGTGAGGACTGCAGATGCTGGAGTACCAGAGTTGAAAAATGTGGTGCTGGAAAAACACAATTGGCCAGGCAGCATCTGAGGAGCAGGAGAATCGACATTTCGGGCATAAGCCCTTCAACAGGAATGTGGGGAGTGGTGAAGCGGGCAGAGAGATAAATAGGGGGTTGGGCTTGGGGGTAGGTAGCTGGGAAGACAATTGGTAGATGGCAGGGGTGATAGTGATAGGGTGGAGTGGATAGTTAGAAACGAAGATGGACATGTAAGACAGTTCAAGAGACAGTGTTGGGTTGTTAGGCTGTATCTGGGATAAGGTGGGGGAGGGGAAATGAGGAAACTGATGAAATCGATTGTTGATGCCGTGTGGTTGGAGGGTCCCAACTTGGAAGACGAGGCATTCTTCCTCCACTCGTCGGGTGGCTTGGATTTGGCAGTGGAGGAGGCACAGGACTTGCATGTCCTTGGCAGGGTGGGAGGGGGAGTTGAAGTGGTCGGCCACAGCCCAGTGGGTTTTTTTTAGTTTGTGTGTCCCAGAGATGTTCCCTGAAGCATTCCACGAGTTGGTGTTCTGTCTCCTCAATGTAGACGAGACCACATCAAGAGCAGCGGACACTGTAGGTGAGGTGTTTGGATGTGCAGGAAAATGCGTAGGTGCCTTGGACAGAGGTGATAGCAGTGGGGTAGGTGCAGGTTTTACATCTTTTGCAGCAGAATGGGAAGTTGCTGGGAATGGAGGGTGGGTTGGTGGGTGGTGTGGACCTAATGAGGGACTCGTGGAGAGGATGGTCTCCCTGGAATGTTGATAAGGGAGGGAAATATATCCCTGGTTGTGGGGTCTGATTGGAGGTTGCAGAAATGGCAGAGGATAATCCGCTGTATCTGGAATTAGTGGGGTGGAAGCTGAAGATTGGGAGTGCAGGTAGTGGTTTCTATCTTTTTTGCATTTGAAGGGGTGGAGCTCAAAGGTGGAAGTGTGCAAAGTGGAAGAGATGAGCTGGATGGCATTATTGACCACATGGGATGGGGAATTGTGGTCCTCGAAATAGGAGGCCATCTGGCATTTCCTAGAGTGGAATTGCTCCTCCTGGGAGCAGACATGGCGGAGTTGGAGGAATTGGAAGTAAGGGATAGTATTTTTATAGGAGAGGGGTGAGAGGAGGTATAGTCCAGGTAGCTGTGGGAGTTGGTGGGTTTGAAGTAGATTTGTGTTGAGACTGTCGATGGAGACAGAGGGGTCCAGGAAGGGGAGAGTGGTGTCCAAGATGGTTCAGGTGAACTTAAGGTCAGGATGGAAGGTGTTCGTGAAGTTGATGAACTGTTCAACCTCCTTGTGGGAGCATGAGATGGCACCGATACAGTCATCACTGTAGCGGAGGAAAAGGTGGGGAATGGTGGCAGTGCAACTGCGAAAGATGGGCTGTTCCACATATCTGATGAAGAGGCAGGCATAGCTGGAGCTCATGCAGGTGCCCCTTTGGTCTGATGGAAGTGGGAGGTTTCTAAGGAAAAATTGTTCAAGGTGAGGACCATTCTGCCAACTGAATGAGTGTCGGTGAAAGGATACTGGTTGGGTCAGCGGGAGAGGAAGAAACTGAGGGCTTGGAGACCTTCGCTGTGGTGGATGGATGTGTACAGGGACTGGCTGTTCATGGTGAAGACGAGGCATTGGGGGCCAGGGAAATCAAAGTCATGGAGGAGATAGAAGGTGTGGGTGGTGTCCCAAATGTACATGGGGAGTCCCTGGATCAAGGGGGATAGGACAATGTCCTGATATGAGAAGATAAGTGTCTTGATATGATAAGGTGGGGCAGGAGCATGCAGAGAAGATGGGTCAAACTGGGCACTGAAGTTTGAACTTTGGGTAAGAGGTAGAGCTGGGCAGTGTGGGGTTCTGGGACTATGAGGTTGGAGGTTGTGGATGGGAGATCCCCTGAGATGATGAGGTTGGGGATGGTCTGGGAGATGATTCGGCGATGGGAGGTGAAGTCGTGGTCAAGGGGACAGTATGAGGAAGTATCAGTGAGTTGGTGCTTGGGTTCAGCAGTGTAGAGGTTGGTGAGCCAAACTATGACTACATCCCCCTTGTTCTCTGGTTTAATGGGGAGGTTGAGTTTGGAACAGAGTGCTGCGCTTTGTGAGGGAGAGAGGTTGGAGCGGGTGAATTGGGTAGATAGGTTGAAATGGTCAATGTCACAGTGGCAGTTGAAGATAGAGGTTGAGGGCAGGTAACAGACTAGCACAAGGTGTCCAAGTGGAATGGGGTATGTTGGAGGTGGGAGAAGAGGTCCTCGGAGGGTGGGTTGAGAATCCTGATGGAAAAAGTAAGTCTGGAGATGGTGGAAGAAAGTTTTGATGTCCTAACGCACGTTGAATTCATTGATCTGGGAGCATAGTTGGATGCAGGTGAGACCTTTTTACTCAGGACGGATCAGTCATCCTCCATGAGGAGGTGGTCTGGGGGATGGTAAAAGCTCAGCACGGCTGGGAGGTAGGACCTGGTGTAGAGCTGGAGTTGAATGTGCCTGTGGTCAGTGTCATTGGTGAATGTCACTAAAGGAAGTGACGTAAACCATGGTGGTTGGGGTGGGGGGTGGTGGAAGCAACATTCCATGTGATGTCACTTGAAGTGAGGTCATTAAATGGCTGATATAGACAGATTCTTAATTAGTAAAGGAATTGAGAGTAATAAGGAAAAGGCAGGAAAATGGTGTTGAGGGTCATCAAGTAATTAGATCTCATTAAATGATAGCAGACTTGATGGGCTGATTGGCCTTAGAATACTCCCATGTCTTATGATCTGAAATGAATGTTCTGTCACCAGGTTTGCAGGTGGCATGAGTTTACAGAGAAATACAGGGCAAAATCTTAGAAGGTGAAACATAAGATCAGAAGATATGAAGTTGTGCCCTTTGACAAGAGGAATAAAGGAGCTGATTTTTTTTTTTAAAATGGAAGAAAGATTAAAGAAAAGTGTGATGCAGAGGGATTTAGATGCCCTTGATCATGAAATGGGAGCAGGAGTAGGCCATTCGGCTCCTTGAGCTTGTTTTGCATTCGATAGGATTGTGGTTGATCTGACATTGCTCACGTATAGTTTCCTGTGCTTTCTCTGTTACCCTTGATTTCCCCTACTGATCAAGAATCTATTTATCTTGGCCTTAAATTCATGCAAGGACTCTGTCCCCACAGCACTCTGCAGAAAGGAGTCCCAAAGATTCTCAACCCTCTGAGAAGAAATTCCTTTTCATCTCAGTCTTAAATTGGCACTCCTTTATTCTGGAGCAAAGGAGAAAGTGAGGATAGAGATGTACAGCATGGAAATGGACCCTTTGGTCCAACTCGTCCATGCTGACCAGATGCTGGAGGTCAGACTCAAAGAATGTGGTGCTAGAAAAACACAGCTGATCAGGCAGCATCCGAGGATCAAGACAGTTGATGTTTTGAGCATAAGCTTTCATTTCTGATGAAGAGCTTATCCTCGAAACGTCGACTCTCCTCGAATGCTATCTGACTGGCTGTGCTTTTCCAGCACCACACTTTTTGACTACTTTATTCTGAGACAGTAGAACTGAAGATTATCAGATCTGCCAAGATCCCATTGAATTTCTAAGTAGATTTGGTGGACCGAATAACCTAAAAGATAGTTGGAAAATTTCTCTAGGTGTGGCTCCAGAAAAACTGTATTCAAAAATCTAAGTAAACATCAAATGGCTGCCTAAAAGTCACTAATGAATCATTGTAAAATTTGTAAGTTCAATCTTGATGATGGATAGAACTGACATTGAATTATCAGTGATTGCCGTGCTGCAAGTACCTTGCTGCCACAAGCCAACTGGCCATGTACCTTCTCTGATGTTTTATGGTTATAACCCAAAAAGTGAAGAGGATCATATTTTCATAATAATACAAGGCTTTATTTTTTAAAGTCTGTATTAGGTCTAGATTTGGTAAGGGTTTCTTCCTTTCTCACCCACTGGAAAAGTTATGTTCTTGACATTTTTAGCAAAATATAATGGTAGCTTGCTGAAATGTACCTGCAATGTCCTGTTCAGCTGTGGATCAAAGACATCAAAAGATTCGTTTTAGATACTTCCCTTGATACATGGAGCAAGTGTTTTGTCAAGATCTTCTGAGCTATGTACGCACTTGATTGAAATGCAAATGATGGGGACAATTTCAGGTGATTAAATTGCCACTAAAGATTAAGATGTACTGATTTAAGTAAATATTGGAAATATAAATATAGCTCTTAAAGTTCACTGAAGACACAAGTATCTAATTTTGACTTGATGTCTGCAATAGAAAATTGATGCATTAAAAATTTTAATGCATACAGATTTAATTGTAGTATTTTGAATCCTTTATACAAAGCACTCCTGCTTTGAAATTGCTTTGGTTATGTCTCACATTTGTGGCACTGGATAAATGCAAGTTACTGTAGGCTCTGTGGATAAATATAGACTGATAGACTGTGGTGCTAAGCCATACAGACCAGGAATGTCTGAGTTTAGTTGTGTGGTCTGTGCTGAGCTGGCTGATGTTGACTGCAGCAGGGAGGGAGAAAGTTCTAATTAGCTTCATCACCTCAGGGAGAGAAATCAGCAAGTTTTCCTGTCCTCAGAATGTTAAAAGTACTGTATAGAGGCAATTAAGTGCTTAGGAGGGAATGCTGCACAGTACTAAGAAATTTAAAATTGGAGGGAGTAATAGAATTGCAGAAATGAGCACCTGTAGTCTTCTATTTGAAGATAATTAAGGCTGATTTAGGACTTAATGTTGGTGAGATTGAGAGGAGTGATTGACTGTATGCCTATGGGTAGCTAGTAAGAAATTTACTGACCAAAGAGTTGGCAGTATAACTGAGATTGGGGAAGGGAATAGACACCGAATGTTGGGAAGCAGCAAAGAGAACCCTGAGTATTGGGGAGGCAGGGGGAATCGACTCCAGGTGTTGGGGAGAAAATGGTTCCAGGTGTTGGAAGTGGGGGATTGGATTCTGGCTGTTGGGGAGATGGAGGAAAGGAATGGATTTTGGTGTTTTGTCATGGGGAATGGGGTGGGTGGTGTACTGGTGGAATGGACTGTAGTGCAGCCCCTGAATGTTCAGTGGGAAATTTCCTTTGTTTTGGGAGGAATGTACAGACTACAGAAGTGGGTGGGGTAACAGTCTCCATGTGATTGGTATTAGGGAGGATTGGTTGTAGTCTTCAGGTATTGTGGGGGTGTGGTGGATGGGAATGGTCACAGATGTTTGGTTGTCAGAGACCAGGCACATTTCAGATTTGGTCTAGGACTTAAAGACTCTGAATATTGCGTCAGCAGGTGGACAAATTGCAGATGCTGGAAAGGAAATTTCTGTATGAGGTGTGAGGAGTTGTTGAGGGTTGTGTGTAAATGGGAGAATGTATTGTTGGAAAAGCATAGCAGGTCAGACAGCATCCGAGGAGCAGGAGAATCGATGTTTCGGGCGGGAGCTCTTCAAAACAAAACTGAAACGTTGATTCTCCTGCTCCTCGGATGCTGCCTGATCTGTTGTACTTTTCCAGCAACACACTCGACTCTGTGTTCTCCAGCATCTGCCGACCTCACTTTCTCCTTGTGTGCAGATGCAGAGTATTGAGACGGGGCCTATGAATTTAATATTGTGGGAGAGTGATAACTTTTGGGGCTAGACATACTCTAGCTTTTATGTTTTTTATCAACTGTTCAGAGATGTTATTGCAACCTCTGGAGCAGCTGGCACCTAAACCCAGGGGTGGGATCCAACACTGTAAGAACCCTTGCACTTTGGTTTTTAGGTTTGAGGGCAAACAGTTGCTGAATTTCAGCTTTGGAGTGTGCA
Organism: Chiloscyllium punctatum; assembly: GCF_047496795.1. Lineage (NCBI taxonomy): Eukaryota > Metazoa > Chordata > Chondrichthyes > Orectolobiformes > Hemiscylliidae > Chiloscyllium > Chiloscyllium punctatum. Next base: position 4,019,285 of record NC_092771.1, read on the forward strand.
CTCCAAAGTATTGAGTTTAGAGGAAAATAAGAATTGCAGTTGAGTTTGAATAATGCTGAATAGATTGAGCTGAAAAAAATATAAGAAATAGACAGGCAGGAGGCTCGAAGAACACAGCAGGCCAGACCGCGTCAGGGGTGGAAAAGTCAATGTTTCGGGTGTAACCCTTCTTCAGGACTTCTTATGCCCGAAATGTCAACTTCTTTATCTGATGCTGCCTGGCTTGTTGTGTTCTTTCAGCCTCCTGTCTGTCTATTTTGGATTGCAGCATCTGTAGTTTTTTTTTTGCCTCATAAGTAAAATAAGAAACAGAGTAACAATCCGAAGACTTGCGTCCTGATTAAACACCACAAAACTATAATGAACAAGTGTTTCAGATGGGGTGGCCAGTCCTAGATGTGGGAAAGAGATAGTAGATCTGAATGTGTCGAGGCATTTGAAAGGGGAAATTTGCAGCCATCCTTTTAAGCACTGGTCTGTAAACAGAAGGTCGTGTGGCACAGAGGCAGTGACCCTACCTCTGAACGAGGGTTAAAGTTCCACCTGTTCTGAACCTAGGTTAATTTGAAAATTATTTTAAAAAGCATAAAATAAAAATGGTCCTTACATGGGATTACAGCATTATTATTCTGTTCTTTTACACTCTTTGTTTTAAAATTCTGATTAAATTTTAAATTAAGATTTTCCCTGACCGATTTCTTTTATTACTGTTGATTTTAGACACTTCCATTTGGTACGGTTTTCTATATTTGAGTGCTATGTTCCACATATGTAATCCACTGGAGATTCTGTTCATCATAAACTTGTTTAAATATGCAACATACCTGGTTCAATTAATGTTGAGGCAATGCATTAATGTTCATATCCAATCTGTTGAAAAGCTAAGTGTAGCTATGGTTGTGAAAATGAAGGATTTCATGTGTATTAAAACATATTGTCCATCTTCCAAAATTTCTAATAATTGTAAGCTGTTAATCTCGTCACTAAAACCTAGCTCCAATAAAGACATGTTTGATTGAGGGAGGCCACATCAAGTGATGCTGTTGAGATGCTTTCATTCAGGTGTTCTCATGGCTTAAGAGTATAGCTTGTTCAAACTGACTGACTGGCTCTACTACCTGCTGCACCAGTGCTAGATTCTGTCCTTGTTACTCCTGCCTTACGTACATCAGTAACGTTTAAAACATTTTATCAAATGTCTCCTGCTCAGTACTGTTAGTTCTGGAACAAATCTGTGTATTGGAATATGCAATCTTGTGCCAACATTGTTTGAACAAAGCTTTGTGTTCTGTATTGATGAAAGACTGACTATACTCTTTGGTAATCTTTGTGAAATTAGAAAGCCTCCAATGAAATTGCTCTATTAATTATGATTAAGCCGCTTTCCAGTTTGTAGGAAATCATGGAGCTGAGAGTTTAAAAAGAAGCATGTCAAATAAAATTACATTTGATTTGATATGTATGTTTGGTACATTTTAGTTTTTTATATCTCGTGGTATTGGGTGGTTGTAACTTTCTTGATAAACTAAATTGAATATTTCATGAGAGTTCTGTGCTACGTGGCTTCAGAAAATATTGTTTTGGATTTGTCTATCCCTGTATCAACCACCAATTTATAAAGTGCACAAGAGCATCTTTATTCCTTTCCTGTCTACTCTATCAAGTGTGATCCTGCATTGAGCTTTTGCACAGAACCTTTCAAAACTGAGATGTCACAAAATACACTTCAATCAAATGTTGCTTTTATGGTGAGGGCATGATTGTGAGACATGATCAAGCCAAATCTGGTGATGAAAGGGTAATCAGTTGTGAATCACGCGTGTTTGCATCTGTGTTCCTTTGGACTTGAGAGTGATGAGTTCAACCATGACAAGGAATGATCAATGTGGTTCAGGGTTTTACTGGAGCCATGGACATTTAAGATAGAGATCATGGAATTGAGTGAGCAGTTTAACTAATGCAGAAGTATTGTTTTGAATAGAAATTCTGAGATTGAGAATTTGAGGTTTGAAATGTTTTGGTCGGTGACTTGGGAAAGATTTTTATCAGGATGCAGAAGCTTGAAGGTGTTTGAGTTTGAGGAACTGATCAGAAATTATTGAACCCTGCAAGTTTCTGCACGTTTTTGTGTAGTTTTTGGCAATTTATAATTATTTGGTCACTGGAAACAGAAAATCTGACCCATGCAATTTGTTGGAAAATGGAAAAGTTAGAAGTATTGAGATTTAAGTGCATTGCTTTTGTTAATCTGAATTGGTGTTGTGAATCCAGACTGATACACATTTCCAGTTGTGTGGTGTTTTGTTCCAAAATTCATCGTCTTGTTAGAAGCATTTTTTGGAAAGCCTGTAAGCATGATTTTTCCAATGGGATTTTTGTAATTGCTTGAATTTTGTAGTTAATGTAGAACTCATTGGAACAAAATTTAAATGATCATTTCATAAAACAATCTCTGCATTCTAAATTTAATTGTACCTCCTTTTCTTGTAGACTACAGTTATGGAGGAAACGGTGATCTGGGAACAGCAGACAGTTACACTTCACAGGGTGAGTCACCAGCTACATTTAACTATGCTGTGAATTTCAGGATATTAAGTAGTCAGTTGTACAATGGTTCAAGGCCAGATGGCAGGAAATGACAGAAGGCAACTTATTTTTTTCCTTAAATTTCTCAAACCTGATAGATGTAGTTCCAACTGATAGAGTTCTGACAGAAATTTGTATATCAAATAAAGGATGCTACCATATTAACTAAGTTGGTAAAGAAAATCTGTAACTGAGCCATTTCAACTAGGCTGATTCCTCCGCTGTTCTGATACAGAAAAGTGGTAATGGAGAGGTTTGCGACTAACTTTACAATCTAAGTTAGGTAGTAGAAATATCAGCCAGGGTTCGGGTTCTTTTTCTTGGTTGCTAGCCTGTGATCCCTCCTAGAAGGTACAGAGAAATGTAGAATGTAGGAAGAGGCCATTTGGACCTTTTTGAGCCTCCTCAGTCATTCCTCACGATTGTGGCTGATTTTCTAACTCAGTGGCCTAATTCTGCTTTCTCCCCATAATCTTTGATCTCATTTGCCCCAAGTGCTATATTTACCTGCCCCTTGAAGACATACCATACTACTTTGTGGTAATGGATTCCACAGGCTCACTACTCTTTGGTGAAAAAATGTCTCCTCGTCTCCATCCTAAATGGTCTACTCTGAATCCTCAGACTGTGATACCATTGCGAACATCCTCTCTGCGTTTACCCTGTCTGGTCCTGTTAGAATTTTAAGTCTCTATAAGGTTTCCCCTCAGTCGTCTGAACTCCAGCGAAAATAATCCTAACCTAGTCTATCTATCTCTCACGCACGCCAGCCCAGCCATCCCTGGAATCAGCCAAGTAAACCTTCACTGTACTCCCTCGAGAGCAAAAGCATCCTTCCTCAGAAAAGGAGACCACACAGTATTCTATGCGTGGCCTCACCAAGGTCCTGTATAACTGCAACAATGTATTGCTGTTCCTCTACTCAAAACCTATTGCAATGAAGGCCAACATACCATTCGCCTTCTTTACAACTGGCTGCACCTGCATGCTTACCTTCAGCAACTGGTGCACACGGCATCCAGGTCCAGTTGCACCCCCTCCTCTCCTCTCCTAATTGATCGCCATTCAGGTAGTAATCTGCCACCTTGATTTTGCTTCCAAAATGAATAATCTCACATTTATCCAAATTTTACTGCATCTGCCATTAAATTGTCCGTTCACCCAATCGGTCCAGATCATGCTGAAGGATCTCTGCATCCTCGTCACACTACGCCCTCCCACCCAACTGCAAACTTTGAGTGAACAAAATGTAACATGTCATTCAAATCAATGAATATATATTGTGAATAGCTGGGATCCCAGCACCAAATCCCTCTGGCACAGTGCTCGTTACAGTTTGAAAAGGATCCACTGTTTCCTAAAATTTGCTTCTTCTCTGTCAACCAGTTTTCTATCCAATTCTATACATTTCCCCCAGTCCCATGTGTTATGGACTAGGCCAGACCACTCAAAACATTCTTAAGCAGACAGTCCAGACCATAACTTTGCAATTTGTTTTGGTAAGTGTACATTGAAAATTAACTGGAGTAAGTTAGTAAGTTGACTGCTAGCTTTTAGAACAGACAGAAATTTATTTACAAAATTACACAGTGAAGCACACAGAATAGAATAAAGAACCCCAACAGAACTCAGTCTATCCAAACTAGATTTAATTATGCTATTCTGAATATACACAACAGTCCCAATAAGCAAACTCCCTTTAAAAACCAGTATAAATGGAGCATATGCTTACAGGTTGATTTTTGAAGGGCAGAGAGAGAGTGTTTCCACACAGCTCACTGTTGAACTCCTCACCAGTTCAAGACTGAACTAAACTGCTCAGCTAAAGAGCTGACCACTCTCCTTTCAATAATCAGGTCACTTCTAAAACATGACCACTTTGGCCTGAAGTCTCATCTGCTTACATATAAACAAAAGGCCTCTCAAAATCCTTTTCATCTCTGTACCAAACCAGACTGATTGGAGTCTGGCTTGGTTTATTATCCCTCTGAAAAAAGTTGAGGATCGCGTTTCCTTGAGCAAAGGGACAAGCTTTGTGAAACATATGCTTTAATATTGCACAACAATATCGTATGCAGGACTTGTTAAAATACTTTCTGAAAATCCAAATATGCCACATTGACTGGTTCCCCCTTGTCACCTGTACTAGTTACTTCTTCATACATGTGCACGAGTAGATTTTAGATTGGTAATGCTGAAACGATTAATCTCCAGTCGAGACCTCTTTCTTTAGGAGGAGTGAACTTTTGGCAAAACAAAATAATCAGGATACCTGATGGTCTGAGGGGTGATTTTTAAAAACAATCTTATTGGTGGATAACATGCTTGTGGCTAATCATTGTGGTCTTTGTTTTGGATGGTTTATGCAGAATCTATGATTTATGTTTTTTCCTTTATCAACTGCAACATTATAGAGTCATATTGCACAGAAACAGATCCTTTGGTCCAACTAGTCCATGCCGACCATAATTCCAAAATAAACTGGTCCCACCTGCCTGCGCTTGGCCTCTATCCCTCCAAACATTTCTTAGTCCTGTGCTTATCTAAATGTCTTTTAAACGTTGTAACTGTACCTGCATCCACCACTTCCTCTCAAAGTTCATTCTACACATTAACCACTCTGTTTAAAAAAAAAAGCCCTTCATGTGTTTTTATTTAAATCTTTCTCCTCTGACCTTAAAAATGTGCCCCTTAGTCTTGAATTCCCCAACCATAGGGAAAAAAAACACAGGAGAGGGTAGATTAATAGGAGGAAGGTGATTCAGTTGAACTTGTATACTATTGCATTGTAATTCTTCGTTAGAATAACGAAGACTGATTGGGCGGCACGGTGGCACAGTGGTTAGCACTGTTGCCTCACAGCGCCGGAGAGCCAGGTTCAATTCCCGCCTCAGGCGACTGACTGTGTGGAGTTTGCACGTTCTCCCCGTGTCTGCGTGGGTTTCCTCCGGGTGCTCCGGTTTCCTCCCACAGTCCAAAAATGTGCAGGTCAGGTGAATTGGCTATGCTAAATTGCCTGTAGTGTTAGGTAAGGGGTAGATGTAGATGTAGATGTAGATGTAGATGTAGATGTAGATGTAGATGTAGATGTAGATGTAGATGTAGATGTAGATGTAGATGTAGATGTAGATGTAGATGTAGATGTAGATGTAGATGTAGGGGTATGGGTGGGTTACGCTTCGGCGGGGCGGTGTGGACTTGTTGGGCCGAAGGGCCTGTTTCCACACTGTAAGTAATCTAATCTAATCTAATCTAATAACCATTTTCACAATGTGATTTTGCTGACTGGTTAGTACAGAAGCTCAAGTTGTATTCTCCACAGAAACTTCAATAACAAGTGGCTGAGACTTTTAATCCTTCAATGATCTGTCTAAACACTGGTTAGCACTGTAGCTTTCACATAGTGAAGCAACTCTTTGCTGGTAATTACTTGCAGTCTGCACAAGAAGAGTTTTGCTCTAATTTGGACAGATGCTGTGAATTCTGAATAAGCCCCACTTCATAGGTTGAGAAATGCATCCCTCTGTGATCAAAGGGAGAACTGAAACTAGAAGGTAACTAATGATAGGCAACTGTATGTTGTTACACACCCGTGATAAATCATTTTTGTTAAATTGGGAGAAGTATAGGACAGAGCTGAAAATGTGTTGTTGGAAAAGCGCAGCAGGTCAGACAGCATCCAAGGAGCAGGAAAATCGACGTTTCGGGCATGAGCCTTTCTTCAGGAAAAAGGGCTCATGCCCGAAACGTTGATTCTCCTGCTCCTTGGATGCTGCCTGACCTGCTGCGCTTTTCCAACAACACATTTTCAGCTCTGATCTGCAGTCTTCACTTTCTCCTAGAAGTACAGGACATCTGTCTTATTATTCTATTATTGGGCTAATAGCTTCAGTTATCATTTCAAGTCTAATTTGCCATTCAGACTCTGCAAGGAGTTGATTTACACTGAGTATTTGATGTTTTTGTCATATGTAAGTGTATTAATATTGATTTTGTTGACGACTTGAACTACCTGTCAGCTTTGGTTTTCACTTCAAGTGTATCACTTCAGTTGTTTCTCATTTACAGCAACAAACTTGAAATGATTTTCAGTCCATTTACCTCTGGATGCATGTCCAGTGGACTAAATTGCAGCTCTAACTATTACTATAGTAACTGCAGGTAATGAAATTTATTTGAAAGATCAAACTGCCTTGGAAAGCAGTTCTTAGTCACTCCTGTTTCATTTGGCCTGTAATAATACAATGAAAAACTGGAAGCTGATTATTGAGCCGAGTTGAAATTGTTATATGACGTGGTACTTTACTGTGGATATCTTGCTTTCATTGTGCCATAATGGAACCATTGATATCCCCTGCTGCTTCTGCCTCTGCCTATTAATAGATCAGCATGAAAAATATAGTAAGTACTGAGCAAAACCAAAGCTTAGATATTGTACTGTAGTCTTTGAAGCGCATGAGCACAGTTGTAAAAGCATCTTGTCATCCAATGCTTTTTTATCCCCCCTTGCACCTTGAATGATCTGTCAGACAATGCCTCTTCATGCTGATTCTTCTGCTTGAGTATTTGAGTCATATAAATTCTACGGATAACAACTAGTCAAAAAGTGAGGCAGATGGAAGTGGATACAAAATTTGGAAAATCAAATATGATTATGGATCAAAAAATCACTTGGCAAGATAGTGGGAAAGGGGATAGTAAAGCTTTGCCCTTTATTCATGGACCTGGTTTAATGTTTCTTGTGTTGTGGCACATCTGAGGCAATATTATTAGGTATTAACCATTGCATCAACAAAGTAGTTACTGGATTAAAACAGAGCTGCAGGTGCTGAAAATCTGAAACAAAGTAGAAATTGCTAGAGAAATTTAGCAGGCTTAGTAGTATCAATGGAGAGAAAGCAGAGTTAATGTTTCAAGTCTAGTAGTTGTCTTAAGAACAGAACTGTATGTCCATAGGTGCAGTCTGCTGAGTTTCTCCTCCAATTTCTGTTATTATTTTTAGTATTGAAAGTTGCCATTTGCATGTCATAATGTTGTTTGCCCCTTTCATTGAACTTTAGGCTCCTGGATTTGGGTTTGGAATTGCCATATCCGGAGGAAAAGATAATCCACATTTCCAGAGTGGGGAAACTTCAATTGTAATTTCTGATGTTTTGAAAGGAGGCCCTGCTGAAGGATTGCTACAGTGAGTACAATTAACCACATAATTTCTCCTCTCTTACCATCTGATAAACTTGTGTGATATTGCCCTTATTGTTAGCAAGTAATGCTAAATATTGGATGTATCAATACACTGTTGACTGTGATCTCAAGAAGGGTCACTGAACTCAAGGTTAACTTCCCTTTCTCGCACTGATGCTGCCAGACCTGAATTTCTCTAGTGATTTCTGCTTTTGATTGTATTTTCTAAATTTGTAATCTATCAATTACTTCTCACTAACGCTGGGAAGTGTAGATGTACTTCAGTAAAATAAGATTCCCCATGGTAGGCTACTGCATAAAATATGGAGGCATGGATTGTGGGTGATTTAGCAGAAATTGGATCAGAAATTGGCTAGCTGAAAGAAGACAGAGGGTGGTGGTTGATGGGAAATATTCATCCTGGAGTTCAGTTACAAGTGGGGTACCACAAGGATTTGTTTTGGGGCCACTGTTTGTCATTTTTATAAATGACCTGGATGAGGGTGTAGAGGGATGGATTAGTGAATTTGCGGATGACACTAAGGTTGGTGGAGTTGTAGATAGTGATGAAGGCTGTTATAGGTTACAGAGGGACATAGATAGAAGCTGCAGAGCTGGGCTGAGAGGTGGCAGATGGAGTTTAATACGGAAAAGTGTGAGGTGATCCACTTTGGAATGAGAAACAGGAATAAAGAGTACTCAGCTAATGGTAAGATTCTTGGCAGTGTAAATGAGCAGAGAGATCTCAGTCTCCAGGTACATAGATCCTTGAAAGTTGCCACCCAAGTTGATAAGGTTATTAAGAAGGTATATGGTGTGTAAGCTTTTATTAGTCGAGGGATTGAGTTTTGGAACCAAGAGGTCATGCTGCATCTGTACAAAACTCTGGTGCAGCCACATTTGGAGTGTTGCGTACAGTTCTGGTCACCTCATTATAGGAAGGATGTGAAAGGGTATAGAGAAGATTTACTAGGATGTTACCTGGTATGAAGGGAAAGTTTTAAGAGGAAAGGCTAAGGGACTTAAGGCTGTTGTCATTAGAGAGAAGGAGGTCAAGAGGTAATGTAGTTGAGACATATGATTCGAGGGTTAGCTAGGTTGGACAGAGCCTTTTCCTCGGATGGCGATGGCTAGCATGAGGGGACATAACCTTAAATTGAGGGGTGATAGATATAAAATAGATGTCAGAGGTAGTTTCTTTACTCAGTAGTAGTGGCGTAGTGCACACTGCCTGCAACAGTAGTAGACTTGCCAACTTTAAGGGCATTTAAATGGTCATTGGATAGGCAAATGGATACAAATTGAATAGTGTGGGTTAGATGGTTCAGATTAGTTCCACAGATTGGTGCAACATCGAGGGCCGAAGGACCTGTAGTGTGCTATTATGTTCATGTACTTAGTGTCCTTGTCAATAACTCATTGTGTTGAATCTTGATTGGACTGCAGCTGGAGTACTTAGTGTAGTTTTAAGACCATAAGTCATAGGAGCAGAGAATGAGGGGGGATCTTATAGAAACATATGAAACTCTGAAGGGAATAGATAAGATAGAAGTAGAGAGGGTGTTTCCACTGGCAGGTGAAGCTAGGACAAGAGGGCACAGCCTCAAGGTTAAAGGGAGCAGATTTAGGACTGAATTGAGAAAGAACTTCTTCACCCAGAGGGATGTTAATCTAGGGAACTACTTTCCCAGTGAAGTAGTTGACGCTACTTAAGTAAATGTTTTTAAAGCTCAAGTAGATTTTTCTTTTGAACAACAAGGGAGTTAAGTGAGATGGTGAGAGCGTGGGTAAGTGGATCTGAAAAGACCAGCCATGATCTTACTGAATGGTGGACCAGACTCGAAGGGCTTGAATGGCCGCTTCCTGCTCCTAGATCTTATTAGGCTGTTCAACCCATCAATTCTGCGCTGTCATTCAGTCGTAGCTGCTGGGTTTCCCAAACGCATCCTCCTGCCTTCTATCTGTAACCCTTGATCTCCTTGAAAATCAAGCACCTATCTATCTCAGTCTTAAATAGATTCAATGACATGGCCTCCACAGTCTTCCATGACCGTGAACTCTGGTTGAAGAAGTTTCTCCTTATCTCTGTTCTAAAGGGTCTTCCCTTTACTTGAAGGCTGTGCCCTGTGCTCCTAGTCTATCTTACCAATGGAAGCACCTTCCCAACATCCACCCTGTCCAGGCCATTCAGGATTTTGTAAGTTTCAATTAGATCCCACCTTGTCCTTCTAAACTGCATAGAGTATAGACCCAGAGTCCTCAAAATGTTCCTCATATGTTAAGCTTTTCATCCCTGGGATCATTCTCAGGAACCTCCTTTGAACATGCTCCAAGGTCAGTATATTGCCTCACTTTCCAATGTTGTTTTCCATCTGTCACTTCTTTGCCCACTCTCCTAACCTATTCAAGTCCTCCTGCAGCTTCCCTGCCTCCTCAATACTATCTGTCCCACTACCTATCTTTGTATTGTCTGCAAACTTAGCCAGAATGCCCTCAATTCCTTCATCTAGATTGTTAATGTATAACGTGAAAAGTTGTGGTCCCGATACTGGGCCTTGCGGAACACCACTTGTCACTGGCTACCATCCTGAGATAAACCCTTTTATCCCCACCCTCTGCTTTCTGCCAGACAGCCAAGCTTCTCTCCATGCTTTGGTCTCCTTATCTCAGAAAAGGTGTCACTACTCTCGAAGTGCAATAGTAGTCCATGAGACTTGTTCCTAAGATGGCGGGACTATCCTCTGAAAAGACATTGGGCAAATCGGGCCTGTATATTCTAGAGTTTCAAAGAGAGGGAGGTAATCTCATTAAAATGTACCAGTATTTAAAAGAGACACGCAAGGTGGACAAAGTTTAAAAATCTCACAACACCAGGTTCTAGTCCAACAGGTTTATTTGGAAGCACTAGCTTTCGGAGCATTGCTCCTTCATCAGGTGGTTGTGGGGGATAAGATTGTAAGACACAGAATTTATAGCAAAGGTTTACAATGTGATGTAACTGAAATTGTATATTGAAAAACACCTGGCTTGTTTAAGTCTCTCATCTTTTAGAATGACTGTGGTGGTTTTAGTTCTTTCATATGTAAATCACAAAATTTTTTTAAAGTTGCATTCTCAAGTGAACTTCAACAATTGGTGTCATGTCGGCCCAGATAATGTATTGAAGGTGTTAACTCCCTGTGTGAGGCTGTCCACAATGGTCACACAGATTCTAATCTAAAAAACGGATTTCCAGAATCTTGCACGGATTCATGCAGTTTTTGAGCAAAGCAAAATGTAATTTTACTTCGGTACCCATGGGGATGGCCTCAACCATGGTTCATGCCACGCTCCAGGTGACCCCATTGCACTATACACACTCCCAGACAGATGGACTCTCGTGTGCACACGCACTCTCACGCGCACCCTCTCACAGACTAAACCCCTTTACACATGCTCTCACCCTCTCACAGACACTCATAAACCCCCCCCCCCCCCCCCCCCCCCTCCACAACCACCACCACCACACGCAAATGCACACACACATATAAGGGGTGAATTTGTACTTGTAGAATTACATTTTACTTTGCTCAAAAACTGCATGAATCTGTGTGAGATTCTATAAATCCATTTTTTAGATTAGAATCAGTCTGACCATTGTGGACAGCCTCTCATAGGGAGTTAACGCCTTCAATACATTATCTGGGCTGACATGACCCTAATTGTTAAAGGTCAGTTGAGAATGTAACTTTTTAAAATAAAAAGTTGTGATTTACATATGAAAGAACTGAAACCACCATGGTCATTCCGAAAGATGAAAAACTTAAACAAGCCAGGTCTTTTTCAATATATAATTTCAGTTACATCACATTGTAAAACACAGAATTTATAGCAAAGGTTTACAATCTTCTTCTCCACAACCACCTGGTGAAGGAGCAATGCTCTGAAAGCTCGTGTTTCCAAATAAACCTGTTGGACTATAGCCTAGTGTTGTGCGATTTTTAACTTTGTACAGCCCAGTCCATCACCAGTGTCTCCGAATCATGATGCAAGGTGGATGAAGGTAAGATGTTGGGAAGTTAGAACCAGTGGGCACAATTCAAAAATAAGAGTTGGGGCAGGGATTGTCATTTTAGGTCTGTGATGTGAAGAAGATTGAATCTTGCGCATTCTCTACCACTTAGGGCTTTGGAAGCTCAATATGGCGCGAATATCAAAAGCAGGGATGTACATTTGAGGCTTCATAAGTCTCTGGTCAGGCCACATTAGGAGTATTGTGCAGAGTTTCGAGCCCCATATTTGAGTATATTTAAAGTAAGGATTGATAGATTGATAATTTCTGATTACGGATAGTGTACAGGGCTATGGGGGGGATGAGATGGATGAGCATTAAAGTAATTCAATCAACCATGATCATATCAAATTATGGTGCAGGTTCGGCTGGCTGACTGGCCTATTCCTGTTTTGATGTTAAATTAAAACATTTATAATACAGAGGAGACTTTCAAGTATAAGCAATAATTTGAAGTTAGCAAATCTGCTATAGACTAGCATTGGTTATTTAATGGTCAGCTTTTGTCATTAACTTTCTTGGCAAATGGGACATCTCTGCATTAAAGTTATAAAGCGTATCACTATTTTGGGTTGGATTTGCAATAAAACTCCCTCTGGTAATACTACATGCAATAATTTTTAAAAAGAATGCTTGAATTGGATCAAGGGAGGTTTTGTTTCATCTGTGAATGCTAACTTGGCTCATTTAACTGCAAAATGACCGAAGACTTCCATTGAACAAAATGAAGGTTGACTGTGAGAAGTCCAATGTTAAAAGCGCTTTCCCTGTTTGCAATAGTAATGGGGGAAAAAAACAAAATCCTGTGTTCAGGTGTGCATGAGAAGCAAATGGAAGAAGTTATATTTGTCAACCTTTACCTATGCAGTGGTTTGTTAAGTGCTGTTTGTGTCAGTTCATATGTTTTTGTTTTGGCAGTGAGAATGATCGGGTCGCGATGGTTAATGGAGTTTCAATGGATAATGTTGAACATGCTTTTGCTGTCCAGCAGCTACGGAAAAGTGGAAAGAATGCAAAAATTGTAAGTAAAGTTACAAAATTTAATTCTGTTCAGACAATCAATTTAGTGAAAGCTGTCACTGCATTTAACAGATAATGGGAAGCATTATTAGATACAGTTGCTAATATGTGTATTTTTCATCAATTTTATTGGAATTGTAGATCATAATATTGGAATTATGTTGCCTGTTTCACATGTCACAACATCTTCATTTAACAGTCCTGTCCCAATAGGAAGTATGGAAGTGCAGACACTACATGGGGTCTAGTACTATGTAAACCTAATTCGCTGAACTCCAAGCATTTGTCTTGCAATTATACTAAACAATCAACTTAAACAAGAGCTGTTTAGTTCAGGGGATTATCTCTTTGGAACAAGTGCAAACAAAGGTCATGAGTGCAAAAAGATAGGTTAGCAATATAAATGCTGAAGTTGCAAGAATGTTTATATAGAGGCTTGAAAGGACAGAATAAGAGCATTGCTTAAACAATTGCTGTCAAAGCTTTTAGTTCTGCACTTGACAGAATCACGAGAATACCAAATCTCAAGGGAACAGTAGTTTATACTATTGAGTGGAGGATACTGATTAATTGGTCAAGGCATTGCTATGGAGAGTGCACCAGCTAACAGTTAACTGCTCAACCTCCATTTCAAACCAGGCGTTTTGATTTTGACCAAAGCACAAAGTCTACGAGGAGTGCACGAGGGAATGGCAATTCCCTAAGCTTTTGTTAGTTGAAAAAGATGCACTGCATGTTCTTGTTCTTGTTCTTGTTCTTTCTGTCTTCAAAAGTCAGGACCTTCATTGCAAACAGACTGCTTCTAGCATGTGCAAGTGAGCCAGACTTGATCTAAAATTGGGTGTTAGTGTAACTCTTAACACAATCAAGGTTGTCCAATTCAAAATCACATCTGATGGAGGACACTACGTTCTGAGTTTTAATAGCGGAAGCTGTTGCAAACAGTGAAAGAACACACTGATCCTCCAGCCACAAATTTATGCTCAGCACGCTTGGCATTGCACTGACAATGCAACTCTCGAATCGCATTAATCATTAGTATGTTAGGCAGTGTGTTTTTTTGGCTTGATTGCAGTATTCTGTTTGTGCAGAATGCGTTCATGTTGCTGTTGCAGTATAGCAGGGTGAAATTACTGTTTCACTTACACAAAAGTTTTGAAACCTCTCACCTTTCCAGGGTAATTTGAAGTAGACAGATCACATTCCTATCCATTTGTGAGCTTGAATGATGTATAAGGTACAATGATCTGTTTAAGGTAACTATTATCCCAACTATGTCACTACCTCCCTGCATTGGCAACAGTATTCATCACAGCCCAGTACAGGTTGTTCTCCTTTGGTTTCATTAATTTTTGTCATGTGTACCCAAGTACAGTGCAAAGGCTTGTTTTGCATGCAGTACAGGCAGATCATAACACACAAAGATCATAGGATGATTGCTGTTGATTTCACGCTGTTCAAGGTCAACATAAGATTTGAACTTTGAGAGGTCAGTTCAGAAGTCTAACGACAACCGGGAAGAAGCTATTCTTGAATCTGTTAGCATGTGTTTAAGCTTTTGTATGTACTGCCTGACAGAAGAGGTTGGAACGGAATATAACTGGGGTAGGAAGGGTCTTTCATGTTGGCTGTCTTACCAAGGCATAGTGAAGTGTAAATTGGCTCGCCTGATAGTGCGATGCAAGTGAAGACTGCAGATGCTGAAGATCAGAGTCAAGAGTGTAGTGCTGGAAAAGCACAGGAGGTCAGGCAGCATTTGAGGAGCAGGAGAATTGATGTTTTGGGCATAAGATTCCTAATGAAGGGCTTATGCCCGAAATGTCAATTCTCCTGCTTCTCGGATGCTGCCTGACCTGCAGTGCTTTTCCAGCGCTACACTCCTGCCTAAAAGTGCGGGCTGTATTCACAACTGTCGTTTCTTATGATCCTGGGCAGAACAGCTGCTATAGCAAGCTATGATGCATCCAGGTAGAATGCTGTCTATGGTATATTTATAAAAACTGATGAGAGTCCTTATGGACATGCCAAATTTCCTTAGCCTCCTGCGGACGTAGAGGCATTGTTGTGCCGCTTTGACTGTCTCATCAACATGGGTGGTCCAGGACAGGTTATTGGTGATCAGAACTTGATGCTATTGACCATTTTTGCCTCCGCTCCATTGATGTAGTTAGAGGTGTGCCTTCCTGCTTGCTTCCTGAAGTCGATCTTTCATTTTGCTGACATTGACTGAGAGATTGTTGTCTTTGCACCACATCACCAAGCACTCTGTCTCTTTCCTGCATTCAGCAATGTCATTGTTTGATAACTGGCCTACAATGATGGTGTCGTAAGAGAACTTGTAAATGGAGTTTGGGTTAAATTTGGCCACGTAATCATGAGTGTATAGAGAGTACTGTAAGTGGCTAAGTATGTGGGATGCGAGTGTTGAGGATTGTCATGGAGGAGATACTGTTGCCATTCTTTGCTTGTGGTTTGTTGGGCAGGAAAGTGAGGATCCAGTTGCTGAGGGCGGAGCAGAGATCTAGGCCTCAGTTTGGTTGGGATTATGAAGTTGAAGGTGGAGCTGTGGTCAATAGTAGAAGCCTGACATGGATATCCTTATTATCCAGATGTTCCAAGGATGAGTGTAGGGCTAGGGAGATGGTGTCTGCCAATGATCTGTTGGACCCGGAGGCAAATTGTAATGGATCAAGGCAGGCTGGGAGTTGAGAGTTGATTTGAGCCATGACAAACCTTTCAAAGTACTTCATGATTATGGAGGTCAGAGGCCCTGGTAGTAGACATGGAGGCACATTGCATGTGTTTTCTTTAGTACTGGGATGATGGTAGCGGTCTTGAAGCAGATGGGATCTTCAAATTGTAAGAAGGAGAGGTTAAAGATGTCAGCAAATAGTCTGATCATTTGGTCCACGCAGGATCTGAGTGCACAGCCACTTGCTTTCTGTGTGTTTACTATTGAGTGAACCCATGGATGTCTGCAGTGGTGACAGAAGGAACAGGTGCATCTGAGGCTATCTGGGCAGTAACACCATTTCACGAACATTATATTCAAACTCAGTAAAATGTCTTGAGCACATTAGGGCAGGATGCGTTTTTGTCTGCTGTTCTGCTTCATTTTGCAGCCTGTTAAGTTGTGTAGGCCTTTCCACAAATGGTAGGTGTTTGTATGATTTAGTTTAGGACTCAAATTTAGTCCGGTTTGCCTCTTGGTGTCTCTAATGGCTTTACACATTTCCTGTAAATGTCCAGGTCGTCTGACTTAGGCACCGCATGCCGAGTATTCAGTAGGCCGTAGATTTCCTGATTTATAGAACATTACAGCATAGTACAGGCCCTTCGGCCCTTGATGTTGCGCCAACCTGTTATACCAATCTGAAGCCCATCTAACCAACACTATTCCATGTACGTTCATATGCTTGTCCAATGACTACTTAAATGTACTTAAAGTTGGTAAATCTACTACCGTTGCAGGCAAAGCATTCCATACTCTTACTACTCTGAGTAAAGAAACTACCTCTGACATCTGTCCTATGTCTATCACCCCTCAATTTATAGCTATGCCCCCTCATGCTCGCCGTCACCATACTTGGAAAAAGGCTCTCCCTGTCCACCCTATATAACCCTCTGATTATCTTATGTCTCTATTAAGTCACCTCAACCACCTTCTCTCTAATGAAAACAGCCTCAAGTCCCTCAGCCTTTCCTCGTAAGACCTTCCCTCCATACCAGGCAACATCCTAGTAAATCTCCTCTGCACCCTTTCCAAAGCTTCCACATCCTTATAATGCGGTGACCAGAACTGTACACAGTACTTGAGGTGCGGCCGCACCAGAGTTTTGTACAGCTGCAGCATAACCTCATGGTTCTGGAACTTGATCCCTCTATTCATAAAAGCTAAAACACTGTCTGCCTCCTTAACAACCCTGTCAGCCTGGGTAGCAACTTTCAAGGATCTGTGTACATGGACACAGAGATCTCTCTGCTCATCTACACTACCAAGAACCTTACCATTAGCCCAGTACTTTGCATTCCGGTTACTCTGACCAAAGTGAATCACCTCTCACTTGTCCGCATTAAACTCCATTTGCCACCACAGCCCAGCTCTGCAGCATACCTACAACATCCTTCATCACTATCCACAACTCCACTAACCTTAGTGTCGTCTGCAAATTTACTAACCCACCCTTCTATGCCCTCATCCAGGTCGTTTATAAAAATGACGAACAGCAGTGGACCCAACACCGACCCTTGCAGTACACCACTGGTAACTGGACTCCAGGACGAATATTTCCCATCAACCACCACCCACTGTCGTATTTCGGCTCGCTAATTACTGATCCAAACTTCTATATCTCCCACAATCCCATTCCTCTGCTTTTTGTACAATAGCCTACTGTGGGGAACCTTATCAAATGCCTTGCTGAGATCCATATACACCACATCAACCGGTTTACTCTCATCTACCTGTTTGGTCACCTTCTCAAAGAACGCAATAAGGTTTGTGAGGCACGACCTACCCTTCACAAAACCATGCTGACTATCCCTAATCAAATTATTCTTTTCTAGATAATTATAAATCTTATTTCTTATAACCTTTTCCAACACTTTTTACCAACAACTGAAGTAAGGCTCATTGGTCTATAATTACCAGGATTTTCTCTAGTCCCCTTCTTGAACAGGGGAACCACATTTGCTATCCTCCAGTCTTCTGGCACTATTCCTGTAGACAATGATGATTTAAAGATAAATGCCAAAGGCTCTGCAATCTCCTAGGATCCTCTGGGAAGCCAGGGAGGATAAATCCCATCCGGCCCAGGGGACTTAGTATTTTCACACTCTGCAAGATTTCTAATACGTCTAGTCTATATCTCAGTATTCTCCTCAACAACATTGTCGTTTTCTAGAGTGAATACTGTTGAAAAATATTCATTTAATGCTTCCCCTATCTCCTCTGACTCCATACACAACTTCCCACTACTATCCTTGATTGGCCCTAATCTTATTCTCGTCATTCTTTTATTCCTTAAATACCTATAGAAAACCTTAGGGTTTACCCTGATCCTATCCGCCAATAACTTCTCATGTCTCCTCCTGGCTCTTCTGATCTCTCTGTTTAGGTCTTTCCTGGCTACCTAGTAATCCTCAAGCGCCCTAACTGAGCCTTCACATCTCATCCTAACATAAGCCGCCTTCTTCCTCTTGACCAGAGATTTCACTTCCTTCGTAAACCACTGCTCCCGTGCTCTACAGCTTCCTCCCTGCCTGACGGGTACGTAATTTTCTAGGACACACAGGAGCTTTTCCTTGAATAAGTTCCACATTTCTAATGTGCCCATCCCCTTCAGGACCCTGAAACGTCAATTTTCCTGGTCCTCTGATGCTGTCTGACCTGCTGTGCTTTTCCAGCACCACTCTAATCTTGACTGTGATCTCCAGCATCTGCAGTCCTCACCTTTACCTTGCATTCTCATTGCTATCACGTTCTCATGTGGACCAGTCCACCAATTCCATGCAGTCCTGCAGAAGCTCCTCTTCTGCCTCAGACCTGCGCTGCACTATTTTCTGTACTGGGTCCTCCTATTTCAACTTCTGCTTGCAAAGTGGGAGGCGGAACACAGCATTGTGATCCGATTTTCCAAAGTGTGGAACGATAGGCATCTTTGGTTGTGTAACAATAATTAAGAATGTGCGATCCTCTGGTGAGTGGTGTATTTTGATAACATTCTCTTGAGGTTGGCCTGATTGAAGTCACCAGCTGCAATGAATGAGCCCTCAAGTGCATTTGTCAGGGTGTAAATTTCATCCAGACCAGCCTTCACTTCTGCATGGGGTGGTATGTAGACTGCTGTTAGGATGGCAGAGGTGAACCCGTGTGGCAGTAATAAGGATGGCGTTTCAGTATGGATACTCTAGGTCTGGTGAGCAGTGGTCTGCCAGGGTCACCACCTCTAAGCACCGGGGGTGTTGATTAGGAGGCACATTCCACTGCCCTCTGCCTTACGTGAGCATGCCATGTGGTTTGTGTTGTTAAGTTATTTTTTTCTGAAGTTCTTTACGCACTTGATGCAACTGCAATGCCAACTTCTGTGAACAACAACCAAATTTATTAAACACAGTACAAGCTTTCTGGAGAAACCTTTAACACACCTTGCAGGGCTAATGGGGTTGTGGCAAAAGCTCTCCCTGAACCAAGGAAACGGTCCTTCCTTTATACAAAATCTTTGCATCACAGTTAGTAATGTCTACAAGACAACCTCTACAGTCACGTGCCTTTCAAGGCACAATGCAGTGACTACTTCACCTAAGAAACAATGTAATGCAAATCATCCCATAATGGTCAAATCAGTTGTCAGTATTTTTTTTTGTAACTATTGGGCAGTAGTCAAATTCCAACTGTAATGTTCTTATTGACTTCTGAATAGCGGATGAAAATGTAAATTATAGGATATGACAATGTAAATGGCTTTTGAATAACTTGGCCATGCAAAATGGCTTTGAATGCCAAGAGATGGGAATGTGATTTCCTTACAGTCTACCTGCAAATCAGAGACATCCCATCCTAGCCTGGGGACACAGAGTTTCCTGAAGGTCAGCAGAGCAAATGAACTCTTTAATATCTCAATGTCATGCATCGAGAAAGCCTCAAATTGCAATTCATTGGGAATTATTAAAATTTCACCTTGCCTGAAATAGTTGGCATTCAGTTTCCCAGCATTGTGCATGAATGAAATAGCCTGACTGAATTGAATTTACATTTATTGTTGCATGTAGTCGCAGGAGTACAGTGAAAAGTTTACAAATCATCACTTAAGGTGCCATCTTAGGTACAACGGTACCTTGGTATGGAATCTTAGGTACCTTATTAGATGAAAGGCACAAATAGTCCAAATGAAATTTTCTCCACTTCCACTCTGGGAAAAGTGTTTAAATCTTTCAAATGAGTGTTTCCTTTATCATGATTGGAAACATTGTCAATTGCAGTTCTATTTATGTATTACCATTACTACCTCAGAACAGCAAATTGTTTTACAGCTGATAACATGTTTTTGCAGTTTAGTCACTATAGGAAACACTGCTGTAGGTTTCCATGCAGTGAGACAGACAACTACATCTGCTTTTGAGTGCATATTGACATACAAATGTTGGTCAGAACAACAGGAACAACTGCCCTGCTCAGCTTAACATCTCATCCAAAAGGTGATTGCAGTAACATTGCAGCACTCTCTCTTAGTACTATTTACAATATATGTTAATGATATAGAAGATGGTATCAGCAATAACATTAGCAAATTTGCCGATGATACAAAGCTGGGCAGCAGGGTGAAATGTGAGGAGGATGTTAGGAGATTACAGGGTGACCTGGACAAGTTAAGTGAGTCGGCAGATGCATGGAAGATGCAGTTTAATGTGGATACATGTGTGGTTATCCACTTGGGTGGCAAGAACAGGAAGGCAGATTACTACCTCAATGGAATCAAATTAGGTAAAGGGGCAGTACAGAGAGATCTGGGTGCTCTTGTACACTAGTCAATGAAGGCAAGCATGCAGATACAGCAGGTAGCGAAGAAGGCTAATAGCATGCTGGCCTTCATAACAAGAGGGATTGAGTATAGAAGCAAAGAGGTGCTTCTGCAGCTGTACAGGGCCCTGGTGAGACCACACCTGGAGTACTGTGTGCAGTTCTGGTCTCCAAATTTGAGGAAAGACATTCTGGCTTTTGAGGGAGTGCAGTGTATGTTCACGAGGTCAATTCCTGGAATGGCGGGATTACCTTACACTGAAAGACTGAAGCGACTGGGCTTGTATGCCCTTGAGTTTAGAAAACTGAGAGGGGATCTGATTGAGACATATAAGATTATGAAAGGATTGGACACTCTGGCAGCAGGAAACATGATGGGTGAGGGCCAAACCAGAGGACACAACTTAAAAATACGGGGTAGACCATTTAGGACAGAGATGAGGAGAATCTTCTTCACCCAGAGAGTGGCGGCTGTGTGGAATGCTCTGCCCCAGAGGGCAGTGGAGGCCCAGTCTCTGGATTCATTTAAGAAAGAGTTGGATAGAGCTCTCAAAGATAGTGGAATCAAGGTTTATGGAGATAAGGCAGGAAGAGGATACTGATTAAGGATGATCAGCCATGATCATATTGAATGGCAGTGCAGGCTTGAAGGGCTGAATGGCCTACTCCTGCACCTATTATCTCTTGGAGTGCCAATATGGATCATTTGGTTAAATATTTAGAGTGGGACTTGAATCCGCATCCCCTGACTTAAAGTCAAGAGCACTATCCGCTGAACACAAATTTCAATGGAAATCTGTAAGAGTAGGCAAAGTAAGAACTCTTGTTCCGTCAACTGATGCTATACTTTTTAATGTTCCCAGACAATTAGGAGGAAACGAAAAATTCAGATGCCAGTCTCAAGACCGGAGCCAGACCGTCAGCCCATTTCAGAACCTGAGGATGACAGTTATGAGGAAGAGGAAGTGTACGATCGAAAAAGTGGAAGAAGTGGACCAAGTCCCTACAGTGGGAGGCGGAGTGAGAGGAGCATTGGGAGGAGAGAAGGGAGCAGAGAGAGAAGCTTGTCACCAAGATCAGAACGACGATCAGTGTCATCAAATCTTCCACCAAAACCCATCAAAGTGACGTTGGTCAAATCTAGGAAGAGTGAAGGTGAGTGTTGATCAGGAAAATGCAAAAGGTTAGATAATTATCTTAAATTAAGATTGAACAGATTTATGTGATGTTTATGGCCAAAATTGCTCATTTCTTCAGTTAAACGAAACTTGAGAAAAAAAATACTTCTAACTATGAAGTATCACTGTCAAACGGGTCATTTGGTCAAGGTGTTTATGTATGTATGTTCTTTTTTTCTGCTAGTGATAAGCGATAGGTGCTCAATATAATCTCTTACCATTGAGCAAAATGATAATTATCCTCCAGAGCTCTCACATGAGCACAGTATGGTACTCAGTGGAGGAATCATGTGAGCTGCCCTCTGTCCAGGGACTATTGCTGGAAACTCTTTCTGTAGCAGATGTCAGCAGGATTCTGTGTGGCTTAATTTTTTTTCAAGAATATATTGCAGAATTCTTCATCTTCATTCATGCTTATGCAGATGTTAGTGTACTGTATCCTTAAAGTCAAAAGCTAGCAGAATTACCTGACAACAACAAGTGTTTTAAACAAGATATAATGTAACCTTCTGGTCCCGCAGCGAGTGTAGCTGGTTGCCTGGAGACAACAAAAACAAATTTGAATTGGGCCAATCTGTTTAAATGATATCCAAAAAAAAATCAAATTTGAATTTAGTATATTGACATTATTAAAAGCCAGTGACACAACCTGATGCTGTGGGGGTATAAGACTGGGAAAAATGGAACAGTTGAGAGGAACTGCCAGAAGACCAACCGATGTAGACGCCTAGTCAGAACTGTCTGAGAGGAACTTGTCTAGAGAAGGAATTTGCACAGAGAAAAACATTGACACCAACCTGGAGAGTAAATCTGCAAAGAGAAGATTCGACAGGTTTTACTTTTTTAACTGTTGGTGGCTCGTCTGGGATATCAAATGTTCTATCACAGGGTAAATTCTCCTGCTTAATTTAAACCAGCAACACAAAAGATTTATCTCATGCAGTAATCTGTGAAATTTAGAGGCCAAAAACTAGTTTAAGTAAAAGAAACAACTTTATTTCTTAAAGTATAAGAACGAATAATTAATGAACAGCTATTTACAACTCCTTCCTCTAACCTATCTTTTATTTTCCCTTCTATAATAGTTGTCTGAAAAAAACCCCGATTTAACATTTACTGAAAAATTCAAATTTAAAAACCAGCCAGCTGTCGAATCTTCTCTTTGCAAGCTTGCTCTCCAGGTTGATGTTTTTCTCTGTATAAACTCCTTCTCCTGACAGGTACTTCTCAGATACTTCTGATGAGCAGTCTACATCTGTTGGCCTATTAGCAGTTCTTTCTCAACTGTTCAATTTTTCCCGGTCTTATACCCCACAGCATCGGATTGTGTCATTGGTTTTTAATATTGTCAATATACTAAATTCAAACTTGATTAGTGTTTAGTTTTTTTGGGGGTATAGTTTGAACTGTCCCAATTCAAGTTTGTTTTTGTTGCCTCCAGATAACCAGCTGTACTAGTTGTTGGACGAAAGATCACATATCTTGTTCCAAACAGGATGTCAGGTAGTTCTGCTAGCTTTTAACTTTCGAGTACAGAATGCCTAATAATAATACAAGCTGAATGCATGATGCGGTATTCAAAAATCACTGGTAACTTCAGGCTGAGATGCAAACTAGTGCTTTTCTGATGGGAGAGCGGTGATTAATGTGAGGCAGTGGAAACTGATATGCTGGCTAAATACCCAAGAGTGGTCAAAAGTAAAAATCTAAACTGTAGGATCCCTGCACTGTCAGCTGACACAGGGGAGCCGCTCAAGTGGTCAAAGGTTTAGAGAATGAGACAATTCAACGTAGTACAATTGGATACTCCTATCAAACAGGATGGTCACAAAATTGTAGGTTATTAAGAAAAAGCTTTTATGTAGGGCTCCACTTTATGGTCAGCATGCTTTCTGAGATAGATGGTTCTTTATTTTTAAAGTGGTTTCCTACTTTGCCTGTGGGAGCAGAATGGTGCAAACAGGGTTCAGTCTGCTCTGTGGTTGATATTTTTTTGTTTGTTTTTGATGTTGGCCAGAGTCCATTATGGCAGTGAAAAAGTTAAGAGTGAGAGCTTAAGTGCGGTGCTGAAGATTACAGTTGAGCAATTGCAAATGTGAAGTTCTGCTCTGATAGCCATTTTGCTGTAGATTGAGAATGATGTCTATAAATTTCTAAATTTTTTTTGTTATTTCACATTACCTTCTCCTGAAATTAATGCAAATCATGTAGTTTATCAGTTAGAGAGTTGGCAGGGATCAAACTACAAGTCACAATTGCATTCACAAATATTGAAATTTATTCATTATCCATCCTTATTATAAACTGATATATAAACTGCAATATAAATATATTGCACTAGCAAATTAAAGACTTAGAACTGGGCAGCACAGTGGCTCAGTGGTTAGCACTGCTGTGTCACAGCACCAAATCCAGCCTCTAGCAACTGAATGGTGAGGAATTTGCATATTCTCCCCATATCTGCATAGGTTTCTTCTGGGTACTCCGGTTTCCCCCCACAATTCAAAGATGTGCAGGTTAGGTGAATTGACCATGTTAAATAGCCCATAATATTCAAGGATGTGTAGGTTGGTGCATTCGTCAGTGGAAATTTGGAATAATAAGGTTGGGGAATTGGTCGGGTGGAATACTCTTCGGAGGGTCATTGTGAACTTGTTGGGCCAAATGGCCTGTTTCCATGCTGTAGGAATTCTATGATTCTAACTGGTTATGTCTAAAGGACCCAGGTCTCTGGTATGAGGTACACACGTGAACTGTCAGCTGCTGCAAAGTTTGGTCCTTTTTTAAAAAAAAAGTAATATTTTAGTTTGAAATCTGTTCCTTCTATTTGGTTTTGGGTTTTTTAAAATAGAAAACTCAAAGGTGTGTAAGTTGCTGGCTCCTTGTTTGTACGTGGTTCCATAGCTATCTGTTGATTTTGGTATTTATCAAAGTTTGTCTTTGTGTGTGAGCTTTTATCATGAGTTACAACAACTGTTCACCATTTCAGCAACATAATCCAAGTTTTTGTTTTTCTTCACTGTGTCCTGAGCTCTGCCGGATGCTCTGTTCTTCACGACCTTGATAGCACATGGGTGCATATCAACATTCAAATAAGGAAAAGGAGTAGGCAACTTCTCACTTCAAGCCTGCTCCAACATTCAATAAGTCATGACTGATCTGGTTTTAACCTTAACTCTACATTCCTGCATATTCCTGATGATCTTTCATTCTCTTGGTAATCAAAAATCTGTCTCTCTCTCTTTCTTTAGAATATTTAAGGGTTGTGCATCCACTGCCTTTTGAGGAATTCCAAGGACACTCAACCCTTGGAGGGAAAAACAATTTCTTCACTGGTCTTAAATGGACACTCCCTTATTCTTAATCTATGACCCCTAGACCTGGAGTCTCCCACAACAGGAACCATCCTTTTGACATCCACCCGATCAATCTTCAGAATACTAAGTTTCAGTTATGTCACCTCTTACTGTCGATGTACAGGCCCACTTGTCTTTGCTCATAAGGCAATCCACTCGTTTCAAGTATAAATTGAATAAACCACCTTCTCTGAACACCTTTGAATGCATTAACAACCTTCTGAAAATATGGTCACCAGTGTTGTACACCAGATGCGGTTTCAATATTGCTCTGTATAATTGAAGCATAACCTCCCTACTGCTATATTCAATTCATATATTAGCTTTCCTGACTACTTGCTGTACCTGCATTCTAACCTTCTGTAATACATTCAGAACTTTTTGGATTCAGAGCTCTGCAACATGTCATCCTTTGGACAATATTATTTTAAATCTTTTTTTCTGCCAGTATGAACAATTTCTTACATCATGCTCCATTTGCTAGATCTATATCCCTTTGTAGGCACCTTATGTCCTTTTTGCAACACTTCCCTTTTTGTATAGGGAGAGCGGCTCAGGTGGTCAAAGGTTTATGTTTAACCTCTGCTCTGCTGAAATTTTAGCATATCATTCAAGTGACAAATAAATAAATTGTTTAGTAGATGTCTGAAAGCCAAGTTGGAGGTGCAGATGTTGATTACTAAATTACAAAAGCTGTGCTGGCACTTGCTTTAGTATTGCACAAGCAAGAGTCTGCCTCTTCATGACATTGCTATTTGTGCTCAGTGAAAAATGTGAAGAGAAGATGGCTTGATCTAAACAGATAGGAGACAATTTAATGGTAATGATGCCTGCAAAATTTGATTTTGATTCATGGTGTTTTGAAACTGTTTATCTGAAGAATTTCTGTCCTTGGAATATCTTGTTCCATGGAGCAAGGTACAATTTTCTGTCCAGCGTCAATTTCCTTTGTCAGTAACTGTCAGTTGTTTTTCAGAGTACGGTCTGCGATTAGCAAGCCACATTTTTGTAAAGGAGATTTCATCAGAGGGGCTGGCTGCCAAGGACGGCAACATTCATGAGGGAGATGTAGTATTGAAGGTTGGTCACTTTTCTAGTTCCGATCTTAAAAACATGAAAATGGCCCTCCTCTTCAGATTTGACACCAAACCTTGATTTTGAAAATGCATTATCTAGTCAGTGTTCAAGTGGTTCTACAGGGAGGCTTTCATCCCGGCTGTTTACTGCTCTTTTGGATGAAAACAATGTGAAACAATTTTGTAATTGTCCCATAAATGCCGTTGGAGGATGATATTTAAATATATGTCATTTGATAAGGAATCCAGCACCTTTATTATTTAGAGAACATCTAAAGCAATAGGTGTTCTTGATGGCAACATGAATTTATTCAGTACATAGCTGAACCCTGTAGCTCAAGCAAGTTTCATACCCTAATTCTGGTCTCCTAAATTGGCATCATCTAAGAACCTGGTGAGAATCCAGAATATGCCTTCATTTCTAAATTAGGATTAAAGTTGTGTGTCATTCCTGATGGCATTCAAGTGAAGACACGACAGAATTGGATTCTGTTTGTAATGAAATAATTTACTGCTTCTCATGGTCTATTCTGACATGGAGAAATGGGCAAGATAATGGAGGTTGACTGATGATCATAGAATTTGTGCTCCAGCTTGGATGAGTGAGAGAACAGCAGAAGAAAGAAAAAGTACGTTAGAATTCACATTCATGTGAACACATTGGAAGTCTTTCTGCAGTGATTACCAGCGAGGGAAGACATTTGTGTCTGAAGTCTCTGGCAATTTAAAGGGCTGTCACTGTTACATTCAGCTCAAGGGCACTTTGACCAAACCTTTCTCAACTTGAAAATATCGTTCATAACAGTGCAAGCTCAACAGAAGAATTATCTTGTTTTATTAAATTAATTGACCAATGTTTTTCTAATCTTGGCTCTGTTTAAACAATTTCTTGTGGTGTAGAGGGTTTTTCACTACTATAACTGAAGTTAATGTTGATACATTTGAGGGTACGATTAGATTAGATTACTTAGTGTGGAAACAGGCCCTTCGGCCCAACAAGTCCACACCGACCCACTGAAGCGCAACCCACCTAGACCCATTCCCCTACAATGGGTAGGGACTGCTGACGGGGAAGAGAATGTTTGCTGTATGAGAAAATGTTAGTACTGTTTTAATTTTTTAGTACTTAGAAGAAGCTATTGTATCACTCTGACTGCTGCCTTCAGATAAAGACCTATTTATGGTTGGGCACCAGTTTCTTCCTTATTGTGGTTCTTTTGTTCCGTCACAGATCAATGGTACTGTGACAGAAAACATGTCACTAGGAGATGCAAAGAAGCTAATTGAGAGGTCAAAGGGGAAGCTTAAAATGGTGGTGCAGAGAGATGAGAGAGCCACTCTCCTTAACGTGCCTGATTTGGATGACAGCATTCCCTCTGCAAATGCTTCTGAAAGAGATGGTAAGTTTTGAACTAAGTCTTTCAAGGACAGTGGAGTAGTTGCTTACCTTTTAGACCTTTTCAATGCAAGTGACATGCTGAGCTTAAACTTGATGCATTTAGTTGTTCACCAGAGGAATACTGAGCATGTACTAGGAAATATCCAGGCTTTCATTGTCAGCTTTGCTCCTAGTAGAATTCAAATTGTTCTGTTTGGGACTTGAACAGTTGCTGTGTGCACGGTGTGAAGATACTCAATATTTTCCCAAGTTAAATGTTTTATTGTAGAAATACGTTTTTGTGAAATCAGTGAATAGTTTTTGTGTTTTGAATTTTTCCTGTAGTAACAAGATGATCTGTGAATTTTGTTGTTAGATATTTCAGAGATTCATTCATTGGTATCTGATCATTCCAACCGTTCAAATGAAAGACCACGGCTACGCAATCGTTCACGTTCGCCAGACAAACGGTCAGACTGGTCTGACCATTCACACCATTCTCCACAGCCCATCAGTAACGGGAGGTAGGCTTTTTGCCCTTTTTATGAGGCCTTACCTTGCATCAAGGTTTGCACTGCGCTTGGACATATTTTGTAGCTTTTGCTTCACATGATATTCTAGATGGCAAGACCATAGAACAAGTCAGTAACTCTTTAACCTACAACATAACAGCTCCAAAGTTACTAATCTGTTTGGATATTCAATGGTCTGGGGAAAAATCATGTTTGTGATCATTTGTCTTACTGTGTCTTTGTGATCTCTGGTTTGATAGTAACTAATTTAATTCTGTTGGGCAGCTAGATACACCTTCGAAATCTGTGTGAAGGCAGCGCATTTCTCTTAAAAATAATTTAAATGTTTAAAGGAAAGTGGAAAGGATTGTCATATTATTACCAAATGCTTAATGTGCATGTGTTTGCCTCTAAAAAGATTGGATTGAGCTAGATACATGATCAAGTAGGTGGATAAGAGACAGTAGTGAGAACAGCTGCATGCAGTTGAAATGCCTCCCTGTGTTTCAGGTTATCGGCACTCGAGTCAACAACAAGAGTCATTTTCAGGTTTTTCTTAAGCTGTCCAGTTTTATTGGTTTGTTGTGTTCTCTGAGCTCCCCTGACAGCAATTTCCATTCTACAGGATAGGCACAATACTTCTGTGTGGGTATAGAGTTCCACTTTTGAGTCCTTTTGGTTCTTGTAACCCTAGCGTGTATATTAATTATTCTCAACCATGTAACAAAGGTTAAATTCGGAATGCTGCACAAAGAAAAATATTGATTGCTTTAGCTTCCTACCATTTAGATTGTCAGAGAGAATTTTGACCACAGACACAGTGCATTATTTTTAGCACTGTTTAGCGAATGACATGAATGCACAAAGAATGAGTGAACGTTGAAGGTATAATATTAAAGAATACACTCCAGTTATTTCAGGCCTTTGTGCAAGTCAGCAAATAGCATTTTGTTGTTACATATCTACCGAAGAATAAAATGGCTTGATACCAATGGTATTCTTAATTTGAGTGTATGCACATGCAATGATATGTAGCAGCAGCCGCCATGTTGGTTCACATAACTTGATAAGATTCCCCAGATTCTGTCAAGGAGCCATGCTTGATAGCATCAGTGTGGCTACTGCTTCACATCACACAAATTAACGTTTGTTCACTTTCTTCTTTCTTCAATATCATCAGAAAGACAACCTAATGCTAATATGGCTGAATTGCAGTTTAAGTTTGTAGTTTTGTCATTGCTGGTTTTATATCAATGTACAAACCATTTTCAGAAGCTATAATTGAACATCACTAAGTATCTTTGGAAAATGTCCCCATGTGCTTTCTGGCACTAACTATATTTTGTGCTGGCAGAGCTAAATTAATTTGTTTGACAAACAATGACAGTGTTTTTCCTTTGCAATGCTTCCTGTTCTGAAAGTTGGGATAATGTTGGCTATTTTGGGATAATGTTGGCTATTTTGCTTGAAAGCTGAATGGAAACAAAACAGATCAATAATAAATCAGGCATTGGGTCAAATTTGCTGTCTAATGTAAAGATAAATTTATATACAGCAAACTTTATTTTAACTGGCGCACTCAATAAATTAATAATACTCAAATATCGAAAATTTAATGGATTAGCATAATGTCTGAGTAGTCAGTTGAGGATGCAAGTGAGAAGGCTGTCTGCTGGTAAGTTTAATACAAAGTTGCATTACTATTTAAGTGATTAATGCAGTAAGTAAAGCATAACAGTGATGTTTATACCTCCTGCATCACGTTTCAATTATCTTAGTGTATGATTTTACATTTATTATTTGTGGACCTCTTGATTAACTGCAACATTTGATCAATCAGCGCAATCCTGGTTCCATACGGGTTGGTTAATAAAAGGTTTGCTGCATAACTGGAAGAGAGTAGGTAAGGTGAATGCTGATAACTTGGATAGTGAGACTGGAGAGTTGATAATGAAGAATACAAATGACAAAGTTACTAACTCAATATTTTGCTTCAGTTTTCATTGTATAACCTGTTATTGGGTTGGTGCACCCACAAAGATTGTAGAAAGGGAAGAACTTAAAACAATCATTACTGGGGGGAAAAAGTACTGAGCAAACCTTTAGGATTGAAGGTGAACAAGTTCTCAAGCCCTAATGGCCTACATCCTAGGGTCGTAAAGGAAATGGCAGCAGAGACAGTGGATCCATTGATTAGAATTTCCCAAAACTCCCTGGATCTGGGAAAGGTTCTAGTGGGTTGTTTAAAAAAAAAGTACTCAAAAATATGGTTGGCGCATAGTCCAAATATGTGATATCTGAGCTCTGACTCACCAATGTTTCCTTAAAGTTTGTGAAAAGATTTGTAGCTCAGGTGCTTGTTGTTGTGATTGTGTTCGCCGAGCTGGGAATTTGTGTTGCAGACGTTTCATCCCCTGTCTAGGTGACACCCTCAGTGCTTGGGAGCCTCCTGTGAAGCGCTTCTGTGATCTTTCCTCCGGCATTTGTAGTGGTTTGAATCTGCCGCTTCCGGTTGTCAGTTACAGCTGTCCGTTGCAGTGGCCGGTATATTGGGTCCAGATTGATGTGCTTATTGATTGAATCTGTGGATGAGTGCCATGCCTCTAGGAATTCCCTGGCTGTTCTCTGAATTCCTAGAGGCATGGCACTCATCCACAGATTCAATCAATAATCACATCGACCTGGACCCAATATACCGGTCACTGCAACGGACAGCTGGAACTGACAGCCAGAAGCAGCAGATTCAAACCACTACAAATGCTGGAGGAAAGATCACAGCAGCGCTTCGCAGGAGGCTCCCAAGCACTGGCTGTCAGCTAGACAGGAGACAAAACGTCTGCAACACAAATTCCCAGCTCGGCGATCAGAACCACAACAATGTTTCCTTAATTTCAATAGTCCTCTCTCCTCATTTCCCAAAAACTAATCCAAATGGACTGAATTTGGTTGGTGTTTTTGGTGCATCCCTAATTACAAAAATTACAAATGCAATTCCTTTATCCCAGTCCTCTGAATTAGTCTTGATTATAAGCCCTCAATGCAGTTTTTAAAGTTTGATGCCACCATTCTAATGCTGCTTGCGATTGTGAATGGTACACAGTGGGTTTGAGTTATTTTGTTCCTAAGTTATCCTTCTTTGTAAAAGTTGACTCTTGCTCCAGTTTTATCTCTCAGGGTACTCTATATCTAGTGGAAAAAAAAGAGTACCTCTGCTTCAGTCCTTTTAGCCATGATGCTGCATAATAGAAAGGCCTCTGGAAATCTAGAAGTAACATTATGGTCAGCAAATTGCTTAAGATAGGGCTCCTGCACAATCAATGAAGACCATTGTAAAAGGTTCC
This sequence comes from Chiloscyllium punctatum, assembly GCF_047496795.1. Lineage (NCBI taxonomy): Eukaryota > Metazoa > Chordata > Chondrichthyes > Orectolobiformes > Hemiscylliidae > Chiloscyllium > Chiloscyllium punctatum. The sequence continues at coordinate 4,050,483 of NC_092771.1, forward strand.
TCAAATGTAGGAATGGGTATTAAGGGTGTTGGTTTTATCACTGCCTAAGATTTTCTAATTACTTGACACACATGACATCTCCAGCAAAATTCAACCACATCCCTATGCAGTCCAGGCCAGCAAAAATATTTCTGTATTTTGGTTTAAGTTTTCCTTCTTTGCAATTGACCACCATCTGGTAATTCATATGGCAAACTATCTTTACTATCTTCAGTGAGATTTCCTTTTCTCTCACCACCTGAAGATTTCTCTCTTCCCCTATTTCTATCCCTCACAGATCAGAATTGATGTCAGAAGCCAAATTTGTTTGATTTATGAATCTGCCCACAATCATCTGCCATTTCTGCTGCTTATTTTGGAGTTTTAAGTCTCTGCTCTTCCAAGTGAATTCTCACGATTTCATAGAGATGTACAGCATGGAAACAAACTTTTCGGTTCAACTCGTCCATGCTGACCAGACATAGCAGCCTAATTAAGTCCCATTTGCCAACACTTGGCCCATATCCCTCCAAACCCTTCCTATTCATATACCCATCCAAATTCCTCTTAAATGTTGCAATTGTACCAGCCTCCACCACTTCCTCTGGCAGCTCATTCCATCCATGCACTACCCTCTGTGTGAAAAAGTTGCTCCTTAGGTCCCTTTTTATACCTTTTCCCCTCTCACCCTAAACCTATGCCCTCTAGTTCTGGACTGCCCCAACCCAGGGAAAAGACTTTGTCTGTTTATGTTATCCATGCCCCTCATGATTTTATAAACCTCTGTAAGGTCACCCTTCAGCCTCTGACGCTCTAGGGAAAACTGCTGCAGCCCCTCCCTATAGCTCAATTCCTCCAATCCTGGCAATAAGTGAGTTTTGAGAAGATTTGTAGTTCAGGTTGAGATTCTGGATGTAGGTTTGCTCGCTGAGCTGGAAGGTTTGCTTTCAGACGTTTCGTCACCATATGGTCACATCTTCAGTGAGCTTTCGAATGAAGCACTAGTGGTGTAACCTGCTTTCTGTTTCTATGTTTGGGTTTCCTTGGGGAACCTTCCAGTTCAGCGAGCAAACCTACATCCAGAACATCCTTGTAAATCTTTTCTGAACCTTTTCATGTTTCACAGCATCCTTCCAATAGGAAGGAGACCAGAATTGCATGCAATATTCCAAAAGTGACTTAACCCATGTCCTGTACATCAGCAACAAGCCCTCCCAACTCCTATAGTCAGTGCTCTGACCAATAAAGGAAAGCATGCCAAATTTCTCCTTCATTAACCTATCTACCTGCGACTCTACTTTCAAGGGGCTATGAATCTGCACTCCAATGTAGCACTTCAGCAACATTCCCTAGGACCTTACCATTAAATGTATAAGTTCTGTCCTGATTTGCTTTCCCAAAATGCAGCCACCTCCCATTTATCTAAATTAAACTCCAACTGCCAGTCTTCAGCCCATTGGCCCATTTGAGCAAGATCCTGTTGTAATCTGAGATAAGCTTCTTCGTTGTCCATTACACCTCCAGTGTTGCTGTCATTTGCAAACTTACTAACTGTACCTCCTATATTCACGTCCAAATCCTTTTATAAAAATGGTGAAAAGCAGTGGACCCAGCACTGATCCTTGTGGCACACCACTGGTCACAGGCCTCCTGTTTGAAAAGCAACCCTCCACCACCACCCTCTGTCTTGTGTGAACTGAATTTTTTAACTCCTCCTTAATAATTGAGTGTCATATATTTGATCAATTTTATCCTCTTTTTGTTTGATCCTTTCGCACTCAATATACATTTGACCAGGTTCTCTCCTTAAGTTCCTGAAATGTTATCTGTAGGCTTCTGGTACATGTTCATATAATACTTACGATGGCATTTTTTCACCTCATTGTACTCCCCAAAGACCTCTGTTTGATGGTGATGCAATTACTTTACTAGCTCTGCTACCAACTTTCGTTTGGATCAAAAATACCCACATGGCCACCGTCCATTTAATTTGTTTTACCACTTTCTCAAATGAAATGAAAAAGGTTTCGACATTTGGGCGGCCCGGTGGCACAGTGGTTAGCACTGCTGCCTCACAGCGCCAGAGACCTGGGTTCAATTCCCGCCTCAGGCGACTGACTGTGTGGAGTTTGCACGTTCTCCCCGTGTCTGTGTGGGTTTCTTGCGGGTGCTCCGGTTTCCTCCCACAGTCCAAAGATGTGCAAGTCAGGTGAATTGGCCATGCTAAATTGCCCGTAGTGTTAGGTAAGGGGTAGATGTAGGGGTATGGGTGGGTTGCGCTTCGGCGGGGCGGTGTGGACTTGTTGGGCCGAAGGGCCTGTTTCCACACTGTACGTAATCTAATCTAATCCTTCTCATTGAATTTAGGCAACGCTTGGATAGATTTAAACAGATCCCCACTGGAATTGCTCTCCATCACTGTCCTCATTACTACTCTTTCATTTGATATCTATAACCCTTAGTTTAAGTCGACTGTGAGTTCTCCGTTCCAATCTCTGAAGTTCAACAACTCTGTTTCTCCTTTTCGTCTGTCTTTCGCTGGTTTTCCCTCTTGCTCCTTTTTCGTCTGGGACTCTTGCTGTCGCTCCCTTTGTCTCGGGCTCTGGTCTCTCCTTCTTTTTCTTTGGCTTTAAATTGTAATCCAGTCTGTTTAATTTCCCTTTCACATTTGCAATTTAATTTTAACAATTGAATTGAATTTTCCAAAGAGTCTAATGGCATTTCTGGCAATTTTAAGTACTGCATTATTGCCTCAACTTTCCTTGTAGACATAGGAAACCCCAATTCCAGCTTGTTTGCTACATCCAAAAGTTTTGCTTTGCTCCTTTCCCGTAAAAGCCATGAGGTACTACTTCCACTCTCTTTACAGCCCCCCCCCCCCCCCCCCCCCCCCACACACACACACACACACACACACACACCTCTTAGTACCTGAAAGAGCCATTACCACACAAATATACCCAGTGTAAACCAACTGAATTCACCTCCTGAAATTAAGGCCAGTAACACCTGCCACTCTCTGCCTGAGAGTTCAATAGTCCAAAGCCTAACCCGGACTTAGATATTTCCCCCCCCCCCCCCCCCCCCCCCAGTTTGTCATGGACCAGACCCTGCCTATTTCTTTATTAGAAAGATAATTTTAAGATGTTGTGTTCCAGATGCAATTCGATTGCTCAAACTGCTCAATGTTATGTAAGACACAATTTATTCATAGCTGTGGTTAAAATACATCAAAACAAAGAAATAAAAGAATTGGCTGAGTTGTAACTCTATTGGCAAACTTAACAGAATAATAGATACAGTAACTGTTACTAATTAACTGTTCCAATATAGTATCATGGACCAGGCCAGAACCCTCAAAACTTTTCAAGAAGGTGGCCCAGACCCTAACTTTGCCAGTTGCTTTAGAGTCCTAGAGATGTACAGCACGGAAACAGACTCTTTGGTCTGCTCATTCATGCTGACCGAATATCCCAACCCAATCTAGTCCTACCTGCCAGCTCCTGGCCCATATCTCTCCAAACTCTTCCTATTCATATACCCATCCAGATGCCTTTTAAATGTTGCAATTGTACTAGCCTCCACCACTTGTTCTGGTGTAAAGTGGGTATTCCAGGAGAGAATCAGCTGGTCAAACCACTTGTTTTTAAACAAAACAGAATTTATTTACAAGATTACTGAACGAAACACGAGGAACAGGAAGCAGAATGCCAAATAACTAATCAGAAAATCAACCAATCATCCCACCTAATGATGCTGTTCGCAACAATCCTCATAAACACCCCTTGGCACAAAAACTTAAATCAAATACAAGTCCTTGCAGGTAGGAACTGGAGAGAGAGAACCAGCCTGAGCTTGCTTCTGAATTCCAGCAGCGTTTTCATACCAAAAAAACCAAACGAGAGAAAAGCTGAGCTGGGAGAACTGGCCACTCCCCTTTCATTATACAACTTTTTTTAGTAACTTGAAAGCCATGTGCCTGAGGCAGTATCTGTTATCTGTAAACAAATTAGCTCATAAACTCATCCAAACTCAGATTTTTTGGAACCTGTGTTTTTAACGACCTCCTGAAGGGGGAAAAAAAACCAAGGACAGCCTAACCTTGTTAAAGGAGCAGCTTCATCACAATAGTCACATTCCATAAACGCGTGCTTGGCAAAATGCAAATTCAAAACAGCTTGTCTCACATGCAACTCCGGCCCAAGAGGAAATGCTTCAAGAGAACTCTGAGACTGTAGCAGGAGGAGATTTCCAGCAAAACTAAGAAACTAAAAATCCGGGTTCTGTGAGAGTTTGACCAGACCCATTCAGGCTGGTTCTATTGTTCTAACTTTAAAAAGAAACCCAATGCCCCTCAAGCTGTTTACTTGTCAATTTTTTAATGGACATCTTGGCATTTCTGTCTAAAAACCTTTCTTCGATAAAAGACTAGGACATAACCCCTTTAAGCCATAGTATTATGACACTATAATAAGTTATTCAAAGCTTCAATGTCACTGAGTACTCACAAGATGCATAGAGTTTCTTTGTTTGAAAAGTGAACTAGTGATAAGTTTTCAAATTTGTTTTTAGTCAAAGATCTCGTGAAGATGATATGATTAGAGGACCCAAGGCTGGAGCTGTGTCCACACCAGTGAAAAATACCGAAGAGTTGTTTGTAGCTAAAGCTGTCGAAGAGCCTATGACTGCAGTTGTTGATGAGAGAACAGAGAAACAGGTTCCTCCATTACCAGGTCTGTTGTAAAAAAATCATTATTGTTCAGAAGGAAATTATGCTATTTTCAGAAGCATTGTTGGGAGAAGGGACAGCTGGAGAGTTTAGCAGGTGTAATTGATCAAGTCTGCACATTGTTACATGACAAGATTACTGTTAAGAAGATATATATCACTACAGTCACATTAGGTCAGACTTTTATATCTTTTGAAATCCTTCTGAAAATATAACTAGTTAGGACACAATTAAGGTTTAAGATTGCCTTTACTTTTAAATTTGAGAAGTTATATTACAAAACAATACCTAACATGAATTATTTCTGCAGAACCGAAGCCTGTGTATGCTCAACCTGGTCAGCCTGATGTGGATTTGCCTGTTAGTCCATCTGATGCACCTGTTCCAAACTCGTCACATGATGATGGAATGTTGAGGTAATTCAGCAATTCTGCCCACACCAGTGTAGTGCTGCTAAGAAATGATGTGATTGTTCCATGACCTATAACACAGAACTTGAGGCGTTTGGATAATTTAGCTGAAGTTTTCTTCTCTTCACTATTTACACAAGATATCATCTAAATCTTAATCCACAGCACTTTAGATAATTATTAATTTGTTTATTTTGGAAACTGCTCAATGGTCTCATGCTAGAAACATCAGGAAGCAATGAATATCCATACATTGTATGTACATTCCGTTTATGCCAAAAAACTTGAGTATGTTTTGCTAGTGGAGTTAACAGTTTAACTGTTCTTTACTGTGGTCTCACACCACACAATGTTCTCTTTCAGACCAAGTATGAAGCTTGTGAAGTTTAAGAAGGGCGAAAGTGTTGGGCTGCGCCTGGCTGGTGGAAATGATGTGGGAATATTTGTTGCTGGAGTATTGGAAGATAGTCCTGCAGCTAAAGAAGGTTTAGAGGAAGGAGATCAGATCCTCAGAGTAAGGCAACATATTTGCAGTGAATTCTGTTGGTTGACTGTTGAGTGCAGTCCTAATGAAATTTGATTCTTTCTGTGAATGAAGTAAAATTGTCATCAAGTGACTTTTGGAAAGTTGTATTTTGTATCTAACCACTTAACATTGTCAAACAGCATTGTAGTTATCAGGGAGATGCAATAAAATCCTGAGTCCACTAATCTTTAGGAAAGGAAATCCTCCACCTTTTAATAGAATACAATCCCTGCAGTGTGGAAACAGGCCCATTTGGCCTCATGAGTCTACATCGACCCTCTGAAAAGCATCCCACCCAGATCCATTCCCATACATTATCTCTGTAACTCTGCATTTCCCATGGTTAACACACCTAACCTACACCTCCCTGGACACGGCAGGGTAATTGAGCATGGCCAATCCTCCTAACTTGCACATTTGTGGGCTGTGGGCAGAAGCCAGACACCTGGAGGAAACTCATGCAGACATGGGGAGAGCATGCAAATTCCACACTGGCAGTTGCCTGAGGGCAGAATCAAATCTAGGTCCCTGGTGCTCTGAGCAGCATTGCTAACCACTGCCTTTTTTTTTAGTTTACGCTACATGTGTCCTTAGACCTAACTACTTTCTGAAATGTCCTAATAAAAATAAAATCATTTAAAATAACTAATCCAAATATTTAATTTTTCTTCAAAACTGCAATTCAGAATAGGAACTGAAATTTAAATTGATGTTTATTATGGTTCATGAAAATATAATGTTATTGGTGAGACTTTCAAAACCCATTTAAGGATAGTAAGTAATTCAACTTAGCTGGGCGTGGACAGTATTTTATGGAATGTCTTGAAAAGAAATATTTAAAACGGGCATCTAATATTTTTAGTGCACTGGGAAGTGTGACATTATCATTCAGATGTCTTCTTCACAGGTAAATAATGTGGACTTTGCAAATATCATCCGTGAGGAAGCTGTCCTGTTCCTGCTTGACCTTCCAAAAGGAGATGAGGTCACTATTCTTGCACAGCAGAAGAAAGATGGTGAGCTGTTCCGCTATAATTTCTCATATTTGCTCTATAAAAGATCTTAAAGTAAGGGAACCCTTAGGAAGTAGTGACCATAATATGGTAGAGTTCAGTCTGGAGTTTGAAAGGGAGAAGGCAAAATCTGATATAATGGTGTTACAGTTGAATAAAGGTAATTATGAGGGCATGAAAGAGGAACTGACTAAAATAGACTGGAAGCAGAGGCTAACCGGGAAGACACTGGAGCAAAAATGGCAGGAGTTTGTAGGTATAATTGAGGACACTGTACAGAGGTTCATTCCCAAGAAAAGAAAGATTAACCGGGGAGGGATTAGACAACCTTGGCTGACAAAGGAAGTCAGGAAATGTATTAAAGAAAAAGAGAGATCCTATAAAGTGGCTAAGAACAGTGGGAAATCAGAAGATTGGGAAGGATACAAAAGCCAACAGAGGATAACAAAAGTGTAATAAGAAATGAGAGGATCAAATATGAAGGTAGGCTAGCCAGTAATATTAGAAATAATAGTAAAAGTTTCTTTCAGTACATAAGAAACAAACGACAGGCAAAAGTAGACATTGGGCCACTTCAAACTGATGCAGGGAGCCTAGTGATGGGAGATAAGGAAATAGCAGGAGAACTTAACAAGTACTTTGCGTCAGTTTTCACAGTGGAAGACATGAGTAATATCCCAAAAATTAAAGGGTGTCACGGGGCTGAGTTGAGTATGGTTGCCATTACGAAAGAGATAGTGCTAGAAAAGTTAAAAAGTCTTAAAATTGATAAATCTCCTGGCCCCGATGGGATACACCCTAGAGTTCTGAGAGAGGTTGCTGAGGAAATAGCAGAGGCATTGGTTGAGATCTTTCAAGAGTCACTGGAGTCAGGAAAGGTCCCGGATGATTGGAAGATGGCTGTAGTAACCCCCTTGTTCAAGAAAGGATCCAGGCAAAAGATGGAAAATTATAGGCCAATCAGCTTAACCTCGGTTGTTGGTAAAATTCTAGAATCCATCGTTAAGGATAAGGTTTCTAAATTCTTGGAAGAGCAGAGTCTGATTAGAACAAGTCAACATGGATTTAGTAAAGGGAGGTCATGCCTGACAAACCTGTTGGAATTTTTTGAAGAGGTAACAAGTAGGTTAGACCAGGGAAACCCAGTGGATGTGGTCTATCTGGACTTTCAAAAGGCCTTTGATAAGGTGCCACACGGGAGGCTGCTGAGCAAGGTGAGGGCCCATGGTGTTCGAGGTGAGCTGCTGGGATGGATTGAGGATTGGCTATCTAACAGAAGGCAGAGAGTTGGGATAAAAGGTTCTTTTTCAGAATGGCAGCCGGTGACGAGCGGTGTCCCGCAGGGTTCGGTGCTGGGGCCACAGCTGTTCGCATTATATATTAATGATTTGGATGAGGGAACCGGGGGCATTCTAGCGAAGTTTGCCGATGATACGAAGTTAGGTGGACAGGCAGGTAGTACTGAGGAAGTGGGGAGGCTACAGAAGGATCTAGACAGGTTGGGAGAGTGGTCCAGGAAATGGCTGATGGAATTTAACGTGAGCAAGTGCGAGGTCTTGCACTTTGGCAAAAAGAATATAGGAATGGACTACTTTCTAAATGGTGAGAAACTTAATAAAGCCAAAGCACAAAGGGATCTGGGAGTGCTAGTCGAGGATTCTCTAAAGGTAAACATGCAGGTTGAGTCTGTGATTAAGAAAGCGAATGCAATGTTGTCTCTTATCTCAAGAGGGTTGGAATATAAAAGCAGAGATGTACTACTAAGACTTTATAAAGCTCTGGTTAGGCCCCATTTGGAGTACTGTGTCCAGTTTTGGTCCCCACACCTCAGGAAGGACATACTGGCACTGGAACGTGTCCAGCGGAGATTCACACGGATGATCCCTGGAATGACAGGTCTAGCATATGAGGAACGGCTGAGGATACTGGGATTGTATTCGTTGGAGTTTAGAAGATTAAGGGGAGATCTAATAGAGACGTACAAAATAATACATGGCTTTGAAAAGGTGGATGCTAGAAAATTGTTTCTGTTAGGCGAGGAGACTAGGACCCGTGGACACAGCCTTAGAATTAGAGGGGGTCATTTCAGAACGGAAATGCGGAGACATTTCTTCAGCCAGAGAGTGGTGGGCCTGTGGAATTCATTGCCACGGAGTGCAGTGGAAGCCGGGACGCTAAATGTCTTCAAGGCCGAGATTGATAGGTTCTTGTTGTCTAGAGGAATTAAGGGCTACGGGGAGAACGCTGGCAAGTGGAGTTGAAATGCGCATCAGCCATGATTGAATGGCGGAGTGGACTCGATGGGCCGAATGGCCTTACTTCCACTCCTATGTCTTATGGTCTTATGGTCTTATTCACTCCAAGCTTGATGTGGAAGCTTCAAAGTGGAAGTTTTAGAATTGTTCCAAAGCAAGTGTAACCAGTTGTTGAAATTATCCTACAGATCCTTAATGCAAGAAAACTTTGTTTGGAAAAAGAAATGTTTCTTAAGGAATTGATTGACCTACTCCTGTTCCTATTATTAAATGTCAAAATTTGGCCCATCTTAGACCATAAGACATGGCAGCAGAAATTAGGCCGTTCAGGCCATCAAGCCTGCTCCGCCATTCAATCGTGACTGATATGTTTCTCAACCCATTCTCCCGCTTTCTCCCCATAACCCTTCACAATCAAGAGGCTATCTATCTTTGTCTCAAATATACTCCAGAACCTGGCATCCACAGCTTTCTGTGGCAGTGAATCCCATAGATTTACTACTCTCTGACTGAAGAAGTTTCTTATGTGTTCTAAAAGGTCTTCCCTTTACTCTAAGGCTGTGCCATTGGGCCCTAGTCTCTCCTACTAATGGAAACATCTTCCCAACATCCACTCTGTCCGGGCCATTCAGTATTTAAACCTTCAATTACACCCCCCATCATCCTTTCAAACTCCATCGAGAATAGACCCAGAGTCCTCAAATGTTCCTCTTATATTAAGCTTTTCATTCCAGGGACCATTCTCGTGAAACTCCTCTGAACACTGTCCATGGCCAATACATCATTCTTGAGATATGGGACCCAAACCTATGAAACTGCTCCAAATGTGGCCTGACTAGACCATCAGAAGTACATCCCTGCTTTTATATCTCAGAATAAATGCCATTGTTACATTTGTCTTCCTAACTACTGATTCAACCTGCAAGTTTAATTTGAGGGAATCTTGGACAAGAACTCCCAAGTCTTTTTGCACTTCAGACTTCTGAAGTTTTCCCCCCCCCTCCTTTTAGAAAATAGTCCATGCCTTTGTTCTTTGTACCAAGGTGCATGACCACGCCTTTTTTCACATTGTACTCCATCTGTCACTTCTGTGCCAACTTTTCCAACCTATCCAAATCTTTCTGCAGCGTCCCCACCTCAATGCTACCTATCTTTGTATCGTCTGCAAACTTAGCCTGAATGCCCTTGGTTCCTTCATCTAGATCTTTAATGTGATCCCAACATTCGTGGAACACCACTTGTCACCAGCTGGCACCCTGAGAAGGGCCTTTTTATCCCCACTCTTCGGCTTTCTGCCAGATAGCCAGGTTTCTATCCATGCTAGCACCGTACCTGTAGACCATGGAGCCCTTGCCTTACACATTAACCACCTTGTCAAAGGTCACCTTGAGTCTAAGTAGATAAAATCCATTGGTTCTCCTTGGTCTAATCTGCTTGTTACTCCCTCAAAGAATTCTGGAAGATTTGTCAGGCATGATCTACCTTTGATGAAACCATGCTCACTCTGCCCTATTTTACCATATGCTTCGAAGTATTCAGAAATCTCATCCTTCGCAATGGGTTCCAGGATCCTACCTAATTCCAAGGCTAGGTTAAGTGGTCTGTAATTTTCCGTTTTCTGCCTTATTCCCTTTTTATACAGGGTTGTTGCATTAACAATTTTCTAGTCCTCTGGGACTTTTCTGATTCTAGTGATTCCTGAAAGGTTGCCACTGACCCCTCCACTATCTCTTCAGTTTTGTCTCTTAGAACTCTGGTGCAGTCCATATGGTCCAAGTCATTTATCCACCCTCAGGCCATTCAGTTTTCTCACACCACCTCCTTGGTGATGGCTGCCATACTCAGCCCTGCCCCCTCACTCTCTAACATCTGGGAAATTACTCTTGTCTTCCACTGTGAAGACTGATGCGAAGTAATTATTCAGTTCCTTGCCATTTCCTTGTTCCCCATTACCATCTCATCTATATTATTTTCCAGCAGACCAATGTCCACTTTTCCCTTTTTGTTCTTTATATATCTAAAGAAACTCTGACAGTCTACTTTTACATTACTGGCTTACTTATCCTCATTTTTAATCTTCTCCCTTTTTCTTTTTGTTTGTACCCACTTGGTCTTCGTAAGCTTCCCAATCCTCTGGTTTCCCACTGCCCTTTGCCACATTATATGCTTTCTCTTTGATGCTATCTGTGACTTCCCTAGTCACCCATGGGTTGCCTCATCCTCCCTGTACCATTCTTCTTTTTCCGTAGGATGAATCTCTGCTATGTCTCCTGAATTACTTCCAGAAACTCTTGTTATTGCTGTTCCACTGTCGTTCATGCTAGGCTCCTTTCCCAGTCGATTCTGCCCAGCTGCTCCCTCATGCCTCTGTAGTTTCCTTTTATTCAGCTGAAATATTGTTACCTGTGATTGTATTTCTCTCTCACAAATTGTCCTTATCTTAAATGCTGCTTTCATAACACATTATTTATTTGTTCTAGTTTATCGGCGTATTGTGGAATCTGATGTGGGCGATTCTTTCTACATACGGACTCACTTTGACTATGAAAAGGAATCGCCGTATGGTTTAAGTTTTAACAGAGGCGAGGTATTCCGAGTGGTGGATACACTGTATAATGGGAAGCTGGGTTCCTGGCTTGCAATTCGAATTGGCAAAAACCATAAGGAGGTGGAAAGGGGCATCATTCCAAACAGAAACAGGTGTGTGATCAGAACTTACACCCAGTGAACATTTTTGTTTTTGTTAATATGATTTTATATCTGTGGTAAAACGTGAGGAATTCCCACCTAAAATTACAGGATTGTACTATTGTCAATGAAATATTCCAGTAGCAGCCTCGAGAAAAGATGGACTGGAATGAAACCAAAGCAGTCAGGATTAGGGCTTTGTTTGTTTGTCAAACCAATATATTTGTAAGGATTGTTTTAAAACAGAATTTACATACAGTCATAGAGTAGGTGTTTGACATAGATCATGTTTACTGTTCTGCCTCATCAATCCTCTTTGTTACTTTGTCAAAGTTTGTGAGACATGATTTCCCATGCACAATGTTAACTATCCCTAATCAGTCCTTGCTTTTCCAAATACATATAAACTGATCCTTTGGTTTAGCTCATCCATGCTGACCAGATATCCTAAATAAATCTAGTCCCATTTGTCAGCATTTGGTCCATATCCCTCTGAACCCTTCCAATGACATGCCCATCTAGATGCCTTTTAAATGTTGGAATCGTACCAGCCTCCATCACTTTATTTGGCAACTCATTCCATACACGCAGCACTCCCTCCAATGAAAATTGCATGGAATCGACTGGGTTAGGAGCCTAGCACGAACGACAGTGGAGCAGCAATGACAAGAGTTTCTGGAAGTAATTCAGGAGACATAGCAGAGATTCATCCTCTTTTAAATCTTTCCCCTCTCACCATAAACCTACGCCCTCTAGTTTAGGATTCCTCCTACAGGGTAATACATCTTGTCTATTTACCCTATCTGTGCCCCTCATGATTTTATAAATCTCTAGAAAGTTATGTCTCAACTTTCTGCGATGTATGGAGAATAGCCCCAGTCTGTTCAGCCTCTCCCTATAGCTCAAACCCTCCAACCCTGGCAACATGTTTGTAAATCTTTTCTGAATCCTTTCAAGTTTCACAATGTGCTTCCTTTAGCAGGGAGACTAGAACTGCATGCAGTATTCCAATTATAGCCTAATCAATATCCTATACAACCGCAACATGACCTTCCAACTCCTATACTCGATGCTCTGACCAGGAAAGGAAAACAAACCAAATGTTGTCTTCACTATCCTACCTGCGACTCCACTTTCAAGGTGCTATGTATCTGCGCTCCAAGGTCTCTTTGTTAAGCAACACTCCCCAGGACCTTAGCATTAAGTGTATAAGTCCTGCTAAGATTTGCTTTCCCAAAATGCAGCACCTCACATTTATCTAAGTTAAACACCATCTGATCAAGATCCCATTGCAGTCTGAGGTAACCATTGCTATTCACTACACCTCCAATTTTGGTGTCATCTGGAAACTTACTTCACTTCCTATGTTCACGTACAGATCATTTATTTAAATGATGAAAAGCAGTGGACCCAGCACTGATCCTTGTGGCACTCTGCTAGTCATGGGCCTCCAGTCTGAAAAGCAAACCTCCACAGCCCTCTGTCTTCTACCTTTGAGCCAGTTCCATATTCAAATAGGTAGTTCTCCCTTTCTGGTGTTACCTAACCTTGCTAACCAGCCTATCATGAGGAAATTTATGGACTGCAGTAGGCGTTTGACATCGATCATGTTCACTGTTCTGCCTCATCAATCCACTTTGTTACTTTGTCAGAGTTTGTGCATGGGAAATCATGTCTCACAATGTTAACTATCCCTAATCAGTCCTTGATTTTCCAAATACATATAAATCCTGTTCCTCAGGATTCCCTCCAACAACTTGCCCATCACCAATGTCAGGCTAACCGGTGTATAGTTCCTTGGCTTTTCCTTGCCACCTTTCTTAAATAGTGGCACCGCGTTAGCCAACCTCCCCTCTTCTGTCACCTTGCTTATGGCTATCGATGATAGAAATATTGCAGCAAGAGATCCAGCGATCTCTTCCCTGAGCTTCCCATACCCCTCTAGGTACACCTGATCAGGTCCTGGGGATTTATGCACCTTTATACATTTTAGACATTTTTCAAGATGTCTCTATTTATTTCTCCACGTTCGCTATCTTTCATCTCCATCTCCACAGTAAACACTGATTGAAAATACTCATCTAGTATCTCCCCCATCTGTTGTAGTTCCACACATCGTTGACTGTGCTGATCTTTAAGGGGCCTAATCTCTCCCTAGTTATCCTTTTGTCCTTAATGTATTTGTAGAATCCCTTTGGATTCTCCTTAACCCTATTCACTAAAGCTACCTCATGTCCTCATTTACCCTCCTGATTTCCTCCTACTTGTCTTTATACTTTTCTAGTGAATTACTAGATTTCTGCTGTATATACCTAACATATGCTTCCTTCTTATTCTTGTCTAAAACCTCAATTTCTCTAGTGATCCAGCATTCCCTCCACCTCCCAGCCTTGCCGTTCACACTAACAAGAACTTACTATCTCTGGACTCTTACTGTGTCATTTTTGAAGGCTTCCAATTTTCTAGCCCCCTGTCTTTACCTGCGAACATCCGCCCCCAATTGAGGTTTGAAAATTCTTGCTTAATACTGTCAAAATTGGCCTTCCTCCAGTTTAAAACCTCAACTTTTAGATCTAATCTATTATTTTCCATCACTACTTTAAAACTAGTACAATTATGGTCACTGGCTGCAAAATACTCCCCCACTGACACCTCAGTAACTTTTTAATTCCCAAGAGTAGATGCAACTTCATTCATCAATACATCGACATCAGATACTGTGTTAGACAATATTTGTGTATACACTTAACAAATTTCTCTTCATCCAAGCCCTTAACACAATGGCAGTGTCAGTCTATGTTTTGAAAGTTAAGATCTCCTACCATAACTGCCCCTTTACTCTTACAGATAACTGAGGTCTCCTTACAAATTAAGTGCTCAAGAAAAAGATTAACTCCAGCATCAAGTCATTGTTTAGATCTATGGTTTAACTACTGAGTAACTTGATTAATATTATGTACTTTTCATACATTGTGCTAACCAGAGCTGAACAGATGTCTAGTGTGCAGTACACACTACCCAAGACTGCTGGTGGGGATCGGGCGGACTTTTGGCGGTTTCGTGGACTTCGTAGTTCAAAGAGAAATTTGAGAAAAAGCAGAGAAGATCTTGCAGCTCAGCCAGTTCATACCAAGTTTCCAGCTTATGAGAGAGTAGTCCTTCGAGAAGGTAAAGGGAAAGGAACTGAATGTTTACTGGGGTGAGCAAATCACTCTCTGCTCACTTGGGGAGAGACCCTGTCAACCTCATTTTCTTCATAATTTGTTCTCGATGGGAGTACGTGAAATCAATTCCATTTCATCAGAATTTCCTTTAGAAAGGACAGTTAAACTTAATTCACATGTAATCGAACCAATCAATATTGATTCTCTTAAGTATTAGGTCAAGTGATTAATTTAAATAAATGAATACCTCATCCTTTTGGGAAACACTGAGGATTGTTGAAGCTGGTATAATCTCAAAGGTTTTGCCTTTACCTGGTCCCTGACCAGGGCAGGAGTACGCCATACCTCCCTCAGACAGTTGACAGGAAGTAGAGAGCCGGCAGATGGAGTACATCAAAATACTTGCTGTTCCTATTGTAGCATTATTGGTCACTGTTCCCAACAGACTAGAGATATGATTACCAACAGATTGGGGATATGATTACCACTTTATGCAGTTTTGTGTGTTGCTGAGCAAAACACTTTTAAATGAAGACATGTAAATGATTGTTATTGTAGTGCCTGATTTGCATGTTCAATCCTGGAATGATTAAATCCACTGATGTGCAGATGTCTTTGAGATCATTTTTAATCTTTGTCAGTTATACATCTATCAGTCCTATACATTGTAAATGCTTTTGATCCCATATTTCCTCCTGTCCTCCTCCCTCCCCTGAATTAAAGATAGCTTTTTTCATCTTTTCTAGGCCGGACGTAGTGCAAACTCAATGTCTAAACAAGTCAAATTGTCTTTAAATAATGAACAGTGATTTATAATATACAATGTACAATATTGCTTATGATAATTTTGGGTTATCTTTTTTAAAGTTCTGTTCGCTGAGCTGGGAATTTGTGTAGCAGATGTTTCGTCCCCTGTCTAGGTGACATCCTCAGTGCTTGGGAGCGTCCTGTGAAGCGCTTCTGTGATCTTTCCTCCGGCATTTATAGTGGTTTGTCTCTGCCGCTTCCGGTTGTCAGTTCCAGCTGCCGGTATATAGGGTCCAGGTCGATGTGCTTATTGATTGAATCTATGGATGAGTGCCATGCCTCTAGGAATTCCCCGGCTGTTCTCTGTTTGGCTTGTCCTATAATTGTAGTGTTGTCCCAGTCGAACTGATGTTGCATGTCATCTGCATGTGTGGCTACTAAGGATAGCTGGTCGTGTCGTTTCGTGGATAGCCACACACGCAGATGACAAGCAACATGAGTTCGACAGGGACAACACTACTATTATAGGACAAGCCAAACAGAGGACAGCCAGGGAATTCCTCGAAGCATGGCACTCATCCACAGATTCAGTCAATAAGCACATCAACCTGGACCCAATATACCGGCCACTGCAATGGACAGCTGGAACTGACAACCGGAAGCAGCAGAGACAAACCACTATAAATGCCAGAGGAAACATCACAGAAGTGCTTCACAGGAGGCTCCCAAGCACTGAGGGTGTCACCTAGACAGGGAACGAAACGTTTGTAACACAAATTCCCAGCTCGGCGAATAGAACCACAACAATGAGCACCCAAGCTATAAATCTTCTCACAAACTTTATCTTTTTTAAAAGCTGGTTTCCTGCGGCCAGTAGTCATCTTTGGACCTCTTGCTGATGTTGCTCGAGAGAAACTTGCACGGGAAGAACCAGATTTGTACGAAATTGCAAGTAAGATTTTCTGTTCAGTTCCTTAAAATCATCGTCACTTACTGCGCTGGAGGCCATTTGGCCATCAAAATTAATCTGGCTTCTCACTGCAATCTGGTTCAACTCCCCTACTACATAGCCCTTCAAAAGTTCATCCAGTTTTCCTTTGAAATCTATGACTATTTCTACATTGCATGCCTTTGTAGTCAGCACGTCTTTATCTGCATTTCTTGGCAATGATTGGTGTTGGGGAATGTTTTTTTAAGTGAGGTTTGTCCTCTGATACTTCATTCAAGTGGCCATAATTCAAGTGAGCATGGGTATTAAATTTCATAGCTGAGGCTATTTGAGCAGAGCTATCATCATTATGATAGAGACTTACACAGATGCCTGCCAATGTGTTAGCTTCCAGGAGCAGTGTGTATCAGGTACTAACCTTGGTGTTTCTTAATAACCATAAAAATATGCAACTAAAAACTGGATATTTCTTGTAATTCATCATATTGCAAAGTAATTCATCCCAAAGTTACATTTAGGTGAGACTTCGCAATGCTGCATTTTATACCAACATTGAGTTAAGCTGAACTTTTTCAATTTTAATCTTTTGTCAGTTATATATGTATCAGTCCTATGAACTATAAATGTCTTTTAATCCCATATTTCCTGTTGTCCTACTCCTCCCCCAGATTAACAATGACCTGATGAATCTTTTCTAGGCCAGATGTGGCACACAACTCAATGTCCAAACAAGTCGAATTGTGCTTAAGTAATAAACAGTGTTTTATAATTTGAAATTTAGTTCAAGTTCCTAGCGTCCCTTTGTCTGAAGGCAACCTGCAATTAACCAAGGGTTCTAAGTATGAGTCAACCCAAATGTTTCAAACTGCTAAGTGGAGGTTTAGATCTAATTTCAAGCTACAGTGCACATGCAGTCTTGCAGGTAGTTCCTTTGCAGAGCCCATACTTGCATTTCACGGAACTGAATTTGCTGCAATTTTGTCCCATTCGTATTGATATTTTCTTAGAATTGCAGAAATTTACAGCATGGAAGAAAGCCATTCAGCTCAATATGTATGCACTGGTCGAAAATAGCTATGCAAATAAATTCCACTTTCAGGCTCTTGGTCGTATTGTCTTAGAGTGCCTATTCACTTTTTTTCCTCAATGTTATGAGGGATTCTATCTCTGCCACTGTTTCCAGACAGTGAGTTAGTTCCACATCCCCATCACTTGCTCGATTAAATATTTCCCTTTGTAACTCCTCTAAATCTCCTCCCTCTCCTTTTGAATCTATGGTGTCCTGGTTATACAGTCATCCAACATGGAAACAGACCCCTCAACCCAACTTGCCCGTGCTGACCAAGTTTCCAAAACTAAACTAGTCCAACTTACCTGTTTGGCCCACATCCCTCTAAGCCCTTCCTAATCATGTACCTGTCCAAATGACATTTAAATGTTGTAACCGTACCTGCATCTAGATCTTTTAGACTAAGCAGAGCAGTGACTTTTTCTATTCACACTGTCTAGACCTTTTAAGCTCCTGTAAGTTGCATCTAGCTGTCTCCTCAACATCCTTTTGAATCCCTACTGCGTGGAAACAGGCCCTTCAGCCCAACAAGTCCACACGACACTCTTCAGAGTATCTCAACCAGACCCATTCCCATACATTTACCCCTGACTCATGCACCTAACCATACATCCCTGAACACTGGGCGATTTAGCAGGGCCAATTCACCTAACCTGCCCATCTTTGGATTGTGGGAGGAAACCGGAGCACCTGGGGAAAACCCATGCAGACACTGGGAGAATGTGCAAGCACCACACAGACTGAGGCTGGAATCAAACCTGGGTCTCTGGTGCTGCGAAGCAGCAGTGCGAACCACTGTCCTACCCCGAGCTGAGAAAACAACCCAGCCTAAGTACTAAAATTCTCTCTTCAGGTATTTATGGATTGTAGTGCTTGAGGTATGGTGGTTGACAGATTACAGAAGTAAATAAACATCTGAAGATAAGATTTGTAGAATAAGAGGGAGAGATGAAGAATTGGTTATTTGAGTTATTTATGTATTGTCATGTATTTAGAAAAGTAGTGAAAAATGTATTGTTACAATCCAGCACCATTTTGAGTTATAAAAAAATTGCATAAATAGAGTTCATCCTCTGTATAAGAGCTACTAGCTGAATTGCTCTTGGAAAGAGCTGGAATAGACTTGACGGGCTAAATTGTTTACTGCTTTAATGTATAATATTCTGATGAATGAAGGGGAGTTAAGTGAATTGGAAATGAGACAAAAGTTTAATTGTTTGACTTTAAACTCTTCTGCTTTTCAAATGGCATTATTTGATCACAGGGAGTGAGCCTAGAGATGCTGGCACTGATCAACGCAGTTCTGGAATTATTCGACTACATACAATCAAACAAGTCATTGACAGAGTAAGGTTGATTCCTGTGTCTAAGCAACTTTTGATTGTAAATGAGGTGTACTTCATATTTATAAGTGTCTATTTGCCTTTGTGTTACATTAGGATAAGCATGCAGTATTGGACATTACTCCAAATGCAGTGGACCGTTTGAATTATGCACAGTGGTACCCAATCGTAATTTTCCTAAATCCTGATTCCAAACAAGGTGTTAAGATCATGCGGCAAAGACTTTGTCCCGAGTCCCGAAAGAGTGCTAGAAAGTTGTTTGAGCGTGCTTTGAAACTACGTAAAAACAATCATCATCTATTCACATGTGAGTATAATACACCATTCCTAAATGTATAGCAAATATTGCTGGATTTTTGTGTAATTGAGGGTTTTATATTTGTATTATACTGAATCTTATGGAGTAGATTCATATATAATTTTAAATATTATTATCAGCCAGCCACCATTTATCCATTTTTCATGATGTCAGATGATTTTAACTTGCTACGCAGGCAATGAAATATTTCTGAAATTTTCTCATTTGGATAGAATATTTAAAATCAAGACAGAAACCCATATATGTCAAGGTGCAAATGGTTATAAATGAATGAGATCTGTTGCTATTTAGAATTCAAGCAGCAGAGCTTTGGCTGGGCATAGGTTCCCAGGGATATAGCATTCGTGGCCAGCCAGGGGAGAGCACTGGAGTAATCCAGTCTGGAATAACAGCGGCATGGATGATGGTTTCTGCAGCAGATGAGCTGAGAGTTGGATAGAGATTCAAAGATGATGGTTTGTGAACTTGATGGTAAAGCGGACGTGGTATCAGAAAATCATCTCCAGAGTTATAAACAATCTGATTCAACCTTAAATGGTGATCCAGGAGAAGGGTTGATTTTGATATTTAGGAGCCAGTGTTTGTGATTTCAGGCTGATCCATTATTAGATGTCAGTCATGCAGTGTGACTTATCATACACAATAAATGTATTCAGAGAGATGGTGATACAGAAGCATGTCTTGCTGTTCGTGCATATTTGGGATATATGTTTTGGTGATATCACCAAAAGGTAGCTTGTGGTTGAGAAATTTGATGAGGTCAATGGACATTGAAGTATCTCAAGAAAAGCAGAAAAAATAATTGTCTAATAATTATCGATATGAAGGAAAGTGATATTTGTAATGCAACAGCATCCATCATGAAGCAGATACTTGTCACTATTCAAAGTTTGGGAGAAGATTTGTAGCTCGGGTGCTCGTTGTTGTGGTTCTGTTCGCCGAGCTGGGAATATGTCTTGCAAATGTTTCGTCCCCTGTCTAGGTGACATCCTCAGTGCTTGGGAGCCTCCTGTGAAGTGCGTCTGTGCTGTTTTCCTCCGGCATTTATAGTGGCCTGTCTCTGCCGCTTCCGGTTGTCAGTTCGAGCTGTCCGCTGTAGTGGCTGGTATATTGGGTCCAGGTCGATGTGTTTGTTGATCGTCTGTGGATGAGTGCCATGCCTCTAGGAATTCCCTGGCTGTTCTCTGTTTGGCTTGCCCTATAATGGTAGTGTTGTCCCAGTCGAATTCATGTTGCTTGTCGTCTGTGTGTGGGGCTACTAAGGATAGCTGGTCGTGTTGTTTCGTGGCTAGTTGGTGTTCGTGTATACGGATCGTTAGCTGTCTTCCTGTTTGTCCGATGTAGTGTTTTGTGCAGTCCTTGCATGGGATTTTGTACACTACATCAGCCAGACTACTGCGACCACTAGGACTCATAACAGCACACAAACCAACAGCCACGCTCAGACAACAACTCACCAGAACAAAGGACTCGATGCCCAGCATGAGCAAAACTAATGTAGTGTACAAAATCCCATGCAAGGACTGCACAAAACACTACATAGGACAAACAGGAAGACAGCTAACGATCCGTGTACACGAACACCAACTAGCCACGAAACGACACGACCAGCTATCCTTAGTAGCCCCACACACAGACGACAAGCAACATGAATTCGACTGGGACAACACTACCATTATAGGGCAAGCCAAACAGAGAACAGCCAGGGAATTCCTAGAGTCTGTGGATGAGTGCCATGCCTCTATCAACAAACACATCGACCTGGACCCAATATACCAGCCACTACAGCGGACAGCTCGAACGGAAAACTGGAAGCGGCAAAGACAGGCCACTATAAATGCCGGAGGAAACAGCACAGAAGCGCTTCACAGGAGGCTCCCAAGCACTGAGGATGTCACCTAGACAGGGGACGAAACGTTTGCAAGACATATTCCCATCTTGGCGAACAGAACCACAACAACTTGTCACTATGCTTTGCAGGATGTGGTTATTACAGCTTGATTCCAATTTTGATTGAAAATTCCAATCAGTAGCTGCTTAAATCCCCAAGGTACATAGCTGTGACTAATTTTCTTCTTTTACATAGTTGCCTTTGTAGATCTTGGGTGAGTTAGGAACTCATGAATGCCACCGTGTTAGAGTTCATTACTCAATTTATCAATGGTCTATTCTTTAAAAGTGTTGGAGGGAAGTTATGAATTTTGTTCCTGTTGAATTTGTGCTTTTGGAAAGCCTTTTCTTCATTGAGACTTGTTTAATATGTTGTAGTTATTTGTTCTTTGAAACATTGAAAAAAACCTATTTTAAGAACAAAGAATAGTTAAATCTAGATCACTTAGCTTAACGATATTTAAGTGAGGGAAGTTAAGGACAGCATGACAGTGAAAGAGAAACATGTAATGTTAGTAGGTCAGATGTTTGAAAAGTTTTAAGAATCAACAAAAGATCTTGAAAGACAAACTCAAGCTGAAGTTGATGAACTTCGAGGGTAAATTAGGAAATAATACAGAGATGGACAGCAAAAGCTTCTCTAAATATATAACAAGGAAGAGAACCAAAAGTCAATATAGGCCCCTTCAAGGATAAGGCTGGGGAACCAGGAGATGATAGAGCATTTGAGTAAATACTTTGCATCAGTCTTCATGGTCAAGGACACATAACATTTCAGCAATACTAATTAATCAAGACGCAAAAGAATAAGAGGAAATAATTAAATGACTGTTAGTGGAGGAAATGTACTGAGGAAATTAATCGGCATAAAAGTTGATTTCCCTCAACTTGGTGGGTTGCATCCTAGGATATCACATAGGAGATTCTCTGGACATGAACATGAATTCAGGATGGTACGTTGACCCTGGTGCCAGGGTCAAGGCTGCAACAAAATGGTTGCAGCAAATTATCAAAGGGGAAAGTGAGAAACTGGAAGTCGCTGTACACATTGGTAAGAATGACATCGTTAGGGAAAGAGTTGAGGCTTTGCAGAGTGACTATGGGAAGTAAGGTAGAAGGTTAAAAAGCTGAACCTTAAAGGTAGGTAGTAATTTTTTCATTACTCCCAATGCTATGTGCTAGTGAAAGTTGGAATAAGAAGATAGGGCATATAAATCAATGGCTGAAAAGATAGTGCAGTTGGCAAGTATTCAGATTTTTGGATCACTGGGATCTCTGGGCAGAAAAGAACTGTTTAAAAGTGACGGATTTCACCTGAACTGGAAGGACCTATTTCCTCTCTGGGAAATTTGTTAATGCTATTCGGGAGTCTTTGAACTGATCGGGAAGTTCGGGGGATTCTAAGTAGTGAGAATAGAAAGACGGATGAGGATGGTTCTGAATTTAAAAAAAGAGCAAGTTAATTCGAAAAGGCAGGCAAGACCAAGTCTGAAAATGAGGTAACTCTGGATTAAACTACATTTATTTCATTGCAGGGGTCTTGCAGGTAAGGTAGATGAACTTGGGGCATGTATGGGAGCATGGGACTAGGACATCATAACTATTACAGAAACATGATTGAAGGAGGGACAGGACTGGCAGTTCAATGTTCTGGGGTTTAAATACTACAGAAGGATAGGAAGGCAAGAGAGGAAGGGGAATGGCATTTTTGATTAGGGAAAGCATTACTGCTGTACTTGGATGATATTCCTGGGGAGTCATCCAGTGAAGCTATATGGGTGGAACTCGGAAATAAGAGGAGGATAGTCACCTTAATCGGACAGTACTACATTTCCCGATAGTCAAAGGGAAATTGAGGAACAAAAATGTAGAGAGATCATCTGTGTAAGAATAATAAAAGTTGTAATTGAGCACTGGCTAGCTATTAGATGACAGGAGTTGGGATAAGGGTTGGCATTTTCAGGATGTCAATATCTAACTCGTGGATCACCACAGGGATCAGCATTGGAACCACAATTCTTCACCATATATATTAATGACTTGAAGGAAACCACTGTACTATTGCTAAGTTAGCAAATGACAAAAGTAGGTGGGAAGGCAAGTAGGATAGCACAAAGTGTGTGGAGATATATGGGAAGGTTGAGTGAGCAAACATTTTGCAGAAGAAGAAAATGTGAAGTTGTGCACTTTGATAGGAACAGTTGAGCTGAATATTATTCAGACTGTAGGAATCTACAGCAGAGGGGGCTTGGGAGTCCTTGCATATAACACTCAAAATCATAATCCAAGTCAAGCAGATAAATGGGGAAGTCAGAAAAAAAGTTGGGTTTGATTCCAAAGAGAATGGAGTTTTAAAATGGGGACGTCTTACTAAAATGATACAAGGTAAAAGTTAGACCACACCTGGAATACTGTGACCAGTTTTGGGCTCCTTATCTAAGGAAAGATATGCTGGAATTGGAGGCTGTCAGAGAATGTTCAGTGAATGGATCCAGACATAGAGGGATTTTTGTAAGAGGAGAGGTTGAGTAGGTTTGACCTTTATTGTTTGGAGTTAAGAAGCATGAGAAGTAATATTATTGAAAATTCTTAGGCTTTTGAAAGCGTAGATGCTGCGAGGTTGTTGCCCCTTATGGGAGAGTCTTGGACCAGAGGACATAATGTCAGAGTAAGTAGTTGCCCATTTAAGACACAGATGAGGAATTTATTTTCTTGAATTAGTGAATCTATGGTATTCCACAGAGTGCAATTGAGGTTGGGTCATTAAGTACATTCAAGACTGCGATTATCAAATTTCTAATCTGTAAGGGAATCAAGGATTATGGGGCAAAAAGAGAAGTGTTGAGGGCTATCAGATAAGCCATAACCTCATTGAATGGCTAGCAGATTCAGTGGGCTGAATGGCTTTTCTGCTTTTATATTCTTTGGTCTTACAATTGAATAGTTGGAATATTTCTGATGTGCCCCCTAATGGAAGAGGGAGTGCATTGTTTACCTTGATGCAAAACTATCCCATATTGCTTCTGTACAAGGTCAACTTCATTTTGTAGGAAGTGCCGATGGAATCTGATTTTGTAGAGGTCTTGATCAAAGGACTTTGAGAAGATCTTGATCCAGGAGTTAAAAATCACACAACACCAGGTTATAGACTAACAGGTTTATTTGGAAGCGCTAGCTTTCAGAGTGCTGCTCCTTCATCAGGTGGTTGTGGAGCATAAGAATATAATTACAACCAGCTGGCGAAGGAGCGGTGCTCCGAAAGCTAGTGCTTCCAAATAAACCTGTTGGACTATAACCTGATGTTGTGATTTTTAACTTTGTACACCCCAGTCCAACACCCGCATCTCCAAATCATTGATCGAAGAATTTTCGTAAGTAACTGAAATTGTAACAGATTCCACAACTTCTCTTTACAGCTACCATCAATTTGAATTCGATGAACGAAGGCTGGTATGGGGCTCTGAAGGAATCTGTTCAGCAGCAACAGAGCCAGTTAGTTTGGGTCTCAGAGGGCAAGGTAGGATGAAAATTTATTATAATTTAAATCAAAACTGCACAATGTTATACTAAAATCTCTTTTTTTTTCTTCTCTTCCCCACTGCATAATGTCATGAGTAGGCAGTGACTCACTCTGCTTTATTGCCTGTACCTATATAAATTCCTTGCCAGTATTGTCAGTGATGAGTAGATTATAAGAAATGACTAGTATTCTTCCTGCAAGTTCCTGTTTTATGCTGTGACATAAAGAATTTGCAACATTACATATCCAATTCCTTTGGGAAGACAGGCAGGGGAGTTTTTGAACCAGTTAGTGTTTTGGTGTTTGAAATCTGAGTGTATGAACTCCAGGAAGCATTCCTGAGAAATTTGTTTGTATTTATATTGTTAAGAAAGTTGATGACTGGAGGGATACTGAAGCACACCAATAAGTTGCAAGATTTGAAATTGTTGAGAAGGTGGATAACACTTGGTGCACGATCACATGGTGGTGGGGGGGAGGTAAATTAACCAGTGTTCCCACACCTGATCACTATAGAATGATCTCAGGCCAAACGGCATGAATGAAGTCAGATGCATGAAGAATGATGTGAATATTCCTGCTGGAAAGTTATAAGAACTTTGCCCCTGCCAACACGTATGCATGCACACCAGTTTTTCCAGGATTTTAAGAAGAGGAAGGTCCTTCACATTTCTAATAATCCAGCTGGTCAATGGATGTTAACAAAACACCTTGTTTACTGCCAAGTGTAATATTTGTTTAATTGTGTGATTTGACTGTTCTTTTTATAGGCTGATGGTACAGCAGAGGATGATCTTGACTTGCACGATGATCGCTTGTCATATTTGTCAGCTCCAGGCAGTGAATACTCTATGTACAGCACAGATAGTAGACACACTTCAGATTATGATGACACAGATACTGAAGGTGGTGCCTATACTGACCAAGAATTGGATGAGACTCTCAACGATGAAATTGGTCCTACAGAATCTGCCATAACTAGGTCCTCAGAACCTGTACGAGATGATTCGTCAATGATGCACTCTGAGTCAATGGCGCCGGCCTTCCCAGCCTATCCAGTACAAGTTCAGAGAGTGGACTCTCCTGTGTACAAGCCTTTGCCTAATCAACAGGTGAGTTCACTCTGATTTAAGTAGTTAGATGTGTTTGATTAAGTGGTAATATACTATGTTAAAGGCAAAGCTTATTAGAATTCTGTCTCTTTTATTTAGAAAGTCTTGTTTTAGCAATTGTATGGTAAGTTAAGCATTGAATTTACTTTGCATCTTTCAATGTAGAAAACAGTTCCCAGGTCCCTCATGGCCATGAGGTAAAAATGAACATCAAACTGCAGAAGGAAATTGTATATTTGTAGTACAGATTTTGAGTATTGCCAAAAAACATGTACCTTTTGTTGAAGTCTTTCAGCTTGGTCTCATCTGGACATCTCTCCCAGAAATATAAGTTTGAGGAGAACCGATGCATATGCTGGGAAAGAGGAGAATACAGGTTGGTTGGCAAGTGGAATCTGATCAGCAGAGATGCTGCCTTGGAAATACACCCATCAGTGCTGTTTGACAATTAACTGCCAGGCTTTGTTTAAATTTTAAACCAGGCAGTGTGATCAGACTGGTCAGAGCATTATGCTGAGAAATGAACCACCTATTTTATTGAGTTGAAACAGATGCAGGGCATATTCATTGTTCTTTCTATTTATGAAGAATGGAACCTTGTATATTAATAGCTTCCAGTACACACAGTATGCCTCTCTGTGAGCCCGACTGACAATTCTAAGTTGACTGAGAGTGTAGGTCTTTGCACATTAGGTGTGACTCATCCAATATGGTCCAACTACGGAATCGCATCTAATATTAGAACTGTTGTGAGTTACACAAGGGCAGCCTGTTTGGTTATGGTTAGTACCTTGCTTATTGCAAAGAGCTGATGGGATGTGCTATTTGATATGATCTGTCAATCTTTGGGAACCACAGATGGTGTTTGCTATTAACAGGGTGCTGATGTCAAGCAAAAAAGGCTTTGTGGCTATCTCACAAATAATTAATGTGGTATGTGAATTTCCGTGCCTGTGGAATAGTAAGTATTTAGGCTGTATGTCCCAGAGATTGGTGCCTTGTAACCAACAATGCATCCCTTTGGCTGTTAGCAGGTGAGGTATAGACCATACCCTGATGGCCTGCGATTGCAAAACTTGCAACGCTGTGTTCAATACTAAATTCCACAGTTGGGCAACATTAGCTAGATAATCCTGAGCATTCAAAGAATTATATTGACAACCAATTTAAGGTTATCACTCAGGTTCATAGTGTGGTGTTCTTATGTGTACTGGAAACAGTTCATATTAATGCACAAGACGCTATTTTTTCTCCAGACTGAGAACATGCCTACATCTGTTTCCACACAACAAAATAAGTGTGAACCATCCACTGATTTATTTCTCAGGGAAATGCCTAGACAAATGAAAATCAGCCCGCATAGCTTAAAATTTAAACAAAGCTTAGAAGTTAACTGTCAATCATCACGACTTAGTGCGTTCTTCATGGCAACACCTCTACCAGTCAGAGTCCACTTTCCTACCATGTTAATGCAGTATACATGTTGGTTTTCCTCTTGAATTTACATTCTTGTGAAACGTCCTGATAAATTGAAGACCGAAAGCTTTTGACAAAATACATCTTTGTTCAGCAGCAAAGAAGGGAATAATAGGATGGGGTGACCAAAAGCTTTTGTCAGAAGTGGGTTTTAGCAAAGTGGGCAGCATTTGAGGAGGAGAAATCTAGAGTGGGACACGAGAAAGATTAGAAATCTGAGTCTGGCTCTGAGAATGGTTTAGCAGTGGGGTGGCTTACAGAAATGGACAGAGGTGAGTCTCTCCGAAAGATTAATATTTTTCACTTGTGGTGTTGGTAGGAAACTCTGGTTTATATAGATCAATGAAGATGAAGTGATTAGCAAATCAACTGCTGCAGGATAAGAGGGAAGCAGAATTTTTCAGGCACCTGAATTGAATTTCTCTATCTTTGGACAAGTTAGTTGGCTTCTGTCATTGTTCGAGTAATTGGACAAGGCCTAGTAGCTGAGAAAATTTACCAAGGGATGTCTTTGTAGGGTGATCCGATAGGAGTGCATGGTTCTAAAAGGGTATTTGGTAGATCTGCTACCCAGAACTGCTGCTGTTTGGCCAATTAGTTATGCACAAAACATGCTTTTTTTTTAAACTTGAAGTAATAGAGAATGTGCCAGCAATAACTCCATATTGAGTCACAGGGCTTAACTTGTGTTTGCTAGAAAAGTTCATTTGAAAATTGCTTAGAATTCAATCACAAATCCCTGTTAGTACAAATTATTCTCTAAGTCTTTAACATACCAGTTCATTGTGATTTTAAAAATAAAAACATCATTAAAGATTTTTCTGCATCATATAGTACATTATTTAACTCCAAACCAAAAGCTGTCCAATATAAAAGCCCATTATATGTGTGTATAATTTTGCATCAGACTGTTTCTTTTCACTCCTCTATCCTTCCTTTCAAAAATAAGCTGCAGAGGCAGAGACTGAGTTTACTATAAACAGGCAGGAGTCATCAACAGTAATTTTATTTAATTGAGATCAGGATTACAGTGCACCTGTTGGAAGATATACAGTTTTACAAGTTAGTCCAAGATACCTTAAAATTCCATTTATTAAAGCTTGTGTACCTTGTCATTAGGTGATTACATTAGATTCCCTACAGTATGGAAACAGGCCCTTTGACCCAACAAGTCCGCACCCACCCTCTGAAGGGTAACCCATCCAGACCCATTACCCTACCCTGTATATTTACCCCTGACTAATGCACCCAACACTATGGGCAACTGAGCATGGCCAATTCACCTGACCTGTACATCTTTGTGATTGTGGGAGGAAACCAGAGCACCCGGAGGAAACCCACGCAGACACTGGGCGAATGTGCAAACTCCACACAGACAGTCACCCGAGGCTGGAATCGAGCCTGGGTCCCTGACGATGTGAGGCTACCGAACTAACCGCTGAGGCACTGTCCCGCCCAATTGGGTTAGCAAAACTGATGCACCAGTCTGCTTCTACTCCCACTGCCGTTCTGTCTCTTCTTGAAGAGGATGAGTTTCTTTTCCAGTTGTGTCACGTTACTACTTCTAATATTTTAATGCATACATTATTGAACCTAGTTATAATTCTGTTAAGAATGAATTTTATACTTGCCAGATGTTTGTTTTTAACTTTGATGATAAATTTGTGAAATCTTGCAGTAAGGAATTAGCTTCTATTTGTTAAATATTTTCTGTTTTAATTAATATGCTTATTGTGATTGAAATAACTATTTCAGAGTAATTTGAAAGTTAAGTCAACATCTGTTTTGCCAACAATGCACCTTGTAGACAAAAGTTTCTATTTAAATAATTTATTTTATCTTGGACGTTTCACAGAAAGCAGATATTCCTTCTGCAGTCCCTAATCCATCCCAGCAGCTTGAATCAATTTCTGTGATGACTGTGCCCTCTAGAGTCAATACCATAGTAGACCTAAGTAATGTGAGACAAGAGGAGAATGCTCCTCCTCCCCACAGCAGCCCTGAGTCCCAGATCGACCCTTACAGAAAACCCAGTCCTGAACTACCTCATGTTATTGATTCCATCAGTCCTGAGAGGCTGAGAGATCCAGAACCGACAGCAACTCGAACTGCAGAACCAACAAAGGTACCGCTTGCTGTAAATTCCTTGGCACGCCATATGTATGGAGCTTCTGCTTGCTTCTGCTCAATCACTTGCTTTGCCTCTGTAGTTGATCATATTGCTGAAGTTAGAGGCCAGACCAAATATGTGTTTTCATTCGACCAATGGCCATCTTTAATGATGGAGAGGGAATAGAAAAGTTGTTGTCTAAACTCCTCCTACAAATGTTACTGACATGCTTTGTAAATACTGTGCGGTAGAGTATTCACTGAATATTATAAGGGAGCTGCACTAACACTTGGTATTTAATCAGAAAATTCTCTCTTCGAACCAAAACTGTTACCCGGCATACTAATTAATTAAAATTAATTATTAAGTTGATGTAATCGATACCAGACTCCCAAGTTTTCCATTGTGTTGAGAATTTTTAACAAATTTTTATACTAATTTAATTGGCTTGGCCTATACCTTGAACTTTTGCTTAGAAACCTTTGCTCTTTGAAAGCTTTCTGTAGTTGCTTCCTTCTAACTCCTCTTAGAAGATATTTTATGTGGGCTACTGTCTGTACCTTTCATGGACTGCGAACAGCCTTGCTGTGGCATGATCAAAGGGGATTCTGATTTTAATTACAAGCATCAGCATGTTTGCTAATATGTGTTTTGTTTACATTTAACTCTCTCGGATCCTTTTCAGGGCAGTTGCTTCAGTATCCTTATAACTTGGACTGTTGAAGGAGACAGGACTGAATTCTAAAATATGAGTTTAGCAATTGGTCTGCAATTGTAACCTTTCTATTGATCAGTTGAGTCATGTTTTTGTATCAGTTAAGGTAGAAGCTGCCAAAGTTCATTTTTAGTTTTTAAAAAATACTTCATCTGCTACTTCAACAAATGCATTTAAATTTTGATTTTGTTCAGAACACCCATTTAAAAAAAAAGACTTTTCAAATAATGTTACAAAGATACAACTTAAGGCAGCTGCGCTCAGTGGAAAATCATTTCAAAGTTTGGTATCCTTGACTCTCTAACTTAGTTGTTTTGAGATTGTGATTACTAAAATCACCCTCTGGTTCTCCCTGACTGGCAGAGTTCCTCTATGTGCCAGCAGACTCTGTCATGCAATGTAAAATCAATCTTTTCACAGATCTGTTTACTTATGTTCTTCAGTATTCATGCTTAAAATTAAACTCCGTTCCATCAGCTGCATTGAGCACTTGATATATGTCCCCTTGATGGACTCCAGCCCTTGGAATCGAAGGGCATTGTCGGCAGTCTGATGATATTAGCTGCCTCTGCCCCACCTTCAGCATCGCAATATGCATATATTAAAAGAGAAATTAACTTGTTAGCTTGAATTGAGGCCTTTCAAAATAAAAGCCACTTTCACTAGTTGTAACTTAACATCTATCCCATTTATTGCAACTCTCCAATGACTATTGTTGGAATACCTTTCACTGGTGGCCATGATGTTTTCAGCTTCCTTTTAAAAACCTTTTGACCAACCCAATGCTACTTCCAGCATTTACTGTCATAAGTAAAACAAAACAATTTTAAAGGTAGGTGACAATTCATCCTGTCCATAAATAAGTTACTTTACAGTCTACTGGACATAATTTTTTTAAAGCTCCTAATAATTTATGAAGCTTCTAAACTGCATTTACCTTTACATTCCAATTTAAATTTGCATAATGTAAGTTCCATGCTAAACTTATGCCTGTCCAATTCATACCTGTCGACAAATACTGCCTAAGCATCTTGAGTTTAGTTTATTATATCATATTTTTGAACACATCAGCTTTTTCTTTCAACTTCTAAATTTTGCAATTCTGGAAGTCTTTCATTACTTTGAAATTCTTGGGTGTATATGTTTTCAAGTTGATTTTAAAATGTTCCAGTATCATTTAAAACATTTTTCTGGACAAATTTTTACAAAGTAATTTGGAAAGAAACTTTCTTCACATCTATAAAGTCAAAAGCAAGCAAGCAAATATTGAAAATCAAAAATAGATTTCTAGAAGTGCATAGTAGACCCATCACTTCAGGAAGGCAAGTTAGAATTTTCTTCTATATCGTCCAGAGCATGTGCTTTGATGAAGGGTGTATGTCTTGAATCTTAATGTATTTTGTTCTGGATTTGGTGATGGAACTGCTGCAGGTTTTTGTTTTCTTTAAACTGCTTTGCATCATTACTTATGCAATGCCCATTACTACTGTATGTTTAACTCCTCTATGCTCTGTAGATATACAAAAAAGATTCGTACAACAGCGAACTTCCAAGGCAAAGTTATGACATCAAGCAGCCAGTAGGCAACCATCCTGCATTGAGAATTGATAAAGACCGACAAGTTTATGAACCACAACATCAGAATGTTGAGGAACAGACACGTTATAGAAATGGATCTCAAACAAAATATGAGCAGCAGCTCTCCCCAAGTTTTGGACCTGTATCGCATTATGAGGAAAGTTTACGTGGTTACAGTGATAAGTGGCTACACTATAACGAAAAACCTACTCAACATGACCAACCTCCACCTTATTTTGAGGACCAGCATCCACTTGACTATGATCCAAAGCACACTGAACATTATCCAGATCATGACTACCATCCAGTTCATGAAGAGCTGCCATTTACAGGCTATGAGAATAGATTGCCACGTTATGAAAAGCCAATTAAAAGCTACAAACCTTCACAGCCACATTACAATGATCAACCTCTTCATAGCTATGATCCTCGTCCTCAATACGAACCTGATCCTCAAGCTTTTCATCCACCAACCTCCAGGTCTCCGGAATCACAACAGCAGTCTTTTGAGTCCCAAGTCAGAAGCTATGACCAGGGCCGATCCCAAGAATATAATTCCCTCCCTCAGCAATTTGAACTGGTCCAGAACACAGATACCTTTCCTCCTCCTCCACCTCCTCACTCTAAAGCTGCTGAGTCTGCACATTCTGTTAGTAAGCCATTGCCTCCACCACCCATAAAGCCAAATGTTGATGAGGATGTGGATCCAGCAATGAAGCCACAATCAGTGCTTACCCGAGTGAAACTGTTTGAAAGTAAAAAGTCCATTTCATCAAAGGCCAAGGACCCCACCGAAATAACTTCAGTGAGGGTGAGTAAAGTCATCAAAAGCAGCAATGTCTAGTTTAGTTAAAGCTAATTATGCCCTTACCATAGCTTTTCCTATGCCTCTTGGTAGGATCATACTCTAACTTCCAATGTAAAACTTTGATTAAGCTTTGATCAAGCCCTGCCTTTTATTTAGCATGGAACCTTTGCACCAACTTGCAGTCCACTTAGGAGAAAGAATTCCCGTGATCCAATATTCATGTACCTATCCTTGGGAATACATTTTGAACATTCATGTGATAGGCTTGCTATGGCTTTCAAATATATTGTAAAACTAAGCCATTCTTTCAGGTTACTGACCATAGAAATTCAATTTCTTCGAATTTGTGGTTGTTGACTGCTGTCACCAAAATGTGCCTTTCCACAACATGTACTAGTGTTGGTACTTCTGCGTTGTTTCTCAAAGAAGCCTGCTGTTTTCTAAAATTAATTTTAACGTTGCTTTTCTGAGGAGCATATAGAGTCATAAAATTGTACAGCATGGAAGCAGACCCTTCGGTCCAGCTCATCTGTGTCGACCAGATATCCTAAATTAAGAGAGTCCTATTTGCCAGTATTTGGCCCATATCCCTATAAACCTTTCCTATCATACCCATCCAGGTTTCTTTTAAACATTTCTACTGACCTTATGTGGTTTAAGTATTTAAGTTGTGTGAAGCACCTCAATTGTCTGTGCCAGAAGTTTTTGTGCCAGAAGTTTTTATTTTCCCCCGCATTTGGTTTAAATCCTGCAAAGTTCTAGTTTTGGAGTTGTAAAAAAATTGCTAGAAATACAGAACATCCATCACCATAGAGGAGAAAATATGGTTAATTGAGCTGGTGAAGGGGCCACTTCTGTATATTTCAAAGCTGACGCAGCCATGTAGTTCCACTTTAGTGTTTTATATGAAATTGCACATTCACAATTCTATGACTTAAACCAATTACATTTCTTTTAAAAATATTTTATGAATATTTAGTGCGCACATTTTGATTAAAACCTTTTGTATTTATCTAATTCTATATTACCAGCAATACTCATGTTGTATGCATTGATTTCCATTTGAATGCTGGTTGGATGTGATCATGACCCTTCTTTCTTTCATTTTCTTCTATTTAACTTGAATTCTTGTTTAGATTAGATTAGTATAGATTACTTACAGGATGGAAACAGGTCCTTTAGCCCAATAAGTCCAGACCAACCCTCCGAAGAGCAACTCGCCCAAACCCATTCCCCTATGTTTACCCCTTCACCTAACACTACGGGCAATTTAGCATGGCCAGTTCACTTAACTTGCACGTTTTTGGACTGTGGGAGGAAACCGGAGCACCTTGGAGGAAACCCACACAGACACAGGGAGAATGTGCAAACTCCACGCAGTTGTCTGAGGGGGGAATTGAACCCAGGTCTCTGGCGCTGTGTATAATCGCACAATAGCTGCAATTCTCTGGGCAATAGGCATTGCTGCTGCACTTCATGGTAAAATCTATCTCAGAATGAGACCGTCTCTCCACTGTGTCTTCACTGACAGGATTAGATTGCATGTGCTTTTCTGTCTTCCAGGCCTTGATCTGTAGGTCACAGTATTTCAAGTGCATTTGCAAGTGTGTTTAGGGTGCTTCTATCATCCTTTCAGGTAGTAAATTACAGATGCCCACTACTTCCTAAGTGACGTTTCTTTCTCAACTTCCATCTCAACCTCCCACCATTGGCTTTACATCTATGCTCCCTGGTTGTTATCTCTGTTGATGGAAGTGGATCCTTTCTACCATTGTTTAGGTTGCTAGTACAACTAAGGTTGAAGTGCACCAGCTCCTTTCTGGTCTCAATCTACTACGAGTCAGAAATTTTAAATTTAGCCAGGGTGTTATGGCCAATTCAGCCAGATTTCCTTCAACAAAGAATAACTAGTTTATTATAAATACCGGTAAAATCTAGTCAAGTAAGAGGTTATTGAAAGGAAATATTTGTATGTACTAATATAGATATGATTTGTATTCTAATATCCCAAAATTAGTGAGGCAAATATGGATAGCAAACAAATGCCAAGCACCCCTCAGAATACATCAAATAATCTCCAAGGCAGTTATGTTTCTTTACTTCTAATGCCCTGCCCTGCCTTGCAGATTTTGAGGCCGTTTCTCTATCATGGACTTCCACAACAATTGCTCATGTTCTGATTGCTCACCTTGTTTTCCTGGAACTGTGTTCCTTTGAATTATTGGAATCCGCATGTCAGCCCAACTCTCCAACTTTTCACAATGAGTTTCACAAAGCTAGTCACTCCTTTGGATTTTATTTGCGCTCTGTTGCACAGGTCAAATATTGCTCGTGGACTCTCAATCCCCACTCTCTACTGACTGAACTGTTCTCATTTTGAGCCCATCATGCCACCTAATACCTCTGAGCCCTCCCCACAAAGTCATTCAGCTGCTCTAGGACTTACCTGAGCCCTAGGCATGATGGCTCAGTGGTTAGCACTGCTGCGTCACAATGCCAGGGACCCAGGTTTAATTCCAGCCTTCAGTAACTGTCTGTGTGGAATTTGCATATTCGCCCTGTCTGCCTGGGTTTCCTCCAGGTGATCCAGTTTTCTTTCAAAGTCCAAAGATGTGCAGGTTAGGGTGGATTGGCCATGCTAAATAGCCCATAGTGTTCAGGGATGTGCAAGTTAGGTGATTAGGCATGGGAAATGCAGAGTTACAGGGATAAAGTAGGGAGTGAGTCTGGTTGGGAGAGTTGTTGGGCTGAATGGCCTGTTTCCACATTGTAGGGATTCTATGAGCTATGCAACTTGTGTAGTTCAGTTGCCCTCAGAAGCACCATTAATTGCATTCATCTAACAGAGTTTGCTTCTCTTTTGTCTTCCCAAGCTAACTATTGACCCTGAAACTGCTCTTTTGCAGCATCCGAATTTTTCTGAGTCACCAACTGAAACTGTTGCAACAGACCCGATCCCCAGTGCTAAGCAGAGCTGAATGTGACTTAGGTTTTGGAACAGGCAGACATAGCAGACTTTTAGAAGACTCCGTTTCCTAAATATTTTCGATTTTGATAGGACATTGCCTGACAGTACAAACTGCACAAAGCAAAAACCACATATCTGATACACTTCAGTTAATCTTCCTGAACTAATTCTGTTCCGAAAAAGAAAACGTTAGCCAATCCAAACTTTTGGCAGAAATCCTCCGTTTCCTTGTAGAACAGTTGATTATTAGCAGCTTCTGAAATATCTCTCATTATAAGGTTCTTTTTAAAAGATCTTTGGCTGTAGCTTGACTTTGGGCACAATTTTAAACCTATGTATAGAACTTGGTTCCAGAAATGCTCAATTTCAAATTGTGTGTTTTCTTATTACAGCCACCTGAAGTAGCTCCTAAGCCTGTGTTAGTTCCGGTCGCTCCTTCCAAGTCAATTATTCAGTCAACACCAGAACAGGAGAAACCTTCGCACTTATACAGGTGCAGCTGTTATATTTGACATCTGGTTGGTGAAAGAACTTTGTTGCATCTTGATGAAAGAAAAAAAAGACTTGCAGGACTTGTATTAATATATGTACAGCCAATTAAGTACTTTAGAAATACAGCTACTGTTGTCATGTTGGAAACACAGCAGCAAATTTGCATGCAACAAGTTCCCATGGCCAACTATGTTATAGTGACCAGATAATTTTTGTTACGATGTTGATTGAAGTATAAAAATTTGCAATGCCACTATTTAGCAAGAATGAAGAAGCAAAACAGGTGAAATGACATTGCTTGGCATGGTTTCAGACTACCAAGTAAGGGAAATATGTCGAGGAATAACTTTACAAGGATATTCTTGAGGAACACGAGAATTATAGTGTGGTTATAAAATGGGACTTTATTCATCCAAGCGTAAACCAGGGTAGCAGTAGTGTGAAGGGCAGAGAGGAGCAAGGAGGTCCTAGATTGGGTTCAGGTAAATATTCTCCAGCAATGAGAAAGGAGACACTGCTAACCTGGTCCTTGCGAAACAGGCAAGCCAAGTCTCATTAGGGAAAAACTTTGAGCAATGTTCTCTATGTATCAAGATTTAGATTGAGTACAGAAAAGGGCAAGATAAAATGCAGAGTAAGAATAAATAAGTTACTGGGGGTAAAACCAATTTCAGTGGGGATAAGATGGATTCAAAGGTTAGTGGGCAAACCAACACTGAACAGTGGGATGCCTGAGAAACGTGTTCTGTGCAGGTATGTTGCCATGAAGGGGAAAGATATTAGAGTTCAGAGTTCACTGGTTGGTGAGAAATGGGATTAAGATGAAGAAGAAAAACTGTGCCTATGATATATGTCAGGTGGCTAATGCAACTAAGACCCAGATTGAAAGTGAAATTTTCAGAGGGAATTCAAAAAAGAAAGTAAGAGAAGAGACTGGCAGCTAACCTAAAAGAGAATCCCAAAGATTATTTTAATAAAAGACTGGTAAAAGAGAAGTGTGGCTGATTTGGGATCAAAAAAGGATGTATTTGCACTTGGAGATTGGGGGAATGAGGTGTTAAATTAATTTTCTGCTTATGGCTCTGCAAATAAAAAAAATGATGGTGCTTAGATCATGGTGAAAGAGGAGGTAATTCAGTCACTTGAAAAGGTTAATATTGATGAGACAGAAGATTGGCACTTGTAAGATTATGTCTGTGGCATTTTGTACAGTTCTGGGTATCACACTGAAGGAAGCATATGAACACATTGGAGAACACTGGGGGGAAAAAAATTACTTAACTGGTTCCCAGAATGAGAAACTTCAGTTGCAAGATAGATCAGAGAGAATGAAACTGATCTTGGAAAGGCAAAATGCTAAGAAGAAATCTGAAAGAAGTTTTCAAAATCATAAAGGTATGGATAGAGGATATAGGGCGAAGCTATTCAAACTTTTTTTTTAAATGAAAGGAAGAGAGGATACAGATATGAAGTGATTTGCAAATATAAATGAGAGGAAAAGAATGTTTTCAAATGTGGTTGAAGTCTGAAATGCATTGCCCGAAAGTGTAGTGGAGGCAGAGTCATTTGAGGCATTCTAGAGGGCAATGTACAAGAATATAGGGAAGGGCACCAAGTTAGTGTTCATTGTGGAGTTGTTGCAGATGCCATGGCCAAGTGGCCGCCTCCTGTGCTGTTTAAATACTGACAAAATCAGAATTATAAGTTGACAAGGCACCTGGACCACATGCAGTGCGTTGAAGGATGCTGAGGGAAAGGACCGTGTAAATTGTGGAGGCACTGGTTGTAATTTTTCAGTTGTCTTTACACTTAGGTCGTGGGCATGTGGCACAGTACTGGTATCTCTACCTCTGAACTAGTTTCATGTCCAATTGCTGCAGAGGTATGTAATAATACTCTGAACATGTTGATTAAAAATATTTGCACTTGGATGGTGCCAAAGTGGACAATTGCAAATGTAACATCTTTGCTCAAAAAGAGAGAGAATCCCTACAGTGTGGAAACAGGCCCTTTAGCCTAACAAGTCCATACCGACTCTCCAAAGATTATCCCACTCAAACCCATTCCCCATTACTCTACACTTATCCCTGACTAATGCACCTAACCAACATATCCCTAAATGCAATGGGTAGTTTAGCATGGCCAGTTTACCTAATTTACAGATCTTTGGATTGTGGGAGGAAACCGGAGCACCCAGAGGAAATCCATGCAGACAGTCAGTTGCTCAAGGTGGGAATTTTACCTGGGTTCCTGAAGCTGTGAGGCAGCAGTGCCAACCACTGAGCCATCGTGCTGCCCCAAGATGTAAAGGTAATGATAACGAGGAATCTTCTGGAAACAATAATTCAGGATAAAATTAATACAGGAGACAGCTGGATTACAGTGTGTTACCTTAAGGCAAACCAGCATACACTTTGAGGGTGCACCATGCTTATCTAGGTTGGAGATTTTTGATGAGATAATGAAGGTTTGATGAGGGCAGTGCTGTTGATATAGTGTACATGGATTTTGGGAAGGCTGTTAATACAGTGCCACACACTGACTTTTGACAACAAACTTGGAACTCATGGAATGAAAGGGACTTTAGCAATATGACATTAACTGACTGACAAGAAATAATTTAGTTAATGGATTTTTTTTTTGAGCAGTGGATAGTTTATGGTACATTTCTTCAGGATGTTGAGGTTCCTGCAACACAGTTCAGTAAAATGTGCAAAATTTGAGCATAATAAAAAAGTTAACTGTATTGTGAACAGGGAGGCAGGTATAGAACTTCAAACGAATATAGGCTCATGTTTAGGTGGCAGATGAAATTTAGTGCAGAACAGAATTCATATAAATAGGAAAAATCTTTTCAGTGTGATTGGCGAACTCTATTGTAGTGTTTAGGCTGTAATGTTTTCATAAAGTAGCTGAATGTCTTTACCTGCAGAGGTCCTGAAACACAGATGAAACTTCCAGAAGAAGCTCCACGAATAAATCATTATAGCGCAGACGAGGATGAGGAAGATTATAGGAAGCAGTTGTCTTATTTTGGCCGCAGAAACTTGGAACAAAAGCCAGCAACTCAGCTTCCTGCCAGCAGCCATCCTGAATCTGTGAAATCATCAGAACCTGTACTTCAGTCTAACTACACTGGATACTTACCCAGGTGAGTGCTGGCTGACGAGAAGAGGTTTACACTTTTTCAAGTTTTTTTTTGGGTTTCTTTTATGTGATGTAGTTGTGAGAATGTATCTAGCCATCA
This sequence comes from Chiloscyllium punctatum, assembly GCF_047496795.1. Classification (NCBI taxonomy): domain Eukaryota; kingdom Metazoa; phylum Chordata; class Chondrichthyes; order Orectolobiformes; family Hemiscylliidae; genus Chiloscyllium; species Chiloscyllium punctatum. The sequence continues at coordinate 4,089,590 of NC_092771.1, forward strand.
TGAGATTAAGATTGCAGTTAATGTACTTGCTTAGATCTATTTGACTGATTCAAAGGTACAGAGTAGTTAATGCTCCTGCCCCTTTTTATTCCACAGCTATCTCATTCATCTGTGCTGTCTCATTGTCCGGTTAGCTACTCTGGGAAAGGTTTTATCCCTGTGGATGGGGTGGGGCAGAAGGAAGGGGAGGGGTGTGAAGAGGCAGACTAGGTGGTGGAGGAAAGGAGTGAAGAACAACAGCATGGGATGGGAGAGGAAGGGCCAGGAGTATGGAGGATTAGAAGAGGTGGAGAAAAGAGTAGGCTGTGAAGTGGAGAGGGAGGGAAGAGGGGCGGAATAGAATGGGTAGAGGAACAATGGGTGGGATGAAGGAAGAGAAGGGAATGGGATGGTGAGAGAAGGGGCAGATAGGCAGAGAAATAATCTGAATGGGAACACAGCAAAAGAGGGACGCAGGTGAGTGCTATCTATTTTGGATTAAAACAGTATTTCTGTTACATTCAGTGGTTTACTTTGCAGGTTATCTCCGCTATGTGTGCATAGGAAATAGGAGACTGAGGCAACCATTTGGTCCTTCAAGCCTTCTCTGTTATTGAAACAGATCACGTTTAATCGTTCACCTTGTATATCTTGATGTCATTGGCATCTAGAATCTTATACACTCACACATAAGATTAGGAGTAGGTCATCCAGCTGCTTTAGCCTGCTCTGCCCTTCAGTAAGATCATGACTGATCTGATTGTAACCTCAAATGTATGACCCAACCTACCTCTTTCTACTACTTGATGAAAATCTATCTATTTCAATATTCAAGGACTCTTGCTATGACTTTTTCAAGAAGAGAGTTGCAAAGATATTCTCAACTCCGAGAGAAAAGAAATTGCCTCATCTGTTTTAAATGGGCAATTCTGATTTTTAAACAGTGGCCCCTAATTGTAACTCCTTCCATAAGAACAATCATCCCTTCATATGCACCATGCCAAGACCCCTCAGATCTTTTCCACTTCAATCAAGCCACCTGTTAATCTTTTGAACTCCAGCAGTTGGAAGTCGAGCCTATCTAACTTTCCTCATGAGACAACCACCCCCATCCAAACTCCAGATATTTATCTGGATATTAAACTTTTAGTGAAATACCTTCAGAACATTTTCATCCTACCTTAAATAAGATGACCAATACTGTGTACAGCACTTCAAATGCTGTCTCACCTGTGCCCTGTATAACTGAAGTATAGCTTCACTTCTTTTGTGTTCAGTTCCCCTTATACTAAATGCCACTCTACTGCCTTTCCTAATTACCTATGTCTGCAGGCTAAACTTTTGTCATTGATGTATTTGAATGCAGGTACCTCTGCATCTCAGAGCTCTGCAATCTCTCATTTAGATAATTGTTCTTCCTGCCAAAGTAGAAAATTTCACATTTTCCTCACTTTGTACTCTAATTATCAAAGCGTTGCTTACTCACTGAGTCTATCCGTGTCCCTTTGTAGCCTGCTTTTGTCTCTTTACAGCTTGCATTCCTACCTATATTTGTGGCATTTGTTCCAGCATACTGATTGACAGCTCTGGTGAGGAATGTGCTTAGATTGAACATTATGCTCTTGGTAGGGGGCTGACAGTGAATTGTTTTCTGACAAGTGAGTTTGCAGTAAATCCAGTATCCTGGAGGATGGAGCTTAAGTGAAGTATGTATTCTTCTGGAGAATGCTTGTGGATAGAGTAGTCCACACCAATATTGTGCACTGCTGAGTAGACTTTGATTTGGCTCATGAAGGTTTTGCCCTTTGTCATTGCAGTTGTCTGAGGTACAGGTAGTTCTGGGATAACTTGCGTTTCAGCAGTGCGGTTTGGCTATAATGTTGCAGAACCATTAGGAACAGCATTTTCGAGAATATTTAACTCCGCAATCGTGTGATTCCAGTGGGGATCAGTTTGTGTGCTTCATTCTGTGTGCGCACCAATATCCACACCAAGGTCTCTGCACTGTTCTGTGCTTGCACGATGTCAGCACCGGTCTTTGCACCATATGCCGACAAAGCAGTTTTCTGTGAGAGGTATTGTACAGAGAGCAGCTTTCATAGGTTTTTTAAATGTGCTGTGTTAAGTTAACATGTGTTTTATTAATAAATATGATTTCAACCTTCATTCAGGCTATGCTATACTTTGTGTTAGGCTTTTGGGTGATTTTTGAGCAATCATGACTACAAAAAAAACAAAGAAAATTTACAGCCCAGGAACAGGCCCTTTGGCCCTCCAAGCTTGAGCCGATCAGGCTTGGGTTTTTGCTGGTCTGCCCCAACCCCACTTTCCCATAGTCCCAGTTATTTCTATTAAGCGATGTTCTGCTGGAACACAGCTGAGGTTATAGGAGAGCTACCTGTATAACAGATTAAAAATATTTTATGCATTCATTAATGACCTTGCCTCCATAACGTCAGAAGTGGGGATGTTTGCTGATGATTGCATAATATTCAACACAATTGCAACTCCTCAGATACTGGGGAGAGGTTTACTCTCTAAGCCACTCACTATCCTGACATGGAAATAAATTACCATTCCAAATTAACGACTAGCTAATTGAAGGTGGTTTATTCCATCTATACAAGATAGCAGTTGCCTGTTTCAAATAACACAATTTACTAAAAGACTGATTTTGTGCGATTGATTCGCAACATTGCACTTGAAGGAATGAATTTTAATGTGCAGCCAGATTACATCATTTTCCCAAATGTCCTTTGAAATTCTCACCAATATGAAGTTGAATCTCTATAGAAAAGATATAGGCTCATATTGGGTAAGATGTTATAATTTTCAAATTGTTCCTGATCAGCTTTTGTAGTTCTGAAACATCCCATTGTTAAGTAAGTCCTCTGTACTAGAGGAATTGAGAATTGTACTGCAGTCATGAGTGGGTGACCATAAGACATCAGAACAGAAATTCGGCCATTCAGCCCATTGAGTCTGTTCCACCATTCAATCATGACTAAGGTCCTCAACTCCATTCTCTTGCTTTTTCCTGTAACCCTTGAATCTCTTGATACTCTATAAGATCTTAAGTGCACCATTTTGCTAGATTTGGGTATTAATGTGTTTGTGATGTTAACACCTTTTTATATTGTTTCTGCTTGCAGTTACAAAGAAGTAAATGTTGAAGTATGCTTTACTAAGAATTATGAAATTGTTTACAGGAGTACACAAACAAACTTCGATCATGTTATCAAATCTAGCATCAATGAGAAGAAATATGACTCTGTATCACAATTGCCTGGCCTTCAGTCACGGTATGGGCCACCACCACCATCTAGTTTGAACTCTTCAGTGTCACTGCCAGTGCATCCCAAGCTTTCTCCACCTGAAGGTAATGCACTTACCCTCCACATTTATTCTGAATGCATTTGGTCTGCTTTAAGATACCTATAGAAGAAATAGCTGCCCATCTGTTGGTGAGTGAATCTGTTTATAGGTTTTGAAACACAGCACACATCTGCAGTGTTCATTGTACCCCAATGTAAACTACCACGCTGCCACATTGAAACCACTGTTTGTGTCATTGCAAGAAATGGTTTGTTTGTAAAATGTAATAGTATAGGAAGAAAGTCAAACTCCATGTGTAACATGACTCAAGAGTTCCTTTAGATATTCCAAATCATTTTGCAACCTTTAATATGTTATGAACGTGATCATTATTGTGTATGCAAGATCAGCACCTTGCACAACAAAGTCTGGTAAATAGCACCGACTTAAGTGACCAATTAACCTGTTTTGAGAAGTGTAATTGGTTAAAATCATGAGGAAAACCTCCCTGTATCTCTCTGATGCCGTGGAACTTTTGAGCATGCAGAAGGGGCCTCACTTTAATTTCTTTCAGAATGAATCTGCCTCCTGCAGTGCAACACTGAAGTGACACTCTGAATTTTGGGCATCAACTAATGAAGTGGGGCTGCATGACTATCTGAGCCACCATAACATTGTACAGAAGAATATATAATCTTGTGCCTGTTAATGAAATATGCATATTTATGTGAATCTCAGAGTCTGATTAGAAATTCTTTTGAATAAAAAATCATTTTACATTGATGAAATGGTGTGTACTCTTTCCAATGGGGTCTTGTCAATGTTTGATCAGTAACAATGAAACAGATGTTTAAACACTCCAACTGCTTTGTTTTCTCTCAATGGTTTAACAAGGGCGGCACGGTGGCACAGTGGTTAGCACTGCTGCCTCACAGCGCCAGAGACCTGGGTTCAATTCCCACCTCAGGCGACTGTCTGTGTGGAGTTTGCACGTTCTCCCCGTGTCTGCGTGGGTTTCCTCCGGGTGCTCCGGTTTCCTCCCACAGTCCAAAGATGTGCAGGTCAGGTGAATTGGCCATTCTAAATTGCCCGTAGTGTTAGGTAAGGGGTAAATGTAGGGGTATGGGTGGGTTGCGCTTCGGCGGGGCGGTGTGGACTTGTTGGGCTGAAGGCCCTGTTTCCACACTGTAAGTAATCTAATCTAATCTAATGAATATGATGAAGACAATAACTACCATCACTAGCATCAGAGAATAAGTATTAAACAGACTAATGAGGCTAAAGGAAGAAAAGGCCTCTGACCCTGGTGGTTTGTAAGTAGGATCCTAAAAGAGGTAGCCATAGAGATGGTACCGCATCAAAGGTGGTCATAAGACTCCATGTGTTGGAGGTAGTAATATTGGTGTAAATATAGAATTGGCTGAGAGGCAGGAAACACTGAGTGGGGATAACGGGTTCATTAGGTTGACAATGCATAACAAGTGGGATTAGAACAAAAAACAGTGCAGCACAGAACAGGCCCTTCAGCCCTCGATGTTGCGCCGACCTGTGAACTCTTCTCAGCTCGTCCCCATCACTATCCCAAAATCATCCATGTGCTTATCTAAGGATTGTTTTAAATCTCCCTAATGTGGCTGAGTTGACTGCATTAGCAGGTAGGGCATTCCATGCCCTTACCACTCTCTGCGTAAAGACCTTTCCTCTGACATCAGTCTTAAATCTGTCACCCCTCAATTTGTAGTTATGCCCTCTCATACAAGCTGACGTCATAATCCTAAGAAAAAATCTTTCACTGTCTACCCTATCTAATCCTCTGATTATCTTGTATGTCTCTATCAAATCCCCCCTTAGCTGCCTTCTTTCCAATGAGAACAGACCCAAGTCTCTTAGCCTTTCCTCATAAGACCCTACCTCCAGACCAGGCAACATCCTGGTAACTCTCCTCTGCACCCTTTCCAATGCTTCCACATCCTTCCTGTAATGGGGTGACTAGAACTGTACACAATATTCCAAGTGCGGCCGCACCTGCGTTTTGTACAGTTGCAGCATGATATTGCGGTTCTGGAACTCAATCCCGCTACCAATGAAACCTAATGAATCGTATGCCTTCTTCACAGCATTATCCACCTGGGTGGCAACTTTCAGGGATCTATGCACATGAATTCCAAGATCCCTCTACACATCCACACTACCAAGAATCTTTCCGTTGACCCAGTACTCTGCCTTCCTGTTAATCTTCCCAAAGTGCATCACCTCACATTTAGCTACATTGAACTCCATTTGCCACCTCTCAACCCAATTCTGCAGTTTATCCAAGTCGTCCTGCAACCTGTAACATTCTTCCACACTGTTCACTACTCCATCGACTTTAGTGTCATCTGCAAATTTACTAATCTATCCACCTATGCCTGCATCTAAGTCATTTATAAAAATGACAAACAGCAGTGGTCCCAAAACACATCCTTGTGGCACACCATGAGTAACTGGACTCCAGACTGAATATTTTCCATCAACCACCACTCACTGCCTTCTTCCAGAAAGCCAGTTTCTAATCCACACTGCTAAATCACCCTCAATTCCATGCCTCTGCATTTTCTCCATCAGCCTACCACGTGGAACCTTATCAAAGGCTTTACTGAAGTCCATGTATACTATGTCAACTGCCCTATCCTCATCTACATGCTTGGTCACCTTCTCAAAAAACTCTACGAGGTTTGTGAGACAAGACCTGCCCTTGACGAAACCATGTTGACTATCTGAAATCAAATTGTTGCTTGCTAGATGATTATAAATCTTATCTCTTATAATCATTTCCAAAACCTTTCCTATAACAGAAGTAAGGCTCACTGGTCTATAATCACCTGGGTTATCTCTGCTGCCCTTCTTGAACAATGACACACCATTTGCAATCTTCCAACCCTCAGGTACTAAACCTGTAGACAGTGACGATTCAAATATCAAAGCCAACGTCTGTTATCTTCTCCCTAGCTTCCCAGAGAATTCTCGGATAAATCCCATCCAGCCTGGGGGACTTGTCTACTTTCACTCTTTCTAGAATTGATAACACCTGTGCATAACTAACCTCGATCCTTTCTAGTCTAATGTCTCGTACCTCATTCTTCTCCTCCACAATATTCTCCTTTTCCTGAGTGAACACAGATGACGAGTATTCATTTAGCACCTCTCTGATCTCTACAGGATCCACATTCAACTTCCCACTTCTGTCTTTGACTGGCCCTATTCCTACCCTAATAATCCTTTTATTCCTCACATACCTATAGAAAGCTTTAGGGTTTTCCTTTATTCTATTTGCTAAAGACTGCTTGTGTCCTCTCTTTGCTCTTCTTAACTGTCTCTTTAAATCCTTCCTAGTTGATCTGTAACACTCCATTGCCTCATCTGTACCGTCTTGCCTCATCAACACATAAGCCTCCTTCTTCTTCATAACAAGAGATGCAATTTCTGTGGTAAACCATGGTTCCCTTACCTTATCACTTTCTCCCTGCCTGACAGGGACATACCTATCAAGGACACACTATCTGTTCCTTAAACTAGCTCCATATTGTGCTTGTCTGCATCCTCTGCATTTTGCTACCCCATTCTATGCATCCTAATTGCATTATAATTGCCCTTGCCCCATCGATAACTCTTGACCTGTGGCATGTACCTATCCCTTTCCATCGCTAAACTAAACGAATTATGGTCACTCTCTCCAAAGTGCTCACCTACAACTAAATCAAACACCTGGCCTGGTTCATTACCAAGCACCAGATCCAGTATGGCCTCCCCTCTTGTTGGCCCTTCAACATACTGTGTCAGGAAACCCTCCTGTACACATTGGACAAAACTGATCCATCTGACGTACTCGATCTATAACATTTCCAGTCAATGTTGGGGAAGTTAAAGTCCCCCATAATGACCACCCTGTTCCTTTCACTCCTACTCAGAATAATTTTGCTAATCCTCTCTTCCACCTCCCTGGAACTCTGCGAAGGCCAACAAAAAATTACAAGCAGTGTGACCTCTCCTCTCCTGTTTCTAACCTCAGCCCACACTACTTCAGTAGACGAGTCCTCACAAAAATTCTCTCAGCCACTGTTATACTATCTTTGACTAACAAGGCCACGCCTCCTCCTCTTTTACTGCCTTGCCTGTTTTTAATGAAAGATCTAAACCCTGGAACCTGCAACATCCAATCCTCACCCTGTTCTATCCATGTCTCCAAAATGGCCACAAGATTGAAGTCCCAGGTACCTATCCATGCTGTAAGCTCACCTACCTTATTTCGGATACTTCTGGTGTTGAAGTATACACACTTCAAACCACTTTGCTGTCTGCCAGCACATTCCTGTGACCCTGAAATCCTGTCCTTCCTACTCTCATCCTCCTGTGCACTGCAACTACACCTCTGGTTCCCATTCCCCTGTTCCAAAGGGATTGGTGCTGAGAATGAATTTGTTTCAGTAAGTATTTAAGACTTGGAGGAAAGAATTTCTGATCCCTATTGCTATTGCTCATTGTGCAGGCTATATGTTGAAATAGGACAGATCAGAACTAACCTGCGGAATAATGACCATGTCAATTAGATCATTGCTCGCAGCTCTCAAACGCATGGATGGGTCTCAGGCTGTCACTTATGGTTCTGAAAAGTGCCCAGTCTACCTCAGATTACCATATAACGATGAGGTGTCTCAATATCAAAATGGGCTACAGGTGAAGCTAGCTATTTACATAATACTGCTATGCAATCGCAATATGAGTGGCATTCTTCACTAATGGAATGCTGTCATCCAAAAACATGCTCTGTCTCCCACAAAATGACTAAAGTGAGAGATGAATTGCGTTGAAGTGTGATGCCAGATATGTAAGCAATACATCTGGGTGTTCAGCACAAAGAGGCCCTTCAGCCCGTCAAGTCATCGCCAAAGCAACTACCACTAAAGATGCACTACTCCGAATTTCCTGCACTGACCCATATCCTTGAATGTTATGATATTTCAAGTGCTCATCTAAATATTTCTGGCTTCCTCTGTTTTCCCTGGTATGGCATTGGAGATTCCACCACTGAGTGAAAACATCTCTTTTCTCAAATCCCTTCTGAATCTCCTGGCCCTTACCCTAAAACTATGTCCCTTTGTGGATCATATGAAACAGTGCATGCCTTCATGATTATGCATCAGAATAATGACTTCTAAACCAGGCTGTACTTGCAAAATTTTGAGCATAGTGTCACTCATTGGATATGATTCCATGATTAGACAACATTTGCAGTACATCCTGCTTGAACTAAGTATTATGCTGACAAATAATTTAAGGTTATCAGTTAATCTCGCCTTGGCTCACTGACTCGTGCTAGAAGTTACTCGCAGGGCTCTGCTCTTTGTAAGCAGGAAGAACATGTCCATGTACTTTGCATTTTTCAAGTTAATGAAAGTTTGGGGACTGCCATTCTTTGCATTCTCCATGATAATACCCTAGTCAATCAATTAGTAATGTCTTCTCATGTAAACTGTTGATCACTTTGAGATCTGGTGTTCTTGCCATTTTTACCTAATGAGTGCAAATCCAAAAACCTCAACAATCGTCCTTAAAATGCATTTTATCGATAGTAAATAAAAGGTTCCTAATGGATAAATTATTCTCATTGAAGGGTAATGACGTGCTTCCTGCTGAGTGTATTGACTTACTTTTTGTTGATTTGTAGCCAAATTAATAGGTTTAGACTTTCAATGCAGTTAGGATCAGGCGTTTTGAAAATTCATTTCTAAAGATGTTGGCATCACTGGTTAGGCCGGCATTTATTATCTATAAGCAGGTCATAGAATCGTAGAGATGTACAGCACGGAAACAGACCCTTTGATCCAACTCGTACATGCCGACCAGATATCCTAGCCTAATCTAGTCCCATTTGCCAGCAATTGGTCCATATTTCTCTCAACCCTTCCTATTTTTATATACCCATTCAGATGCCTTTTAAATGTACCCGGTTCCACCATTCCATTCAAGCACTACCCTCTGTGTGAGAACGTTACCCCTTAGATCCCTTTTAAATTTTTCCCCTTCCAGTATGAACCTATGCCCTCTAGTTCTAGACTCCCCCACCTCGGGGGAAAAAGACCTGTCTATGCCCCTCATCTTATACATCTCTAAGGTCACCTCTCAGCCTCTAACATTGCAGGGAAAACAGCCTCAGACTATTCAGCCTCTCCCTATAGCTCAAATCCTCCAATTCTGGCAACATCCTTGTAAATCTTTTCTGAAACCTTTCTAGTCTCACAACATCCTTCCAATAGGGGGGGGAGATCAGAATTGCACAGATTATTTCGATGTTGAGCTGCCTTCCTGAACTATTATAGTCCATGTATGAAGGTACTCCTAGAACACTGCTTGAGAATTCCAGGTTTTTGACCCAGCAACTGTGAAGGAACAGTGATATAGATTCAAGTCAGGGTGTTGTATGGATTGGAGGCAAACTTACTGACAGGTGGTGACGTGCCTTGTAACTGCTCCTTTTGCTCTTCTAGGGGATAGGAGTCATTGGTTTGGAAGGCACTGACAAAGGCGCATTGGTGTGTTTATACAGTGTGTCTTGCACATGGTGCACACTGCTGCCACTGCATATCAGGGTTGTGGAGAGAATGAATGTTGAAGGTGTTTGGTGTGGTGCCAATTTGTGCTGAATGGTGTCCATTTTCTTGTGTTCTTGAGACTTATACTCATTAATACAAGCAGAGAATATTCCATCACACTCCTGAATTGAATTGTCCATATGATGGAGGTGTACTCTTTGTAAAAGAAATCCCCCACCCCCCGCCACAATTCCACCACAACCACCAAAAGAATGATATTAGTGGGGGAATTCAGCAATGGTAACACCTTTAATTAGCAAGAGCCAATTGTTGGATTTTCTTTTATTGGATATTGTCATTGCCTTGTGTTTGTATGCCGTTATCTACTACTTAGCAGCCCCAGCCTGGATATTGTCTCAAGTCTTGCTTAATTTGGACATGGACTGCTTAAGTATCTGGAGTCGAGAATGGTGTTGAGTATTTTACAATCATTAGGAAATATCTCCATCTTTGGCCTAATGGTGGAGGGAAAGCAATTGAAGATTGTTGGGCTAATGGTACTACTCAGGAAGAATGATGTCCTGTGGCTGAGGTGATTGATCTCCAACAACCACAGTCACCTTCCTTTGTGCTCATTATGATTGTAACAAGTGGATAGCTCTGCCCTCAATTCCCATTGACTGCAGTTCTGCTGAGATCTTTTAATACCATACTAGGATAAGTTGATGGCCTTAATATCAAGATCAATATCATCACTTTCTCTCTAGTTCAATACACTTATAAATGCTTGGACCAAGCTGCAATGAGGTCAAAAGCTGAATAGTCCTGGCAGAACCCTGACATCAGTTACTACTTCTTGACTAAGTACTGCTTGATGGCACTGTTGATGACATATTCAGTCACTTGACTGTTGTTAGAGTAGACTTGGGTGGTAATTGGCCAAGTTGGTTTTGATCTGCTTTTTGTGGGCAAGACATAACCTAGACAAGTTTCCAGATTGCTGGATATTCTAATGTTGTAACTATCCTTGAACATGTTGGCTAAGAATGAGTTCTGAAACACATCTTCAGTGCCATTATTGGAAAGTTGTTGGGGCTATTGGTCCTTTTAGTATCCAGTGCCTTCAGCCCCTTTGTGACCTCACATGGAGTGAATTGAATTGGATGATCACTGGCATCTGTAATGTTGTGTACCTCAGGAGAAGGTGGAGATGGATCAGCCACTTGCCAACTTTGAGTTAAGATTGTTGCAAAATATTTCAGCCTTGGCATTTGCACTCATATGCAGAGCTTCCCCATCATTGAGAATGGAGACATTTGGGGAGCCTCTACCACTTGTTGCTTAATTGTGCTGTGAGGTCAGTTAGCTGGACAGCAGTATATAGTGCTGCCAACAGTGTGGGTTCAATTCCTGCACCACATGAAGTTTGTTTTTATTAAGGTCCTGCCTTCTTGCGCTTTGTCTAGGGTGTGGTGATCTTCAGGTTAAGCTCATCGTCAGTCATATATATCTTTCCTGTCTTACCCCCCCCCCCCCCCCCCCCCCCCCCCACCGAATGGCTGCCCCCTGCACGGTATCATTCTATGCTTGTTTATGAACTGAAGAAATGTTAACTAACTCGTGTTTTGTTCCTCTCACTTTCCAGTGAATTCAATGCCTCGGGACATGCCCAGTCTTCTACAGTCAAAGCCAGAACTCCCCCCTCCAAGCAAAGCTCAAGCTTTCAGATCTACTGCTCGCGATGAAACTGTTCATTCAAATTTTTATCCGCAGAAAAGTTTTCCTGTTTCTGAAAGAGCCACTGTAAATGGAATGGAGCAGACCCAGAAGCAAACAGCTGCAGCATACAATCGATTCACCCCAAAGCCGTACACAAGTGCCGCACGGCCTTTTGAGCGCAAGTTTGAGAGCCCAAAATTTGATCACAACCTCCTACCTAGTGAACCTCCGATACAAACCAAGCCAGACCCACCCTCAAAAATGCATAGTTCTCCACATCCTGCAGATTTTGATAGTGGCACTGACACATTCCCCAAGCCGTCTGACCACAGATCTAAATATCAGACCAACAACATCCACGCAGTACCTAAAGCCATTCCTGTAAGGTAAGATGCTTGACATTAACATTTGTGCAAAGAATGGATGCTTTTCAGTGCTTGTGCCCATTGCATTTTTTTTAAAGTCAGTCCTCAAAGGAATCACTTAGTGTCTATGCCAGCATCATATATGAGCTAGCATGCTTGACATGTTTAACTGCTAAAAATGCTGTTCCTCAGCGTGAGATTGGATTGTGTTGCATTGCACTAGGGTAGCGCATCATAACTCTGGGAACAGGACGGTTTGATTTATATCAAATGTCAAAGTTTTTTTATTTTAACCTTTCAGAACAAGGTTCATAGAAAGGACAAACCAGATTTCTGTTGAAACCAGAATGATTATTTGTTATAGGAGAAAGTGAGGACTGCCTTGATAATCTGATAACTAATGTCCAGTAGTTATCTGGCAGTCATCATTAACTGGTATGTTATTGATAGCTACTACTGTCTACCAGTATCCACTTGTCAACCAATCAGTATCTCTCCCTCATATGGTATAAATGTTGATTTCCTTTTAGATTAGATTCCCTACAGTGTGGAAACGGGCCCTTTGGCCCAACAAGTCCACACCGACCCTCGAAGAGTAACCAACTCCCCTCTGACTAACGTACCTAACACTATGGACAATTTACCTAATTTCACCTAACCTGCACATCTTTGGATTGCGGGAGGAAACCGGAGCATCCGGAGGAAACCCATGCTGACTCAGGGAGAATGTGCAAACTCCACAAACAGTTGCCCAAGACTGGCATCGAACCTGGGACCCTGGTGCTGTGAGGCAGCAGTGCTAACCACTGTGCCACCGTGTTTTACTTGGATATTTTTTATGAATTGTTTTGATGAGCACAACAGAGCAGTTTTTTCAGCAATTTCCATGCCGTCCTACCACTCAGTCAATTTTCTAGTTAGATCTTCAATTCTATATGGTTCAGCTTTTGCTAAGCCTCTTCTGAGAATGTTTACCAAATGCTGTATACTTCAACGCAAGGAGTATCAGAAATAAGGTGGGTGAACTTAAGGCGTGGATCGGTACCTGGGACTACGATGTTGTGGCCATCACGGAAACATAGATAGAAGAGGGACAGGAATGGTTGTTGGAGGTTCCTGGTTACAGATGTTTCAGTAAGATTAGGGAGAGTGGTAAAAAAAGGAGGGGGGTTGGTGGCTTTGCTAATTAGAAATGGTATAATGGCTGCAGAAAGGCAGTTCGAGGGGGATCTGCTTTTGGAGGTAGTATGGGCTGAAGTCAGAAATAGGAAAGGCGCAGTCACCTTGTTGGGTGTTTACTATAGGCCCCCCAATAGCAGCAGAGATGTGGAGAAACAGATTGGGAAACAGATTTTGGAAAGGTGCAGAAGCCACCGGGGAGTAGTCATGGGCGATTTCAACTTCCCAAATATTGATTGGAAGCTCTTTAGATCAAGTAAATTGGACGGGGTGGTGTTTGTGCAGTGTGTCCAGGAAGCTTTTCTAACTCAGTTTGTAGATTGTCCGACCAGAGGGGGAGGCCATATTGGATTTGGTACTTGGTAACGAACCGGGACAAGTGATGGGCTTGTTAGTGGGTGAACATTTTGGTGATGGTGACCACAATTCTGTGACTTTCACCTTGGTTATGGAGAGAGATAGGTGCGTGTAACAGGGTAGATTTTACAATTGGGGGAAAGGGTAAATACGATGCTGTAAGACAGGATCTGAGGAGCATAAGTTGGGAGCATAGGCTGTCAGGGAAGGATGTTGTTGAAATGTGGAACTTTTTCAAGGAACAGATACGACGTGTCCTTGATATGTATGTACCTGTCAGGCAGGAAAGAGATGGTCGTGTGAGGGAACCCTGGTTGACAAGGGAGGTTGAATGTCTTATAAGGAGGACGAAGGAGGCTTACATAAGATTGAGGAAACAAGGTTCAGACAGAGCGTTGGAGGGATACAGGATAGCCAGGAGGGAGCTGAAGAAAGGGATTAGGAGAGCTAAGAGAGGACATGAAAAATCTTTGGCAGGTAGGATCAAGGATAACCCCAAGGCCTTTTATGCGTATGTGAGAAACATGAGAATGACGAGAATGATGGTAGGTCTGATCAAGGACAGTAGTGCGAGACTGTGTATTGAGTCGGAAGAGATAGGAGAGGTCTTGAATGAGTACTTTTTCTTCAGTATTTACAAATGAGAGGGGACCGTATTGTTGAAGAGGAGAGTGTGAAACGGACTGGTAAGCTTGAGGAGATACTTGTCAGGAAGGAAGATGTGTTGGGCATTTTGAAAAACTTGAGGATAGACAAGTCCCCCGGGCCTGATGGAATATATCCTAGGATTATGTGGGAAGCAAGAGAGGAAATTGCAGAACCGTTGGCAATGATCTTTTCGTCTTCACTGTCAACAGGGGTGGTACTAGGCAACTGGAGAGTGGAGTAATGTTGTGCTCCTGTTCAAAAAAAGGAATAGGGATAACCCTGGGAATTACAGGCCAGTTAGTCTTACTTCGGTGGTAGGCAAAGTAATGGGAAGGGTACTGAGGGATAGGATTTATGAGTATCTGGAAAGACACTGCTTGATTAGGGACAGCCAGCACGGAGTTGTGAGGGGTAGGTCTTGCCTTACAAGTCTTATTGAATTCTTTGAGGAGGTGACCAAGCATGTGGATGAGGGTAGAGCAGTGGATGTAGTGTACATGGATTTTAGTAAGGCATTTGATAAGGTTCCTCATGGTAGGCTTATGCGGAAAGTCAGGAGGCATGGGATAGTGGGAAGTTTGGCCAGTTGGATAGAGAACTGGCTAACCGGTCGAAGTCAGAGTGGCAGTAGATGGTAACTATTCAGCCCGGAGCCCAGTTACAAGTGGAGTTCCGCAGGGATCAGTTCTGGGTCCTCTGCTGTTTGTAATTTTTATTAATGACTTGGAAGAAGGAGTCGAAGGGTCGGTCAGTAAATTTGCAGACGATACGAAGATTGGTGGAGTTGTGGATAGTGAGGAGGGCTGTTGTCAGCTGCAAAGGGACTTAGATATGATGCAGAGCTGGGCTGAGGAGTGGCAGATGGAGTTCAACCCTGTCAAGTGTGAGGTTGTCCATTTTGGAAGGACAAATAAGAATGCGGAATACAGGGTTAATGGTCGGGTTCTTAGTAAGGTGGAGGAGCAGAGGGATCTTAGGGTCTATGTTCATAGATCTTTGAAAGTTGCCACTCAGGTGGATAGAGCTTGTAAGAAGGCCTATGGTGTATTAGCGTTCATTAGCAGAGGGATTGAATTCAAGAGTCGTGAGGTGATGTTGCAGCTGTACAAGACCTTGGTTAGGCCACATTTGGTTTACTGTGTGCAGTTCTGGTCGCCTCACTTTAGGAAAGATCTGGAAGCTTTGGAGATGGTGCAGAGGAGATTTACCAGGATGTTGCCTGGAATGGAGAATAGGTCGTACGAGGATAGGTTGCGAGTGCTAGGCTTTTTCTCATTGGAACGGCGAAGGATGAGGGGTGACTTGATAGAGGTTTATAAGATGATCAGAGGAATAAATAGAGTAGCCAGTCAGAAACTTTTTCCCCGGGTACAACAGTATGTTACAAAAGACATAAATTTAAGGTGAAGGGTGGAAGGTATAGGGGGGATGTCCGTAGGTTCTTTACCCAGAGAGTGGTAGGGGCATGGAATGCGCGGCCTGTGGGAGTGGCAGAGTCAGAATCAATGGTGACCTTTAAGTGGCAATTGGATAGGTACATGGATGGGTGTTTAAGCTCGGACAAATGTTCGGCACAACATCGTGGGCTGAAGGGCCTGTTCTGTGCTATATTGTTCTATGGTCTATGTTCTGTCTGTCTCTCAACCTTCTCCCTTATTTCATTGAAGAGCTTGAACATAGTAATTGAGCATGGTTTGCTTTGAACAAATTGATTCTGGCTTTTATTTTGAACCCCCATGTTCTTCCATGTGCCAATAAGATTTGCATTTGGTGATGATTTTCAAAGTTTTGTTACTTCTGACATTAGGCCACCTATCCTAACTGATTTACCCATTTGACCTTTTATGAACTGGGCAAATATAAAAATCAGACCCATCAAGCACGCATCCATCTGGCCAATAGTGCAATCTCTGTTTTCACCTACTACATTATATCATCAGGAGAGGGAAAAACAATGGTTTAAAGCATGCAGCCATTTTCGGAAAAGCGGTTAAGTCATTCCTCTTCAACTGTCCCCAGTAACCAAACCAGGTACTGGGAAAGAGTTGTTGCAATGATGTGACATGAAGCAAATTTGATTAATGTGCTCCACTTTCAGAAATAGTCAATTTTCCCTTTGTTACAACACTGTTACGACATTGGGTAAACCCTTCTGCTAATTAAACCAAACACACAAAAAGCTCACCTCGCCTCATAGTAAACAGAGAGTGATGGGAGAACTACCTAGATTCCACTACTTAAAGAAAAAAATGCCTTTTTTCTTAAACTCTAAAATGAAGATTAAACAACAATTATTTACAACACTAAGCCTCCTTTCTCTTAAAGATTTGTTATTTACCTCCCATTCTATAACTATATACTGATTCAGGAAACCCCTTTTAAATTTACAGCAAATCAGTTTTCAAAACCAGATAGCTGTCTTCTCTGGTGTTAATTCTCCTCTGATTGGAGATGTCCTATAATCGTCTTCATTCTTCTGCTGTACAAATTTTTCATTTGAAAAAGGTACCTTTTAGAGAGAGGGTTTGCGGGCAATCTGCTGATGGCGAAAGGTGCTCCATCTCTGGCTAACTGTTCAAAATGCCTGCTTTTTATTTTCAAGACATTGGATTGTCCCATTGGTCCAATGTTGTCAAAACAGTAAAATTCAAATTCGATTGGGTTTTGATATCTTGGGGCATAACTTAAACTGGTTAAATTCGAACTGTTGTGAAAACATAGCAACCAAGCTCAGGTATTTGTTTCACATCCAAATGTTACATACTTTCAGCATATGCTGAGACTGCTGACAGTCGCATGACGGATGCCTGCAATCACTCTCTTAAAGTTACAGTACACGTCTTCAACTTCATAACACTAAGCAAACCATTTCTGTTAAGTCAACTAAAAACCCAGAAAAGCTCGCCCCTTGTCATAATCTATTAAAATGAGTGACGGAGAACTCCTAAATTCCACTATTTAAAGAAAATAACATCAATTTATTTTCTTACTCGTGGGTGGCACGGTGGCACAGTGGTTAGCACTGCTGCCTCACTGCACCAGAGACCCGGGTTCAATTCCCGCCTCAGGCAACTGTCTGTGTGGAGTTTGCACATTCTCCCCGTGTCTGTGTGGGTTTCCTCCGGGTGCTCCGGTTTCCTCCCATAGTCCAAAGATGTGCAGTTTGGTGAATTGGCCATGCTAAATTGCCCATAGTGTTAGGTGAAGGGGTAAATGTAGGGGAATGTGTCTAGGTGGGTTGCACTTCGGAGGGTAGGTGTGGACTTGTTGGGCCGAAGGGCCTGTTTCCACACTGTAAGTAATCTAATCTTATCTAAAGTGAAAATTAAACAAAAAAATTCAAAAATCTAAGCCCCACCTTTCTCTTAATTGCTTACACTGTGACTCCAATTCTATTACAATATGCTGTTCCAATAAGACACTTAATAAAATTACATTCATTTAATCTGAAACTCTCAGTCGTTGTTTTCTCTGCTATCTTTAATTTTCCTGCTGCTGATCTCTCTGGGTTATTTTCTTTCTTTTTACTGTGAGTATACTTTGCATGAAAAGGTACCTTTTGATTGAGAGAGTTTTCTAATTTCTTTGAGAACAAAATGTTTGATGGGCAATTAGTTCTCCAGCAGTTTCTCTCTCTGCAGCAGTTGTTCTCTGACCAATTTTCAAAATGTCCACATTCTTATACCCCACAACATCAGATTGTCCCATTAGTTAAATGTTGGCAAAACAATAAATTCAAATGTGATTGTGTTTTAGTATCCTGGGGCATAATTTAAACTAGTTAAATTGGAATTATTGTCAAAACAGCAACCAAAATTCAGTTATTCATTTCCCAGCCAAAGATTACATATTTTCAATTTTCCAGTGCACTCTGGGACTGCCATTAGTCAAATACACATGTGCTTCTCCGTTCTCAGTTCAGAACAGCATTCTCTCTCTCTCAAAGGTATAGTACAAGCTTTCAACTTCATAACACTTTTAAAAGGCTTCAGGGACTCATTATTTACTGTAGGCTAAGCAGCTTGTCAAAGAGGACAGTATTATGAATTCTTTGCATCTGTTTGATTTGAAGACATCTTGAAGATGCTGCTAAGGGCTGTGGAACAGTGTGCAAAATTCTGTTATCTCTCTGCTGTTTGTAGTGTCAACATTGTCCTTGGACTTTGAAACATTGGATATCATATAGGGAAAAAAATAACTGATGCAGCACTATGCTGAAGTTGGAGAGATGAAAAGGAATAGAGAGGATGTTATTCATCACTGGTCAGTGCTTTAACTGACCTACATTTGCCTGATTCGGTAACAATGAGCTCTCCAGCGCTGATGCTCTTAGATTTGATGAGTACAGAGTTCATGCAACAAGTATACAACAAAACCAAATAAATGAAGAATGGAAATCAAACCAAGAATAGGTCAAACGCATGT
The DNA here is from genome assembly GCF_047496795.1 of Chiloscyllium punctatum. Taxonomy (NCBI): domain Eukaryota; kingdom Metazoa; phylum Chordata; class Chondrichthyes; order Orectolobiformes; family Hemiscylliidae; genus Chiloscyllium; species Chiloscyllium punctatum. The sequence goes on from NC_092771.1 coordinate 4,108,146, forward strand.
TAGATTAGTCAGTGACTGGGTAGAGTTGTAATGTTTTAGCTGTTGATCATTGAATAGTGTAATGACATGTCTTCTCTTCACACATGGTGATTATCCTTTACTCTCAAGTCCTTACCTAGTTGTTGTAGAGACGTCTGATACAATTATAATGCTGACTGACTTTGCTTTTTCTCAGCCCTAGTGCATTGGAAGATGATGATGATGATAGTCACACGGTAGTTGCAACAGCTCGGGGAATTTTTGACAGCAATGGTGGTGTGCTGAGCTCTGTTGAGACTGGAGTGAGTATCATAATTCCAAAGGGAGCCATTCCAGAAGGAGTGGAACAGGAAATCTACTTTAAGGTCTGCAGAGACAACAGTATCCTCCCTCCTCTGGACAAAGAGAAAGGTGAGAACTAGCTTTCCTTCTTTAAAATGATTCATTTAACCCCCCCCCCCCCCCCCCCCCCGCCCCCACCACCACCGTGTCACATTGCCCGTACTGCTAGATGGCAACATCTCAAAATATGATATTTGCCTTCCTGATGCTGATAGTCATATCAAGCTCCTTAAAGGTATGCGCCACTCATTTTGCTGATGCAGGTGATCTTCAGTCACTAATGTTAAAGCAGTATTGTCAACAAGCGTTTGCTGTAGATTGGGCAAATCCTATGTCTTGTATGTCAGACAAGCAAGACTGAGCAGCTTTCCATCAGCATAACAAACTTAATTAAATACAGTGAAATTGTTTCAATAATGCATTTGTTAATTTCTCGAGGTGCAGCTTGTTAGTGGTATTTTCTGAAACACTTGTCCCATGCTAAGTAAATGAACAAAGTGTTAGCAAAGTAGACTTGCAGTCAACGTTGCGTGCTTTTGTTAATGCTTTTCAATTGAGTGTTGCTGTTGGAGTTCATGTTTAAAATATGGGTGTTGGAACTTCTAAGTTGAAGTTTAGTGTTTTCTTATGATCTGTAATGTTGCATGTTCTACATGGTTTGTAATGGAACATTAGTCTAATGCCTTTCACAATCTTAGAATGATCCAAGTTCTTTACAGCCAGTCAAGTTCTTTCAGGTAAAGTCTTGCTTGGAATTTAGAAGCACAGTAGCTAATTTGCTCACCGCATGATCCCACATTTGTAACAAGGCAAGTAATCAATTAATATTTTGATCTTGGTTGAAGGATAGAATTCAGCTCTTGACAAAATTTATCACAAATAGTGCCTGTTGATACTTCCATTTTGAAGTGACACATTAGACATGGATTCACTTTAATGTTTTACATAGCATTGCAGAAATATCCAGGGTGGAATATATATTTTTGCAGGTATTTGCAATATTTGCACAATTTCCAGGATAAACATGTTTTTGGAGATCTATGCTTCCCAGAAAATGAGCTCCAATTCTTAGTCAAGAGCAAGATTGAGGTAAAAGTGAAAATGCATAAAAGATCTAGCGAAGCAAAATCCATTGTTGCAGCTAGGTTTTACCAGCAGGAAAGCTGACTGACAGGAAGAAGCATTTGTGAATGATGAGCCACAGTTGTTTCTCAGGGGTCCACTTCGTTTGTTCACCTCTATATTCAGTTCTAATTTTAATACATTGATCTTAATGTCTTTTATTTTCTAGGTGAAACACTCCTGAGCCCACTGGTGATGTGTGGACCCCATGGCTTGAAGTTCCTGAAGCCTGTGGAGCTGCGCTTACCTCACTGTGCGTCTATGACTCCAGATGGTTGGTCTTTTGCTCTAAAATCCTCAGATTCCTCGTCGGGTATGCTCGCTCGCTCTCTCTCTCACTCTGTCTCTCTCTGCGTTATCTGGAGTTTTCTTGGTACAGGAGTGGCTCTCCAGTTCTTTACCTGCTCTGTTTCAGTTTGTTTAGGATGTGTTTAATTTGTATTGTTGAATTTTCTTTGACTAGTGTCAGCTCCCTTCATTTCACTCTAGAGGTCAGGTTCGTTCTGTAAATAAATGTCATGCACTTATAATTATCTAACACAGAGACTGAATTAAAACCAGCTTCTTGATTTTGGAAGAATATGCAGAAAATAATTTTGACAATCGATGAAGGCTAATACCCGCCTGTTCTTTGTGTTAAACTAGCTAATGTTTGAAGATTGCAATTTTGCTGGTGTTACTTTCACTGTTGGGTGCAAGAAACCTGTTCATCTTTTATACAATTTGTGATTATGAATTAATGCGAGATTTATAGGGTCTTCATTGCAACAGGTTTAGCACTGGTTGACCTCCAGGAGTAAGGTATAAGCATTCGTTGGAAGGTATGGGATAGGATGTGTAAATTGGAATGTACTTGACCCAGTGTTGGACTGGAATGAGCTGTGAAGGGCATGCATGTAGTGACTTTTGGTGCACTCAGTGTTGCAGTAACTTGAAGACAGCTGCAGAGGAGCAAAGTGTTGGAAGCAAAGGATACAGGATTTTCTAAACATAGCATGGCCAAAGTGATACATTGAACAAGCAGATTGGCTCACTAAGCCTCTCTATTAGAGTCATAGAGATGTACAACGTGGAAACTGACCCTTCGATCCAACCTGTCCATGCTGACCAGAGATTCCAACCCAGTCTCGTCCCACCTGCCGGCACCCAGCCCATATCCCTCCAAACCCTTCCTATTCATATACCCATCCAAATGCCTCTTAAATGTTGTAATTGTACCAGCCTCCACCACTTCCTCTGGCAGCTCATTCCATACTCGTACCACCCTCTGTGTGAAAAAGTTGCCCCTTAGGTTCCTTTTATATCTTTCCCCTCTCACCCTAAACCTATGCCCTCTAGTTCTGGACTCCCTGACCCCAGGGAAAAGACTTTGTCTATTTATCCTATCCATGCCCCTCATAATTCCGTAAACCTCTATAAGGTCACCCCACAACCTCCGACGTTCCAGGGAAAACAGCCCCAGCCTGTTCAGCCTCTCCCTATAGCTCAAATCCGCCAACCCTGGCAACATCCCTGTAAATCTTTTCTGAATCCTTTCGAGTTTCGCAACATCTTTCCGATAGGAAGGAGACCAGAATTGCATGCAATATTCCAGCAGTGGCCTAATCAATGTCCTGTACAGCCACAACATGACCTCCCAACTCCTGTTCTCAGTACTCTGACCTTATGCACTGTTCTATTCCAGCTGGTTACTGAAATATCATAAATTATGTCAATTTGCCAAATTGTGTCAAATTATTGTCATCCATCAGATTGGAAGCTTCCGGATAAATGTTGAACTTTGATTTAAGCATTATTAACAATCTAATGCATTGGTCTGAATTAGTTTAACTATCCCACTCTGGCTTTGTTTGAATTGTCACTTGTCATTTAATACACCCTGTCCTAAGGGTTGCTTAATCATGTCTCTGTGTAACATTTGCAAGTCAATTAATTGTGTGGCCATCCCTAACTTTGCTAGCTGTCTTGCAGATATGATCAGAAAGCACAAAGATTGTCACTTAAGTTGAGTTGTCCCTTGTGCCTTCCCTGATCTCTCTATTAACTTTATCCAAGTTATTAATTAATTGCGTTTAAAACTCTCAGACAGTCTCTACTTGAATTTTTGACTAGTGTTTGGAAATGCTGATGCTCAAGACCCTTCAACTCCTTTACTCGTTCATAACCAACTCTTAGTATCAGTTGTAAAACTTCTTGCTTAAGCTTTATTCTTAGAATTGATGTGCAGCATGCAGTGTTCATATATAAAATATTAACATTGCACATTAATAATGAATCAAAAATGAATATGTTGCAATTCCTTTCTTTCTATGATTTGGAGATGCCGGTGTTGGACTGGGGTGTACAAACTTAAAAATCACACAACACCAGGTTATAGTCCCAACAGGTTTAATTGGAAGCACACTAGCTTTCGGAACGTTGATCCTTCATCAGGTGATAGTGGAGGGTTCAATCCTAACACACAGAATTTATAGCAAACATTTACAGTGTGATATAACTGAAATTATACATTGAAAAATTGATTGTCTTTCATCTATTTGAATACCATGAAAGTTTCACTTCTTTCATCTGTAAATCACAAAACCTTTTTTAAAAGTTGCATTCTCAGGTTAGCTGTTAACAATGGATGATAGCTAGACAATATGTTGAAGGTGTTGGCCCCCTGTGTTCTCTGTCTATGCCATGATGTTTAGATTGATTCTAATCTAAAAAGTGAGATAATGGAGTTCTACATGAGTGCATGCAGTTTTTGAGCAAAGTACAATGTAACCCTGTAAGTACAAATTCACCCCACAGAATGTCTGCACATGTGGATCTTTGACTGTCTCTGTGTATGTGTGTGTGTGTGTGTGTGTGTCTATCTGGGTTGGGGGTTGTGAGTGTGAGAAAGTGTATATGTGTGTGTGTGTAGCGAGTGCAGAGTGTCTTAAGTCTGTGAGGGGGTGGATGTGGGAGTGTGGGTGTCTGTAAGGGTGTGTGTGGGTGTCTGTGTGTGCATCTGTGTAATGTGTGTCCATTTGTATAGGAGTGCCTCTCTGTGTGTAGTGCAATGGTGATCACCTGTAATGTGACATGAACCCAAGGTCCCGGTTGAGGCCCTCCCTATGGGTACCGAACTTAGCTATCAGCTTCTGCTCGACCACTTTTCTCTGCCACCTGTCCCGAAGTCCGCCTTGGAGGATGGTCACCCGAAGGTCCGAGGTCGAATGTCCTGGACCACTGAAGTGTTCCCCAACTGGGAGGTAACACTCCTGTCTGTTGATGGTTGTGCGGTGCCCATTCATCCATTGTCGTAGCCTTTGCTCGGTTTCCCCAATGTACCATGCCTCCGGGCATCCTTGCCTGCAACGTATAAGATAGACAATGTTGGCTGAATCACATGAGTACCTGCCATGTACAAGGTGGGAGGTGTCCCCACGCGTAATGGTGGTGTCTATGTCCACACTCTGACACATCTTGCAGCGCCTACCGTGACAGGGTTTTATGGTGTTGTCCTGAGAGCTGGGCAGCTTGCTACAAACAATGATCAGTTTGAGGTTTGGCGGTTGTTTAAAGGCAAGTAGTGGAGGTGTGGGGAAGGTCTTGGTGAGGTGCTCATCCACATTGATAATGCGTTGCAGGTCACGAAGAGCATGGTGTAGTTTTTCAGCTCCTAGGAAATACTGAACAACGAAGGGTACCCTGTTGGTTGCAGCACATGTCTGTCTCCTGAGGAGGTCATTATGGTTCCTTGCTGTGGCACGTCGGAATGGGGCATCGTACCCCGTTCTTGTGAGGGCATCCCTGAGTACTTCCAGGTGTCTGTCACGTTCCTCCTCATCTGAGCAGATCTGGTGTATGCGTAGGACTTGTCCATAGGGGATGGCTGTTTTAATATATCTTGGGTGGAAGCTGGAGAAGTGTAGCATTGTGAGGTTGTCTGTGCGTTTGTGGTAGAGTGTGGTGCTGAGGTGTCCATCCTTGATGGAGATGCATGTGTCCAAGAATGAGACAGATAGTCAAGAGTAGTCCAATGGTGAGTTTGACGGTGGGATGAAACTTGTTGATGTCACTGTGTAGTTTAATCAGTGACTCCTCGCATTGGGTCCAGAGGAAGAAAATGTTGTCAGTGTACCTGGTGTATAATGTTGGTTGGCGATCCTGCATAGAGAAGAAGTCTTGTTCGAACCTGTACATAAAAATGTTGGCATATTGGGTGCAAATTTGGTCCACAAAGCTGCTCCATGTGTCTGGATGAAGAATTGGTTGCCTTTCCTTCTATTTTTGTTAAACTGCAAGGATACTATGTTCATCCTGATTAAAAGAACTTCAGACAAACTGCAGGAGTGTTTGAATGTAACTGACTTGGGAAAGCTGCCTCAGCTGAAAGTTCGATACTGCAGCTGCTTTAATTAGAATTTGCTTCTGGCTGTTGGAATTGGAAAGCTCCCGAGAACTTAGAGCGGGTTCTAAATGGAAGATTGCATCATATTTAAACTGCACTAAACTTGCCCTGGCCATACGTGTGGGTGACAAATGTAGAAACTGGCCCATTGACCTGTGCTAAAATCCCTTCCCTTCATGAGTGAAACATTGGTTTGATACTAAACTAATTGGTCTGTTTCTTTCTTCCAGGTGATCCTAAGAGCTGGCAGAACAAATCCCTACCTGGAGACCCTAATTACCATGTGGGGACAAATTGTGTCTCAGTTTTGATTGATCACTTTTAAAGGTGAAAGTGGGTTATTGACAATTATGTCAGGATATCTAGGCAGTGGATGGAACACAGATTTAAGCAATAACCTGCTATCTCGCAATCAAAAAGCAGGTTGTTGGACAAACTAAAATGTAAATGCTTACATTCTAAATTCTGTGAAAAGAATTGCAGATGAGCTTGAAGTGATACAAGTCTGAATTGTAACTTTTTCCCAGTTTTGAGTTAACCAGCAGGGATGCCTTACACTTAGTTTTGTAGCTGTGATTTAAAATACTAAATAGATTTTTCTACATTCTATAACTTTAGAATCTTTACAAGTTTATAAGGTAACCATATCCTAGTTTGAATATACATGCTACTTTTCTATGTCTTTTAGTTTGGCTTTGAGTGTGTATAGTTGGTTGGCAGGAACTTCTGAACAAATTAAGTTTGGATGTCCTGATATGCTGTGGGATTGGTAGAAAAGTTGCGAAGATCTGTGGCTGTACATAAACCCTGATTTCACCTTGGAACTCGGTTTGTAAATTAACATTTTTTATGTCTTATTTTGTATAAAACAAACTGAAAAGAACTTTCTAAAGAGGATCTTTATATTCTGTCGCTATGAGGCCTTTGAGCAGTTGTATAATTGCAGCAATAAAATCAACATTTACAATTTAAAAAAACATTTAAATTTCTACAGCTTTGTAATAATGTTGCTGTCTTCTTTGAGAATGACGTTTTTCTGTGTAAAGGCACTGCGTCCTTTGTTTTAAGGCACTGTTTGGGAATGTTGGAGTGCAATGAGGGATCTTTGGATAAAGTGATAGGTTACTGTACTGTGTGCTGAAAATGTATTTTTGTACTAATGGACAATTTATTCTGGCACAGCAGTACGTGGCTCACTGGGGATTCTAACATGGCTTCTGTTAATCACTTCACTTTCAAATGGGGCTGACTTTATTTCCTGTGGTTACTCAAATTACACATTTCTAAATATATCATTATTATTGAATAAAACTCTTTTTAAAATATCAATTGTAGTTATTGGTTTGTCTGATAACCTATTCATGTTAAACTTTGTTCTTTCCCCTGCCAGTCCTCGCTTGAGGTATAGTTAGTAAGTTTGCAGATGACACCAAAATTGAAGGTGAAGTGGACAGTGAAGAAGGTTATCTCTGATTACAACAGGATCTTGATCAGATGGGCCAATGGGCTGAGAGGTTGCAGATGGAGATTAATTCGGATAAATGTGAGATGCTGCATTTTGGGAAAACAAATCTTAGCAGGACTTATACACTTAATGGTAAGGCCCTAGGGAACGTTGCTGAACAAAGAGACCTTGGAGTGCAGGTTCATAGCTCCTTGAAAGTAGAGTTGCAGGTAGATAGGATAGTGAAGAAGGCGTCTGGTATGCTTTCCTTTATTGGTCAAGAGTGTTGAGTACAGGAGTTGGGAGGTCATGTTGCAGCTGTACAGGACATTGGTTAGGTCACTGAGGATAGACAGTCTTTTCCCTGGGGTGGGGGAGACAAAACTAGAGGGCATAGGTTTAGGATGAGAGGGGAAAGATATAAAAGAGACCTAAAGTGCAACTTTTTCACGCAGAGGGTGGTACGTGTATGGAATGAGCTGCCAGAGGAAGTGGTGGAGGCTGGTACAATTGTAACATTTAAAAGGCATTTGGATGGGCATATGAATAGGAAGAGTTTGGAGGGATGTGGGCCAGGTGCTGGCAGGTGGGACTAGATTAGGTTGGGATATCTGGTCAGCATGGAGAAGTTGGACCGAAGGGTCAGTTTCCATGCTGTACATCTCCATGACTCTATGAAGGCACAGACTGTTATTGGTGTGTATTTCACCTGCCCCCTCAAACATCCCTCAATGCCTATTATTGATGTAAGAGGAAAGACCAGTCAGCAGTCTCCATCAGAACTTTTGACTATCTAATCAGTCAGAGCTACGTTTAGGTTAATGCTCACCTCGCAACTATGTAGCAGCGAAAGGATTTTGATTAGCAGTGCGGATACAAATTACTGCAGGGATACCAAGGACAGTCAGATTCAAATCAATAAATGGACTGTATGTAGAGCAAAGATCTGATTGTCTTTCTACGGTGTTGGATGGCTGATGGTAAACTAATGAAGAAAGTGAAGTCCCATAGTGTGCAGGGTGTTCTAGCTAGGTGGATAAAGAACTAGTTGAGCAACAGGAGACAGAGTAGGAGTTGAAAGGAGCTTCTTGAAATGGAGAAAGGTGACCAGTGGTGTTCCACAGGGATCAGTGCTGGGGCCACTGTTGTTTGTGATATACATTTGTGATAAATGATCTGGAAGAGGACACTGTTGGTATGATCAGCAAGTTTGCAAATGAGGCAAAGATTGGTGGAGTAGCAGAAAGCATAGGGGACTGTCAAAGAATACAGGAGAATATAGATAGACTGGAGAGTTGGGTGGAGAAGTGGCAGGTGGAGTTCAATCCAGATAAATCTGAGGTGTGATACATTTCAGGATTTCTAATTCTAGCATAAAATTATACAGTAAATGGAAGAGCCTTTTGGAAAAGTTGATGAGCAGAGAGATCTGGGAGTTCAGGTCCATTGTACCCTGAAGGTTGCTGTACAGGTGGATATGGTATGCTTGCCTTCATTGGATAGGGTATTGAGTATAAGAGCTGGCAGGTCATGTTAAAATTATACAAAACATTGGTTCGGCCGCATTTAGAATACTGTGTACAGTTCTGGTCACCACATTACCAAAAGGATGTGGACGCTTTGGAGAGGGTGTAGAGAAGGTTTACGAGGATGTTGCCTGGTATGGAAGGTGCTAGCTATGAAGTGAAGTTGAGTAGGTTAGGATTGTTTTCATTAGAAAAAAGGAGATTGAGGGGGGAACCTGATTGAGGTCATGAAGGGTACATACGGGGTAAATAGAGATAAGTTTTTTTTACCCCAGGGTGAAGGATTCACTAACGATTGGTCACGCTTTCAAGGTGAGAGGTGAAAAGTTTAAGGGGGATACATGCAGCAAGTACTTTACACAGAGGGTGATAGGAGCCTGGAATGTGTTGCCAGCAGAGGTGGTAGAGACAGGCACGGTTGATTCATTTAAGATGCGTCTGGACAGATGCATGAGTAGGTGGGGAGCAGAGGGATAAAGATGCTTTGGAATTGGGGAACCAGTTTAGACAGTGGATTTTGATTGGCTCAGGCTTGGAGAGCTGAAGGGCCCGTTCCTGGGTTGGAAATTTTTTTTGTTTCTTTTTGTTTATTTGCTCATTTGCACAAGTGAAACTTGTGACAATAGACAAATTGAATTGTACCATTTAAAAAAAATAAATCAGTTACTGCTTAAAATTTGAAGTTAGGCTGAACCATGCAATTAGAGCTTGTATGCACAATGTCAGAAACCAACTCAGCCTCCATGGTGCTGCCACTTTTAAGTGTTTTCTACAGTCATTCAAGAGCCTTCTGCAAGGTGTCCTTAAGAATTTCAGCACTACAGGGTTTCCGCAGCTATCAAGCACCACAGATTGCGTCTGGGTCAGAGCATTGAAAGGCTGTACAGTGGAGTAGGTTCTGATGTAACATGATAGTCCTGTTCTCATGCATTCTCGCTTTATAAGAAAATTGTGCAATAGCCATGCCATTTAAACAAACGGGGCCGGAATCTCGTTATAGCCAACACAGGTAAGAGTAGTTTGTGTTCTACAAATAAAGGTCTAAATTCTTTAATCGCATTAAAGCCAATTAGATTTGAAAAACCGTGTTATAGCAGAACTGACTGAATCATTGTGTCAAAAGCTGCAAATCAATGCATGAACAGATATTTGGGCATGGGATATAACAGATGGATTGGATCTTAGCAACGATCTTATGCTGAGAATGCTGAATTGTGCTGTACTCTTGTACCTTAAGCTTCAACTCTTCCCCAAGCATAAGATTCATTTTAATAGCGTGAGGAATTTGTTATCAGTCATTTTTCTGTAGTTTGATGTTGTCAGAACTTTCACTCAGATTATAGTGACAGAAGACGAAACATTTTGTTGGACACTACTAATGCACAATGAAATGAAATATTTTCAAACTCTGGTTTATTTATCCTCAGACCATAATTCCGATCATGTCTGAATGTGTGATTTTTCACTCCTGTCTACCTGTTGTGGAGGCTGTCTGGCCCCACCACAGGTGCGGGTCTCTGGTCAAGATCAAATGTGGCTGCAAAGTTCAGGAATTGGAAGGGGAGAGGCCATTCTTCAAAGCTGGGTACTTAATTGGGATTAACTGTCTAATTTTCTGCCTCAAATGCAACTGATGGAGAAAATAGATCAAGGAAATGTTCTATTATTTTGTGCCTTTAGCACCATATCAACATAGGGAAACTATAATTTCTCAGTTCATGTGAGAGAGTCAAATGGCTGATCTTTACTGAATAAAATCAGAATTTGCTGAAGAAGCTCTGGTCTGGCAGCAGCATTTGTGGAGAGAAAGCAGTTAATATTTTGAATTAAACTGCATTTAATTCAATGCAAGTAAGGCTGATGACATCAGGGCATGTATTGGAACATGAGATTGAGGTCTCATGGCTATTACAGAACTTTGGCTGAGGGAAGGCCAGGACTGGCAGCTCAATGTTCGAAGTTTCCGATGATATAGGAATGTGAGAAAGAGAGATGAGGAAGTGGTCCTTTTTGATTAAGGAAGACATTATGACTATAAGTAGAATATTTCTGAGGGCTCATCCCGTGAAAATATATGGTTTGAAATTAGAAATAAGAAAGGGACGATCACCTTGTTGGGATTGTATTGTAGTACTCCAATAGTCAGAGGGAAACTGAAAAGCAGGTGTGAAGAGAAATCTCCGATACACGCAAGAATAATGACGTTGTAAAGTAGATTTTAACTTTCCAAATATTGACTGAGACTGCCATAACGTTAAAGGCTTAGATGGTGAAGAATTTGTTAAATATGATTTTCTATTAAAATTTTCTTCAATATGGAAGTGTTCCCACTAGAGAAGGAGCACACCTGGATGTACTCTTGGGAAATAAGGCAGGGCAAGTGACTGAAGTGTTGGGTGGGGAGCACTTGAGGACTAATGATCATTATACTATTAGTTTTAAAATAAATATGTAAAAGGATAAACCTTCCTAAATGTTCAAGTTCTTATTGGAATAAGGCAAATTTTAATGGTATGAGGCAAGCTTTCAAAAGTGTAATAAAGAGTTTGGGGCACTCTGTTACAGTGAAAGGTAAGGCTGATAAGATTAGGGAACAATGGAGTAATAAAGATATGAAGGTTCTAGTGAAGAAAACATAAAAGAATCATAGATAACAACTGGGATCAATTGTATCTCTTGAACTTAGAGTGCAGGGGCATTCTTAAGAGGGAAATCAGGAAGACAAAGTGGGGATATGAGGGAGCCTTCACTGCTTGGATTAAGTATAATCCAAAGAGATTCTGCAGGTACATTAAGAGCAAAAAAGCAATTAGAGAGAGTGCGGGGGGCCCCTTAAAGATCAATGAGATCACTGTGTTGAACCTCTGGACATGGGTGAGATATTAGATGAATATTTTGCATCAGTTTTTACTGCAGAGGAAGAAATGAAGGCGAAAGAGTTTGGGGGAAATAAATATTGGTATTTTGAAAACAGCTCATGTTACAGAAGAGGTCTTAGAAAACAAAGGTAGATCAATTTCCAGAACCTGATTGTGTATCCCAGGACTTTGTGGCAAGTTAGGGAGGAAATTATAGGGCCCCTAGCAAAAATATTTTTATCATCTGAAACCATGGATGAGATATTGTGGGGTGGCCTTTATTTAAGAAGATCACCTGTGAGTCTGACATGTAAGATGTGTATACATTTTGAGAGGCAAGGAATGATTAGGGATAGTCATCATGGTTTTGTGAAAGGGAAATCATGTCTGTCAAACTTGGATTTGGTTTTTTGAGCAAGTAACCAAGAAGATTGAGGGTATAGTGGTAGACATTAGTGGTAGGGCGGCACGGTGGCACAGTGGTTAGCACTGCTGCCTCACAGCACCAGAGACCCGGGTTCAATTCCCGCCTCAGGCGACTGACTGTGTGGAGTTTGCACATTCTCCCCGTGTCTGCGTGGGTTTCCTCCGGGTGCTCTGGTTTCCTCCCACAGTCCAAAGATGTGCAGGGCAGGTGAATTGGCCATGCTAAATTGTCCGTAGCGTTAGGTAAGGGGTAGATGTAGGGGTATGGGTGGGTTGCGCTTCGGCGCGGCGGTGTGGACTTGTTGGGCCGAAGGGCCTGTTTCCACACTGTAAGTAATCTAATCTAATCTAATCTAAGAACATTGTTTACTTGGACTTTAGTAAAGCCTTTGACAAGGTTCCGCATGGGAGACTAATCAGTGAAGTTAAATCACGTTGGATTTGGGGTGAGCTTGACAATTGATTTGATGGTGGGAGGCAAAGTTTGGTGGTGGAGGGTTGTCTTTCAGAAAGGTAGTGATTACCAGTGATGCACCACAGGGATCAGTACTGGGGCGAGTTTTGTTTGTCTTTTATATTAATAATTTAGATGAGAATATAGGAGGTGTGGTTAGTAAGTTTGCAAATGACACAACAATTGGTGGTATAGTGGACAGGGAAGAAGGTTGTCCAATGTTACGAAGAGATCTTTGATCAATTGAGTCAATGGAGTGAGGAGTGGCAGATGGAGTTTAATTTGGATAATTGCAAGGTCTTACATTTTGGTCAAACAAGCAAGGGCAGAACTTACAAAGTTAATGGTAGGGCCCTGGGTTGTATTATAGAACAGAGAAACCTAGGGGTTCAAGTTCATAATTCTTTGAAGTTTGCATCACAGGGTGGTTAAGGCAGCATTTAGGATGCTAGGCTTCATTGCTCAGACCATTTGAGTATAGGAGTTGGGAAATAATGTTGAGGTTGTACAGGATGTTGGTAAGGCTTCTTCTGGAGTACTGTATGCCATTCTGGTTTGGAAGGATGTTATAAAATTGGAGATGGTTCAGAAATTATTTACCACAATGTTGCCAGGAATGGAGGGTTTGAGTTTGGAAAAATAGGCTGTGACATTTTTCATTGGACTGTAGGAGGTTAAGGGGTGACTTTATAGAGGCTTATAAAAATGATGAGGGGTACAGATATGATGAATAGCAACGGTCTTTTCCCTAGAGTAGGTGATTGAATTCCAAACTAGTGGCATATTTTGAACGAGAGGAGAAAGATTTAAGAAAGAAGAGTGGCAATTTTTTTTGTTTTTTACACAGTTGTTTGCACATGGAATGAACTGCCAGAGGAAGTCGTGAATGCAAGTGCAATTTAAAAGACATTTGAATAAGTACATGAACAGGAAAGTTTAGAAGGGATACATGCCAAAAAGGCAGATGGGACTAGTTTAGTTTGGGAACATGGTTGGACAAGGCATTGGTGAGACTGCACCTGGAGTATTGTACACCGTTTTGGTTCCTTTATTTGAGGAAAGATGTAATGGCATTGGAGGCAGTTCAGAGGAGGATCACCAGATTGATCTCAGAGATGAGGGGTTTATTGTTTGAAGAGAGATTGACCAGTTTAGACTTATCCTCTCTGGAATTTAGAAGAATGAGGGGAGATCATTGAGATATTCAAGATGATAAAGGTATGGATAAAATTGACATGGACTGGATGCTTTCTCTTGTCAGGCATTCTAGAATAAGAGGCCATAGTCAAGGGAGAAGAGTTAGCAAATTTAAAACAGTTGAGAAACTACTTCTCCCAAAGGGTTGTGAATCTTTGGAATTTGCCACCCCAAAGTGTGGTGGATGCTTGGGCAGGGTATATTTGAGTCATAGAGATGTGCAACATGGAAACAGACCCTTCTGTCTAACCTGTCAATGCCGACCAGATATCCCAACCCAATCTAGTCCCACCTGCCAGCACCTGGTCCATATTCCTCCAAACCCTTCCTATTCATATACCCATCCAAATGCCTCTTAAATGTTGCAATTGTACCAGCCTCCACCATCTCCTCTGGCAGCTCATTCCATACAAGTACCACCCTCTGCGTGAAAAAGTTGTCCCTTTTATATCTTTCCTCTCTCACCCTAAACCTATGCCCTCTAGTTCTGGACTCCCCGACCCCAGGGAAAAGAGTTTGTCTATTTATCCTATCCATGCCCCTCATAATTTTCTAAACCTCTATAAGGTCACCCCTCAGCCTCCGACGCTCCAGGGAAAACAGCCCCAGCCTGTTCAGCCTCTCCCTATAGCTCAAATCCTCCAACCCTGGCACATCCTTGTAAATCTTTTCTGAACCCTTTCAAGTCTCACAACATCTTTTTGATAGGAAGGAGTCCAGAATTGCACGCAATATTCCAACAGTGGCCTAACCAATGTCCTGTACAGCTGCAACCTGACCTGCTAACTCCTGTACTCAATGCTCTGACCAATAAAGGAAAGCATACCAAATGCTGCCTTCACTATCCTATCTACCTGCAACTCCACTTTCAAGGAGCTATGAATCTGCACTCCAAGGTCTCTTTGTTCAGCAACACATTACCATTAAGTTTATAAGTCTGCTAAGATTTGCTTTCCCAAAATGCAGCACCTCGCATTTATCTGAATTAAACTCCATCTGCCACTTCTCAGCCCATTGCCCCATCTGGTCAAGATCCTATTGTAATCTGAGATAATCTTCCTCGCTACACCTCCAATTTTGGTGTCATTTGCAAAATTACTAATAGTACCTCTTATGCTTGCATCCAAATCATTTAAGTAAATGCCAAAAAGTAGAGGGCCCAGCACCGATCCTTGTGGCACTCCACTGGTCACATGCCTCCAGTCTGAAAAACAACCCTCCACCACCACCCTCTGTCTTCTATGTTTTGAGCCAGTTCTGTATCCAAATGGCTAGTTCTCCCTGTATTCAATGAGATCTAACCTTGCTAATCGGTCTCCCATGGGGAACCTTGTCGAATGCCTCACTGAAGTCCATATAGATCACATCTAGTGCTCTGCCTTCATCAATCTTCGTTGTTACTTCTTCAAAAAACTCAAACAAGTTTGTGAGACATGTTGACTATCCCTACCCAGTCCTTGCCTTTCCAAATACATGTACATCCTGTCCCTCAGGATTCCCTCCAACAACTTGCCTACCACTGAGGTCAGGCTCACTGGTCTATAGTTCCCTGGCTTGTCCTTACCACCCTTCTTAAACAGTGGTACCACATTTGCCAACCTCCAGTCTTCCAGCACCTCACCTGTGACTATCAATGATACAAATATCTCAGCAAGAGTCCCAGCAATCACTTCTCTAGCTTCCTACAGAGTTCTCGGGTACACCTGATCAGGTCCTGGGTATTTATCCACCTTTAACTGTTTCATGGCATCCAGCACTTCCTCCTCTGTAATCTGGACATTTTGCAAGATGTCACCATCTATTTCCCTACACTCTATATCTTCCATATCCTTTTCCATAGTAAATACTGATGCAAAATATTCATTTAGTATCTCCCCCATTTTCTGTGGCTCCACACAAAGGCTGCCTTGCTGATCCTTGAGGACCCCTATTCTCTCCCTAGTTACCCTTTTGTCCTTAACATATTTGTAAAAACCCTTTTGGATTCTCCTTAATTCTATTTGCTAAAGCTATCTCATGTCCCTGTTTTGCCCTCCTGATTTCCCTCTTAAGTATACTCCTACTTCCTTTATCCTCTTCTAAGGATTCACTCGATCTATCGTGTCTATACCTGACATATGCTTCCTTCCTTCTTTTTCATAACCCAACCCTCAATTTCTTTACTCATCTAGCATTCCCTCTACCTACCAGCCTTCCCGTTCACCCTGCCAGGAATATAATTCCTCTAGATTCTTTTGAGGAGGAATTCAACAGATTTTTAAATGATAATGG
The DNA here is from genome assembly GCF_047496795.1 of Chiloscyllium punctatum. Classification (NCBI taxonomy): domain Eukaryota; kingdom Metazoa; phylum Chordata; class Chondrichthyes; order Orectolobiformes; family Hemiscylliidae; genus Chiloscyllium; species Chiloscyllium punctatum. Next base: position 4,124,149 of record NC_092771.1, read on the forward strand.
CTGAAGGGTTACGGGGGAAGGCAGGAAAATGGGAGTGAGGATTTTGTCAGCCAAGGTTGAATGTTGGAACAGACTCAATGGGCTGAATAATCTAATTCTGCCCGTACATCTTATGAACTAATGGACCGAAGAGGCAGTTCTGAAGAGTCCCTGGACTTGAAACGTGTTAATTCCACTTTCTCTCCACGGATGTTGCCAGATCTGAGTTTCTCCAGCATCTTTGTTTGCTTCAAATTTCCAGCATCTCAAGTTCATTGTTTTATTTTTGTGGATGATGTTGACTTTTTGTTCCTTCATTCTATGTTTGACTCGTACTTAATTTACATTTTTCTTGTGAATAATGATAGCAACATTGGTTATTTTAATCTTGTGGTTTACTTCCCCTCTGTTTGTTCAGGAGTCGGTTACCATTACCTACGATCACAAAATGCAGAAATAGCTCCCTGGTCATGTTGTGTTCCTGGTACCTGAGCGAGCGTGAAGCCATTGACACCTGCTGAAAATGTAATATTTTCAGAGATGTGAACAAAAACTATCGAATGTGGTATCAAAAATTCATAAGTTTTGCAGTAAGTCAAGAACTGGCCTTTATTCCAAATTATAGAAATTTATTGCCCCAAACGACAGAAGTCCAGTTTCATTCTACTATAATCCTATGATCAAAAGGATCCTAGCCGCCTTAAAGAAAATACAGCGAGGAACAGGAAAACCTACCCAACTACATGGAGGTTTGAAATATTTATAGTATTTAGCTCGTTGCTAATGGAAATAGCTGGAGAATAACTAGATAGGAAGGAGTACAAGTTTTTTTTACGCTTGTTCAGCTTCCTTTTGTTGCAAATAATATTAAACTATTTTATAAACCGCAATAAGCACAGAAAAGCTGTCTGACCTACAGTAGTTCCAACTTTTAGGAGGAGACCGCTCTTTTTAAAGTGGAAAGTTTCTTTAACTAGCTCGCTGAAGTTTTGAATAAATACCAGCGGCTCAACGGGGGCAACATTTGAGAAAGTCATTATTTGGATACAAATTGTGTATGTGGAAAGGCAAGAGAGTGCCATTAGAGAATGGTGCTTTCTTGAAGGGCCGATGCATGCACGATGAGCTCAATAGTCACCTCAGAATTTGTACCATTTCTGTGATTTCGTTCCATCGATATCTACGGCATTTCCCCACTCACCTGAAACCCCTCCGACCCGCCCTCGATGACCCGCCTTATTACACTCGGCCCCGCCCTCGATGACCCGCCTTATTACACTCGGCCCCGCCCTCGATGACCCGCCTTATTACACTCGGCCCCGCCCTCTATGACCCGCCTTATTACACTCGGCCCCGCCCTCGATGGCCCACCTTATTACACTCGGCCCCGCCCTCGATGGCCCGCCTTATTACACTCGGCCCCGCCCTCGATGACCATAAGACCATAAGACATAGGAGTGGAAGTAAGGCCATTCGGCCCATCGAGTCCACTCCGCCATTCAATCATGGCTGATGCGCATTTCAGCTCCACTTGCCAGCGTTCTCCCCGTAGCCCTTAATTCCTCTAGACAACAAGAACCTATCAATCTCGGCCTTGAAGACATTTAGCGTCCCGGCTTCCACTGCACTCCGTGGCAATGAATTCCACAGGCCCACCACTCTCTGGCTGAAGAAATGTCTCCGCATTTCCGTTCTGAAATGACCCCCTCTAATTCTAAGGCTGTGTCCACGGGTCCTAGTCTCCTCGCCTAACAGAAACAATTTTCTAGCATCCACCTTTTCAAAGCCATGTATTATTTTGTACGTCTCTATTAGATCTCCCCTTAATCTTCTAAACTCCAACGAATACAATCCCAGTATCCTCAGCCGTTCCTCATATGCTAGACCTGTCATTCCAGGGATCATCCGTGTGAATCTCCGCTGGACACGTTCCAGTGCCAGTATGTCCTTCCTGAGGTGTGGGGACCAAAACTGGACACAGTACTCCAAATGGGGCCTAACCAGAGCTTTATAAAGTCTTAGTAGTACATCTCTGCTTTTATATTCCAACCCTCTTGAGATAAGAGACAACATTGCATTCGCTTTCTTAATCACAGACTCAACCTGCATGTTTACCTTTAGAGAATCCTCGACTAGCACTCCCAGATCCCTTTGTGCTTTGGCTTTATTAAGTTTCTCACCATTTAGAAAGTAGTCCATTCCTATATTCTTTTTGCCAAAGTGCAAGACCTCGCACTTGCTCACGTTAAATTCCATCAGCCATTTCCTGGACCACTCTCCCAACCTGTCTAGATCCTTCTGTAGCCTCCCCACTTCCTCAGTACTACCTGCCTGTCTACCTAACTTTGTATCATCGGCAAACTTTGCTAGAATGCTCCCGGTTCCCTCATCCAAATCATTAATATATAATGCGAACAGCTGTGGCCCCAGCACCGAACCCTGCGGGACACCGCTCGTCACCGGCTGCCATTCTGAAAAAGAACCTTTTATCCCAACTCTCTGCCTTCTGTTAGATAGCCAATCCTCAATCCATCCCAGCAGCTCACCTCGAACACCATGGGCCCTCACCTTGCTCAGCAGTCTCCCGTGTGGCACCTTATCAAAGGCCTTTTGAAAGTCCAGATAGACCACATCCACTGGGTTCCCCTGGTCTAACCTACTTGTTACCTCTTCAAAAAATTCGAACAGGTTTGTCAGGCATGACCTCCCTTTACTAAATCCATGTTGACTTGTTCTAATCAGACTCTGCTCTTCCAAGAATTTAGAAACCTCATCCTTAATGATGGATTCTAGAATTTTACCAACAACCGAGGTTAAGCTGATTGGCCTATAATTTTCCATCTTTTGCCTTGATCCTTTCTTGAACAAGGGGGTTACTACAGCAATCTTCCAATCGTCCGGGACCTTTCCTGACTCCAGTGACTCTTGAAAGATCTCAACCAACGCCTCCGCTATTTCCTCAGCCACCTCTCTCAGAACTCTAGGGTGTATCCCATCGGGGCCAGGAGATTTATCAATTTTAAGACTTTTTAACTTTTCTAGCACTATCTCTTTCGTAATGGCAACCATACTCAACTCAGCCCCGTGACACCCTTTAATTTTTGGGATATTACTCCTGTCTTCCACTGTGAAAACTGACGCAAAGTACTTGTTAAGTTCTCCTGCTATTTCCTTATCTCCCATCACTAGGCTCCCTGCATCAGTTTGAAGTGGCCCAATGTCTACTTTTGCCTGTCGTTTGTTTCTTATGTACTGAAAGAAACTTTTACTATTATTTCTAATATTACTGGCTAGCCTTTATTACACTCGGCCCCGCCCTCAATGACCCGCCTTATTACACTCGGCCCCGCCCTCGATGACCCGCCTTATTACACTCGGCCCCGCCTTCTATGACCCGTCTTATTACACTCGGCCCCGCCTTCTATGACCCGTCTTATTACACTCGGCCCCGCCCTCTATGACCCACCTTATTCCACTCGGCCCCGCCCTCGATGACTCGCCTTATTACAATCGGCCCCGCCCACTCCGACCCGGCCCACACCCGCGGACTCGCCCCCTTGTGGCGGCGGTTATTTTTCGATTTTCCCCGTTTCTCCGGGCAAACGGTACGAGCTGCTGATGACCCCCCACCAGCGCGTTCCGTTCCCGCGCGCACCCGCGGCGCGCACTCTCCCGCGGCACCGCTGTCTGCTCTGGCGATGCCCGGTGACTGCCAATCCCGTTCTCTGGGCCCGACCGCATGTTGGGGTCGGAATCGCCGCCGCCGCCGCCGCCTTCTGCTGGCTCTCGGGGCGGCGGAGATGCTCCTCGGGGGTCTGATCGTGGCAGTCAGCTTCGCCGCTCTGGCGCTCACCTCCTCGGCCAGGGTCAGGCATTCATGTCCTTTCTGGGCCGGTTTCTCGGTGAGTGACTCCAGTTTAACCCACTTCATGCCCAGGTTGGCCCATTAACTCGTGTCAGTGTTAAGTATGGCACCGTCATTGTCAGGTTAAGCTGGTTATTACCCAGTTAACCCGCGACTATTTCAAATTAACTAGTGTCAGTGTCAACTGCTGTCTGTTAGGTCGTACAGTGAAGATCTGAACTGAAAACAGTGCTGGAGAAACTCAGCAGGTCCGACATCATCTATAGCGAGCAACAGAGGTAGTGGTTTCAGCCCAGTGTGACTTTTCTTTGAAACTCGTATCAAACTGACTCGGGGAAATGTCAGGTTTACTCTGGTCAGTGTCAAGTTAAACTCAAGTCACAGGTAGGTATAGTCATTTCAGTATAAGGTTAACCTGGGTCAGTGTCAGGTTAACTCTAGTCACTGGGGGGAAGATGAGGACTGCAGCTGCTGGAGATCAGAGCTGAAAATATGTTGCTGGAAAAGCGCAGCAGGTCAGGCAGCATCCAAGGAGCAGGAGAATCGACGTTTCGGGCATCAGCCCTTCTTCAGGAATGAGGAAAGTGTGTCCAGCAGGCTAAGATAAAAGGTAGGGAGGAGGGACTTGGGGGAAGGGGTGTTGGAAATGTGATAGGTGGAAGGAGGTCAAGGTGAGGGTGATAAGGTGAGGGTGATAGGCTGGAGTGGGGTGGGGGCGGAGAGGTTAGGAAGGCGGTGCTAAGTTCGAGGGGGGGGGAGGGGAGGGGAAATGAGGAAACTGGAGAAATCTGAGTTCATCCCTTGTGGCTGGAGGGGTCCTAGGCAGAAGATGAGGCGCTCTTCCTCCAACCGTTGTGTTGCTATGGTCTGGCGATGCAGGAGTCCAAGGACTTGCATGTCCCTGGTGGAGTGGGAGGGGGAATTGAAGTGTTGAGCCATGGGGTGGTTGGGTTAGTTGGTCCGGGTGTCCCAGAGGTGTTCGCTGAAATGTTCCACAAGTAGGCAGCCTGTCTCCCCAATATAGAGGAGGCCACATCAGGTGCAGCGGATGCAGTAAATGATGGGTGTGGAGATGCAGGTGAATTTGTGGCAGATATGGAAGGAGCCCTTGGTGTCTTGGAGGGAAGTAAGAGGGAAGGTGTGGGTGCAAGTTTTGCATTTCTTACGGTTGCAGGGGAAGGTGCCGGGAGTGGAGATTGGGTTGGTGGGGAGTGTGGACCTGACGAGGGAGTCATTGAGGGAGTGGTCTTTTCGCTGCTGGCTGCGGAAACATCTGTCTGTGCCTCTGACTGACTTGAGAGTCCTCTACCACAATCTATTGCTTGGAATCTGACGTGCCCCTCATTACAATACAGCCATTCTTAGTACCAGAAACTTGGCTGTTCGTGTTACATTCCCTTGAAAGTCTGTCAGCAGCGAAAAATCAGAATGGTGTTTTGCCTCCCAGGTGCCAGGATCAAAGGATATCTTAGAAAGGGTACAGAATGTTTTCAAAAGGGAGAGAGACTAGCAGGAGGTCATTGTACAAATTGGAATTAATGACATAGGTAGGGAAAAGAATGAGATTCTGAAGGGAGAACATAGCAAGTTAGGTAGGAATTTAAAAAAGGTCCTCGAGGGTAGAAGTATCTGGATTAGTCCCAGTGCTACAAGCTACTGAGAGTAGGAATAGGAGGAAAGAGAAGATGAATGATGCAGGGGAGAAGGGTTCACATTCTTGGATCATTGGAATCTCTCCTGGGGTAGAAGTGTATAAGAAGGCTGGCTTGCACCTGAATTGGAAGGGGACTAATATAAGGCTCCCCACGGTAGGCTTTTGCAGAAAATACGAAGGCATGGGATTGAGGGTGATTTAATGGTTTGGATCAGAAATTGGCGAGCTAAAAGAAAACAGAGTGGTGGTTGATGGGAAATGTTCATCCTGGAGTTCAGTTAATAGTGGTGTACTGCAAGGATCGGTTTTAGGTCAACTGCTGTTTATCATTTTTATAAATGACCTGGATGAGGGCGTAGAAGGACGTGTTAGTAAATTTGCAGATGACACAAAGGTCAGTGGAGTTGTGTGTAATGCTGAAGGATATTGCAGGTTACAGAGGGACATATATAAGCTGCAGAGCTGGGCTGAGAGGTGGCAGATGGAGTTTAATGTGGAAAAGTGTGAGGTGATACACTTTGGAATGAGAAACAGGAATAAAAAGAGTACTGGGCTAATGGTAAGATTCTTGGCAGTGTAAACAAGCAGAGATCCCATGTCCATGTGCATAGATCCCTGAAAGTTGCCACCCAAGTTGATAGGGTTGTTAAGAAGATATACAGTGTGTTAGCTTTGATAGATAGCGGGATTGAGATTTGGAGCCACGAGGTCATGCTGCAGCTGTAAAAAAACTCTGGTGTGGCTGCATTTAGAGTATTGTGTACAGTTCTGGTCATTATAGGATGGATGTGGAAGCTCTGTAAACGGTTCAGAGGAGATTTACAAGGATGTTTCCTGGTCTAATGAGGAGATGCTGAGAGACTTGAGGCTGTTTTCATTGGAGAGAAGAAGGTTGAGAAGTGACAATTCAGACATATAAGACAATCAGAAGGTTAGATAGAGTGGACAGTGAGAGCCTTTTTCCTTGGATGGTGATGGCTTGCACAAGGGGACATAGCTTTAAATTGAGGCGTGATAGTGTCACAAAGCTGGTCCTTTTTTTTCCAAAAAACTATTCATTTTCTCAAGGATACTATGTCCTTGATTTTTTTCAGAGGGGACGTAAATGGGCCAGGCTCTGATTAGACTAGTTTGGTACAGAGAGGAAAAGGATTTTGAGAGGCTTTTTGTTTGTATGTAAACAGATAAGACTTCAGGCCATGTTTTAGAAGTGACCTGTATAGTGGAAGGGGCGTGGTTAGCTCTCCAGCTGAGCAGTTCAGTCCAGAACTTGTTGGGTGTTCAACAGTGGACTGTGTGAACAGCTGCTCCTTTGTTTTGTTAACTTTGTTTTAAGGGAGTTTGCCTAGTGGGACTGTTATGTATATTTGGAACAGCATAATTAAGTATTGTTTGGATTGACAGTTCTGTAATTGTGTAATTTTGTGAATAAATTTTCGTCTGTTTTAAAACCTGGTAGTCAACCTCGCAATCTTACTCCAGGTAATTTTCACTGTATACTTACTGAAACAAATTGCAAAGTTATGGTCCGAGCTGCTTGCTTAAGAATGTTTTTAGTCCATAACAGCTGATAAAGTACAGATGTCAGAGGTAGTTTCATTACTCAGAGTAGTAGGGATGTGGAATGCACTGCCTGCAACAGTAGTAGCCTTACCAACTTTAAGGGTGTTTAAGTGGCCATTGGATAAACATATGAATGAAAATGGAATAGTGTAGGATAGATAGGCTTCAGATTAATTCCACAGGTTGGTGCAACATGGAGGGCCGAAAGGCCTATACTGTACTGTAAAGTTCTATGTTCTCGTATACTGGCAGGGTGATTTGCTAGAGCTGCTTGGATGAATTTAAACTGGTAAGGTTGGGGTGGGGGCTGGGTGGTGGGACCCAGGAAGATCGTGAGGAAAGGAGATCAATCTGAGACTGGTACACTTGGGAATAGAAGCGAGTCAAGCAGTTCAGGGCAGGCAGGAACAAAGCAGAGAACAAAGTAGGACTGATAAATTAAAGTGTATTTGTTTCATGGCAAGAGGCCTAACAGGGAAGGCAGATGAACTTGGGGCATAGTTGGAACATGAGCCTGGGAAATCATAGCAGTTACAGAGACGTGGCTCAGGGATGAGCAGAAATGGCAGCTTAATGTTCCAATATACAAATGCTATAGGAAGGTTAGAAAGTGGGGGCAAGAGAGGAGGGGGAGTGTTGTTTTTTGATAAGGGATAGCATTACTGCTATACTTAGGGAGGATATTCCTGGGAATACATCCAGGGAAGTTATTTGGGTGGAACCGAGAAATAAGAAAGGGATGATCACCTTATTGGGATTGTATTATAGATCATCACCACCCCCAGGATTGTATTATAGATCACTCCCTCCCTCCCTCCCTCCCCCCTCCATAGGCAGCAGGAAATTGAGAAACAAATTTGTAAGAATAATTGGATGGTTATGGTAGGGGATTTTAACTTTCCAAACAGACTGGGACTGCCATAGTGTTAAGGGTTTAGGTGGAGAGGAATTTGTTAAGTGTGTACAAGTAAATTTTCTGATTCATTATGTGGATGTACCTACTGGAGAAGGTGCAAAACTTGACCTACTCTTGGGAAATAAGGCAGGGCAGGTGTCGGAGATGTCAGAGTGACCATAATTCTATTAGTTGAATATAATAATAGAAAAGAATAGACCTTTTCGACTAAAATTTAGGTTCTAAATTGGAGGAAGACTAATTTTGACCGTATTAGGCAAGAACTTTCATTCCTGATGAAGGGCTTTTGCCCGAACCATCGATTTTCCTGCTCCTCGGATGCTGCCTGACCTGCTGTGCTTTTCCAGCACCACTCTAATCTAGACTCTGATTTCCAGCTTCTACGGTACCCACTTCTGCCTAAGAACTTTCAAAAGCTGATTTGGGGCAGATGTTTGCAGGTAAAGGGACAGCTGGAAAATGGAAAACCTTCAAAAGTGAGATAACGAGAATCCAGAGACCGTGTATTCCTGTTAGGGTGAAAGGAAAGGCTCGTAGGTGTAAGAAATGCTGCATGACCAGCGAAATTGAGGTTTTCGTTAAAAAGAAGGAAGCATATGTCAGGTATAGACAGCAGAGATTGAATTTATTCTTAAGAGTCTAAAGGCAGTAGGAGTATACTTAAGAGGGAAGTCAGGATGACAGAAAGGGGACATGAGGTAACTTTGGCAAATAGAGTCAAAAGAGAATCCAAAAGGATTTTACAAATATATTAAGGACAAAAAAAGGTAATAGGGAGAGAATAGGGCCCCTCAAAGATCAGCAAGGCAGTGCATGTGTGGAGCCGCAGGTGATGGGGACATACTAAACGAGTATTTTGCATCAGTGTTTGCTGTGGAAAATGACATGGAAGATATAGAATATGGGGAAATAGATGGTGCCATCTTGAAAAGTGTCCATATTACAGAGGTGGTGTGCTGGAAGTGGATAGATCCCCAGGACCTGATCGGGTGTACCCTAGAATCCCATGGGAAGTTTAGGAAATGATTGCTGGCCTTATTGCTGGGATATTTGTAACATCAATAGTCATCAGGTGAGGTGCAGGAAGACTGGAGGTTGGCAAATGTGGTGCCAGTATTTTAGAAAGGGGGTAAGGAAAAGCCAGGGAACTATAGACCAGTGAGCCTGACATTGGTGATGAGCAAGTTGTTGGAGGGAATCCTGAGGGACAAGATTTACATGTATTTGGAAGGGGAAGGACTGATTAGGGATAGTCAGATGACTTTGTGCGTGGGAAATCATGTCTCAAACTTGATTGAGTTTTTGAAGAAGTAATGAAGGGATTGATGAGGGCAGAGCCGTAGACATGACCTATATGGACTTCATGATACGGAGTGCCAGTGTTGGACGAAGTTAAAAATCACAAAACACCATGTTATAATTTAACAGGTTTATTTGGAAGTACTAGCTTTCAGAATGCTGCTCCTTCTTCAGGTAGCTGGACTAAAAGCTAGAAAGCTTCCAAATAAACCTGGTGTTATGTGATTTTTAACTATATGGACTTCAGTAAGGTGTTCAACAAGGTTCCTCATGAGAGACTGGTTAGTGAGGTTAGATTTCATGGAATATAGTGAGAACTAGCCATTTGGATACAGAACTGGCTCGAAGGCAGAAGAGAGGGTGGTGGGGGAGGGTTGCTTTTCAGACTGGAATCCTATGACAAGTGGTATGCCACAAGGATCGGTGCTGGGTCCACTGCTTTTCATCATTTATATAAATGATTTGGATGTGAACTAGAAGGTATAGTTAGTAAGTTTGCAGATTACACCAAAATTGGAGGTATAGTGCTAAGCAAAGAGTACAACAGGATCTTGATCAGATGGTCCAATGGGCTGAGTGGCAGATGGAATTTAATTTAGATAAATGTGAGGTGCTGCATTTTGAAAAAGCAAATCAGAGCATGATTTCCCATTATGCATTTAATGGGAAAGTCCTGGGGGGTGTTGCTGAACAAAAAGAGACCTTGGAGTGCAGGTTCATAGTTTCTTGAAAGTGAAGTCGCAGGTAGATAGGATAGTGAAGCAAGCATTTGATATGTATTCCTTTATTGGTCAGAGCATTGAGCATAGGAGCTGGGAGGTCATGTAGCAGCTGTACAGGACATTGGTTAGGCCACTTTTGGAATATTGCATGCAATTCTGACTCCCTTCTATGGAAAGATGTTGTGAAACTTGAAAGGGTTCAGATAGGATTTGCAAGGATGTTGCCAGGGGTGGAGGATCTGAGCTTTCGGGAGAAGCTGAATAGGTTGGCTGTTTTCCATGGAGCGTTGGAGGCTGAGGGGTGACTTGAGAGGTTTATAAATCAAGAGGGCATGGATAGGATAAGTAGACAAGGTCTTTGTCCTGGAGTGGGGGAGTCCAGACTAGATGGCATATGTTTACGGTGAGAGTCGAAAAATTTAAAAGAGATCTAAGCGGCAAACCTTTTCACACAGAGGGTGGTGCATGTATGGAATGAACTGCTAGAGGAAAGCGCTTGAGGCTGGTACAATTGCAACATTTAAAAGGCATCTGGATGAGTATTTTAATAGGAAGGATTGAGGGGGATATGGGCCAATTGCTGGCAAATGGGACTAGATGAGGTTGGGATATCTGGTCATCGTGGACAAGTTGGACTGAAGGGTCTGTTTCTGTGCTGTGTGTCTTTATGACTCTAAGATGGAGAAGGTTGAATTAAGAGGATGATTGTATTCAAGGAAATACAATCCTAGCCTGTACAGAAGATTAAGGGGAGATCTAATTGGAGTATTTAAAATGTTTATAGAATTTGATAGGACAGACAGAAACCATTTCCTTTAGGCGTGAGAGTCCAGACGAGGGGACATGACCTTCAAATAAGTGTTTTGCCATCCAGAGATGCAAGGGAAGCACTTCCTTCACATAAAAGTGTGTAGAAATCTGGAACCTTTTCTTGAAAAACTGTTTAGGGTGTGGGTCAAATGAACATTTAAAATACTAGAATTACATTAGGAAATTGTATTACGAGTTATGGAATTAAGCCAGGCAAAAAAGGAGCTGCACATAGATAACTATAATTGAACTGAATTTCAGACATGAGAATTTTCTGACTTTTTTGTTCTGACCCTGAGTGAATACCTGTTAAATGCTGTCATAAACTTCTGATTCCAAAAGGGTAGATTTTCTATTAATGCCTTTCAGCCTTTTAAAGTTATTTTATAAATATTTATTTAAATGTAGTGTCATACTTGCTGGCCATCCACTGCTTATTACCTCTGAAATAATCCCCGGGCAGAGGAAATACTCACTGTTTATGCACTCCAACTTGAATAAAGTACCATGATTCTGGATTATGGAGCCTTCTGTTAATTAAAAATATAGACTTGCTTCATGTGAGATATGGAACACTTTCAGGAGAGGAGACCCGAATCCTGAATACCAGGTTAATGGCTGTTACCTGAAGACTATTGTATCTCTTGCTGCAACCATCTCTGACTTCCCCACTACCCCCTTCCAATCAGACACTTTGCCTTTCCAGACAAACCTGACTCAACATTGAGACTCTGACCGTGTTTGATAGATATTTTTTCGTCAGGCATTTGATTTTAAAGTCAGTGTGGTTCTCTTGATTAAAGTACTTGATCAATGTTTGTGGCATTTGCTTTAATGGCACTAGATATTGGTCTGGAGAGGGTAAAGGATTCTGAAAGTTTGTGGAAAAATATACAAATATATAAAACAGAGGTTACAGATTATAATTAATTTAGGAAGCATGAGAGATTCTAAGGCAGCTTGACACGGTAGGTACTGAAAGAAAGTTTCCACATTTGGCAATACAGAAATAGGAAACAGGAGTTAAAATTTTTTTTTGAGGGCTTCTCTCGAAACTTCAAGGGCTATGTTTTGATTTTTGCGGGTGACATTTTCATTCATGTGATGCAGTCATGTTCTAACAATATCTTCTGTAGTTGTATTGACATAAGGTATATGGACTCTCACAGAGCAAAATTAGATAATTCATCAACACTCACAATAATAATTGACTCTCCCTTGAACTTAAAGCCATAGCACACAAGGAAAGCATTTATTTTCGAAAGCCCCACTGTATTTAAATCATGTCAGGACAACAAATGTAATCTAGAAAGAAGTGTTTTGTCAAAATAATTCTCACGCATATAGTACTACATAGAAATGTCCATCACCTTCTGTACACCTCCACAGACTGGGGCAGTCACATTTTGTTATAAACCAGACCAATTCACCTGCAAATATATCAAGGAAACAGTCTAGACCCTAAATTTTATTTTAAGGTAGATGTTATTCGATTGGTTACTCTACTTTGCTTTAAGCAAATCACACTTTATTCTTGCCCTACAGTTAAAATACAAACAAAAGAAAGAAGATTTGGTATAACTTCAGCTCAGTTGGAAAACATGAGAGAATAATAGACCATTTAACCATTAAACAGCAACTGTTCTAATATTGTAACATTCCATAAACACACCCTTGGCAAAGGCAAATTCAGTAAAATAGATTGTCTCACACACAATGTTTCTCCAGTCCAGGAGAAAAGAACATCAAGAGAAAATTCTGGTTAAGAGAGAGAATTCCATTAACGAGCAGAGATCACTTAAAAGATTCTGATCAATGTTTAGGAGCAAGATAGTAACTCATTGTCGCAAAACTGCTTGAAATGGCCTTCTTTGGATTATGTAAGAGAATCCCAAATTCTGTGCCAAAAATTAGTTTCATGCATGAGAAGTCAGACTACTGTTAATTTACACCACAATTTAACATGCCTGTATTTACACACACCCAGATCAAAGACAGGAAGTATCAAAAGATTAAACTGGTTGATAATGAGAAATTTGTTAGACCCCAGCTTGTTTGATGGGAATTTAGTTTATTTATGGAAGATGTTTGTTATAGGAGAGAGAAAAGAGTCATCCTGACGCAAGGCAGACATTCAGTATTTTGAATTAGGATTTATAAGTCATTTAGTGTCACTCTGATATTTGTTGCGACTGAAAATTCTGTAAGGACCAGTGTATGTTTTCACTGGTTATACAAAGTTTATCCAGAGCAAACATGACCATGCTTTACATTGAGGCAGCACATTCACTTCAACTTGCAAAGGAAATTAAATATATGACGGCATTTGTGATATGTATAAATAACTTGGACGAAAATGTACATGGTTGAGTTAGTAAGTTTTTGCAGATGACACAAACCTTGGTGGAGTTGTGGATAGTGTAGAAGGTTGTTAAAGGATATAGCGGGATATGGATCAGGTTGCAAATATGGGCAGAGAAATAGCAGACGGAGTATAATCCAGGTAAGTGTGAGGTGCTGCATTTTGGGAGAACAAATGTTAAAGAAAAGCATACAGTTAATGGCAGGACCCTGAACAGCATTAATGTACAGAGGGATCTTGGGGTTCAAGTCCATAGCTCTCTGAAAGTGGTCACACAAGTAGATAGTGTGGTAAAGACGACATATAGCATGCTTGCCTTTATTGGTCGGAAAATTGTGTACGAGTGTCAAGACGTTAAAGTTGCAGCCTTAGAAGACTTTGGGTTCGGCCATACTAGAGTATCGCATTCAGTTCTGATTGCCACATTACAGGCAGGATGTGGAGACTTTGGGGAGGGTGCAGAAAACGTTTACCAAGATACTGTCTGGGTTAGAGGGTAAGATGTATAAAGAGAGGCTAGAAAAACTCAGGTTCTTTCTTCTGGAGCAGCGCAAGCTGAGGAGAGACTTGATAGAAGTCTATAAAATTAGGAGATACAGTCAGAATCCTGTTCCCAAAAAGGTGAAATTTCTCCAACTAGGGGGCATGCATTTAAAGTGAGAAGGGAAAGTTCAAGGGAGAGGTCAGAGGCAAGTTTTTTTTAAAAACAGAGTGGTAGGAGTCTGGAATGTGTTATGGACCAGGCCAGACTACCTCAAAACATTTCAAGAAAGTAGCCTGGACCTTAACTTTGCTAGTTGTTTCAAGCGGGGGTAAAGTGGATATTCCAGGAAAGATGCAGTAGGTTAAACCACTTAGTTTTAAACAAAACAGAATTTATTTACAAGGTTACCGAATGAAATACAAGCAAAAGAGAAAGAATACAGAATACTTAAATCTACTCAAAAACCCTACAGATTATCCCAATTTAATGATGCTGTTCCAAATACCTAAAACAATCCCCATAAACATCCCATGGCACAAAAGGTAAAATCAAAACACAGGGTCTTACAGGAGAGAGAAAGGTGGCAGCATGGAATATCTTCCATGTAGTTGTTTCTTGAACTAGCAGCCTCAAACTGAACTGACTGCTTGAACAGCCAGACTGCTAAAACCAAACCAAACCAGAGGAAAGCTGAGCTAGAGAATTGGCCACGCACTTTTCATTGTACAAGTTTTTCTTAAAATGTAAAAGGCCTTTTGCCTGAGGCGGTGTCTGTTAGCTATAATCAAATTGGCTTTAAAACACATCCAAGCCAGATTTTTCGGAATCACTGCTTTTACAACCTCTCTGGAAAAATAAGCCAAGGACAGTATAACCATGTTAAAGGATCAGCGTCATCACAAGCACATTATCAGATGTGGTGGTGGAGGCTGGTACAACAGGTGTGTTTAAATAACTTAGATAAGTCATGAATATGCAAGGAATGGAGGATTATGGACCAATGGCAGACAGAAGGGATTAGTTTAATTTGGCATCATATTTGGCACAACAAAAGGGCCCATTCTGTGCTTTACAGTTCCATGTTCTGTGTTCTAAAGGATATTGCTGAAAAGAATTATACTCAGTGAATGCAAACTGTACACAGTATAAAAGTTTGATGGATATTCTCTTACGTTTTGGCTAATGCAAAGAAAGTGGACAGGTAGCTTAACATTTAATATTTTTGATGAAACAGCTGCTATTGTAAATTTATTGTAATTGTAATCCAAAGATAATTTTAGTGAAGGTACGAGTAATTTAAAGATTCCTTGAAGAACTGTGCCGGATTTACAGGTTGTGTTGGCTGTGTGCAGCACCTTCATCTGAGTCAGATAGTTACAGCGTCAGGTTCCGTTTCAGAGGTAAGTTAAAAAAACCATCTAGATTAAAATTTCAGTGCATTCCTGAGGAAATATTAACAGAGGGCCAATACTGAGGCAGTGCTGTGCTAGCAGAGATCAGTATTGAAGGAGTGCCATGTTGTCAGAAAGTCAGTACTGAGGCAGCACTGCACTGTTAGAGAGTCAGTGCTGAAAGAGCACAATGTTGTAAGAGAAGGACTATTGAGGGGATGCCATGGTATCAGAGGGCCAGTACCGTAGGAGCACATGCTAAAGTGGAGTCAGTACGTTGTGACCAAAAGCTGTTGAAGGGACATTACTACAGATGTGCCACACTGCCAGATGTGCAAGCTGCAGGATCACTGTGTCATCCCGTTTCCCTATCCCCATATTAGTTGAATCAAACACTTAGAGACACAGTAGGACTTTACCTCCTTCATCTTTATTCTGGGCCTGGAGATAGAGAGAACAATCGCCCATGTGCAGAGACATGAGATCTTTGTGTTCTTTCGAACAGCAGATTGGTGGGCAGCACGGTGGCACAGTGGTTAGCACTGCTGCCTCACAGCACCAGAGACCCGGGATCAATTCCTGCCTCAGGCAACTGTCTGTGTGGAGTTTGCACATTCTCCCCGTGTCTGCGTGGGTTTCCTCCCACAGTCCAAAAATGTGCAGGTTAGGTGAATTGGCCATGCTAAATTGCCCGTAGTGTTAGGTGAAGGGGTAAACCTAGGGGAATGGGTCTGAGTGGGTTGCTCTTTGGAGGGTCCGTGTGGACTTGTTAGGCCGAAGGGCCTGTTTCCACACTAAATAATCTAATCTATGAATCGTTAAGGAATTATATAGTCACGTACAGGGATTAAGGCATAATCTATGATTGTAACAGTCACCCAATCAGCAAGCATCAACAATAAAGTTTATACAATGGATGTTCTTAACCTTGTTAACTGGTGTTACATCATGGATTTTCCTTACCTCGTTAACCCACTACCCTTGCCTCCAGCACCTCATTGTTTACTACAAGTTCTTATCTGGTCAAAGTCATGCTAGCTGAGCCTTTGTCTCACAACCCAAAACTTAATTTTTTTCCCTACCTGCTCAGACATTATACACATTCTTATTCCCTCCTTTTCTCATTTCGTGATAACAACCAAGATAGCACACCAGTTTTCATATGACTCTGACAGCCACTATTTCAGCAAGTTATTGACACACAATGTACAATTATTATAACAACAAAAATTACTAGTCAGTGCAGTAAGTAGAATTTCTAGGATCCTGCCATGTGGGAAAAAAGTTCACCAGTAAAGTTCTTAAAATCACAGTCATTAGAGTAAGAAAAAGGGATCAAAAAAGTGTTAAGGCAATAAAATTAGTTATAACCATCTCTGATTGAGAACTCAACAGCACTTGTTGGAGAGCATGAAGCCATAGATTCTGGCAGCCTTTCCAAATGTTCTGAGGGGCAGGGCCTGTTTTGCTCTCACACGATCGCAAATTCAGGACCGTCACTTTATACATCACGGATTCTGACCTTATGTTGACTATGCCTGTTACCCATCCAGGGCCATTTCCATGATTCTTACACTGAACTTCGTCCCTTGGTATCAAATGGTCTCTCTCACTTGGCGAAGTCTTGTGCCTGGCATTGGTGTTCCTGATGCCATTTCACCCTCCACCTAGATTGGGGAAGATCAGGGGATGGTAAATGGGATCCAAGTCAATGTGTTTGTTGAAAGAGTTCCTGTTGGAATGCCATGCTTCTAGGAATTCTCATGCATGAGGAGAAAGTGAGGACTGCAGATGCTGGAGATCAGAGCTTAAAAATGTGTTGCTGGAAAAGCGCAGGTCAGGCAGCATCCAAGGAACAGGAGAATCGACGTTTCGGGCATTAGCCCTTCTTCAGGAATGAGGAGGGTGTACCAAGCAGGCTAAGATAAAAAAGGTTGGGGGGAGGGGTGTTGGGAATACGATAGGTGGAAGGAGGTTAAGGTGAGGGTGATAGGCCAGAGAGGGGGTGGGGGTGGAGAGGTCGGGAAGATGATTACAGGTCAAAAAGGCGGTGCTGCGTCTGAGGTTTGGGACTGAAAAAAAGATGGGGGGGGGGGGCGGGAGGGGAAATGAGAAAGCTGGAGAAATCTGCATTCATCCCTTGTGGTTGGAGGGTTCCTAGGCGGAAGATGAGGCGCTCTTCCTCCAGGCGTCGTGTTGCCATAATCTGGCAATGGAAGAGGGGGAGTTAAAGTGTTCAGCTACGGGGTGGTTGGGTTGGTTGGTGCGGGTGTCCCAAGGTGTTTTCTGAAACATTCTGCAAGTAGGCAGCCTGTCTCCCCAATGTATAGCAACAGTCCATCTTCCGCAGCTACACTGGCACCACCCCCCCACCCCCCTTTTCCTCCGCTACATTGATGACTGCATCGGCGCTACCTTGTGCTCCCACGAGGAGGTTGAACAGTTCATCCACTTTACTAACACCTTCCACCCCGACCTCTAATTTACCTGGACCATCTCAGACTCCTCCCTCCCCTTCCTAGACCTCTCCATTTCTATCTCGGACGACCGACTCAACATGGACGTTTACTATAAACCGACTGACTCCCACAGCTACCTCGATTACACCTCCTCCGACCCTACCCCCTGTAAAACTGCCATCCCATATTCCCAATTCCTTTGCCTTCGCCGCATCTGCTCCCAGGAGGACCAATTCCAATACCGAACAACGCAGATGGCCTCCTTCTTCAAAGACCGCAATTTCCCCTCAGACCTTGATGATGGTCTCCACTTCCCGCTCCTCCACCCTTGAACCCCGCCCTTCCAATCGCTACCAGGACAGAACCCCACTGGTCCTCACCTACCACCCCACCAACCTCCAGATACATCGTATATCCTTAGTCATTTTTGCCACCTCCAAACGGACCCCACCACCAAGGATATATTTCCCTCCCCACCCCTATCAGCGTTCCGGAGTGACCATTCCCTCCATGACTCCCTCGTCAGATCCACAACCCCCATCAACCCAACCTCCACTCCCGGCACCTTCCCCTGCAACGGCAAGAAATGCAAAACTTGCACCCACACCTCCCCCCTTACTTCCCTCCAAGTCCCCAAGGAATCCTTCCATATCCGTCAGAAATTCACCTGCACCTCCACACACATCATTTACTGCATCCTCTGCACCCGATGTGGCCTCCTCTATATTGGGGAGACAGGCCGCCAACTTGCGGAACGTTTCAGAGAATACCTCTAGGACACCCGCACCAACCAACACTTCAACTCCCCCTCCCACTCTGCCAAGGACATGGGACGAATGCAGATTTCTCCAGCTTTCTCATTTCCCCTCCCCCCTTGTCTTTTGACCTGCAATCTTCTTCCCGACCTCTCCGCCCCCACTCCCTCTCCGGCCTATCACCCTCACCTTAACCTATCGTATTCCCAACGCCCCTCCCCACTATCTTTTATCTTAGCCTGCTTGGCACACCCTCCTCATTCCTGAAGAAGGGCTTATGCCTGAAACATTGATTCTCCTGTTCCTTTGATGCTGCCTGACCTGCTGCGCTTTTCCAGCAACACATTTTTAAATTCTCATGCATGAGGCAACCAGAAATCTATCAACAAACACATTGACTTGGATCCCATTTTCCACCCCTGAGAAAAAGAGCAGGAAATGATGTCACCACAGGAAATGACATCATCCACCCAAGGAAACCCAAACATATAAATAGAAAGCAGGCTACACCACCAGTGCTTCATCCAGAGGCTCACTGAAGATATTATCTAGTATGGTGACAAAATGTCTAAAAATGCACCTTCCAGCTCAACGAGCAAACCTACATCCAGAACCTCAACCTGAGCTACAAATCTTCTCAAAGCAAGGCTGTTTGCTGTTTTTTAAAGCCATGCTTCAAAGTTCCAAGGCCTGGATGATGGGTGGTATGGAGCTGTCCTTATATGTTGAATCTCATTTGACTTTAAGAAATAACCAAATTCCTTGCTGGAAAACAAGGATCATTGTTGGCCTTTTGGCCCAACAAGTCCACACTGATCCTCCGATCAGTAACCCACCCAGACCCAATCCCCTACCCTATTACTGACCCCTGACTGATGCACCTAACATCTCTGAACGCTATGGGCAATTTAGTATGGCCAATTCACCTAACCTGCACATCTTTGGATTGTGGGAAGAAACTGAAGCACCAAGAGGAAACCCAAGCAAACACAGGGAGAATGTGTAAACTCCACATAGACTGTCGCTCGAGGCTGGAATTGAACCCAGGTCCCTGGTGCTGTGAGGCAGCAGTGACCACTAACCCAAACTATGGCCCATTATCTGTGATCAAAACTTACGGAACTCTGTTGAAACAGATGCATGTAGCTTTTCTATCATTGCTTTGTTTGACGAATGTATTCTATGCATGCCCAATTATTTTGAGTGGATGTCTACAATGAAAAAGAACATTGAACTCACGAAAAGGACCTGCATAGTCAACCTGCAACTACATTCAAGTTTTATCTGGCCACTCCCACAGATTTGGGGGAGCTGCTGGCACTAATTGTTGTCCTTGTTGGTACTCTGGGTACTTACGCACCAACACAGCTATGTCCGCGTCAAAGCCTGGCCACCTGACATCTCGGCGACATTGTCATTTTGGAAAGTCCTGGATGGCGCTAGTGAAGTTCAGCCAGTATTTGTCAGCAATGAAAGCCCAAATGGCCATCTCGTATATTGGTACAATGTGTATTTATGAGTAATAATTATAGCATACTTCTGAGAATCCTGGTCTAAATGCAATTGCAAGTACGCATGGCTAATATCCAGCTTCGCTAAAGGACAGGCCCCTGCCAGCATATAAATTCATTATGCAAGGGATGGAGTATTTATCCTACTGTGAAAAGCAGTTTGCCATTTGTTTAAAATCCCCACAAAGGTGAACCGACCCATTGGGCTTCAAAATCAGTTTGACCACTCCTGTCCATTCTATAAATTAGACTGATTTGATGATTCCTTTACTTTCTAACCTTTTGATTTCTGTCTCTACTTCTCCCTGTAAAGCAAATGGCATTGGACTGGCCTTGTAGAATGATGGAATTGCTTTTTGGTCAAAATGCAACATTGACTTGGCTTTTCTGATCATTTGAAGACCTTTCTAGGAAAACTTCTAAGTATTAATTAGGACTTCACTCAGGCAGCCATTTTTTAATTGAAAAGTGTTGAGCCAATCTAGGTGAAACTAATTTCACCCTAACAAGCTTGGATCCAAGCCTTTTCCAACTATCACTGGTAATTGAACCAGCTGCTTGTCATAAGAGGCTGGAACTAAAATTCAACCCTTAATCTGCAAAGATCCCCACTATAGCTTCTCAGCCTAGCTGAGGTCTTGTGCAAAATTAAGACCTAGAGTCCAGAGGTCTAGAATTTTATTAAAAACTGGTCTGCAGTAGCTGATATTGCTGTGCCAGTATTGACCTCCATGAGAACTAGATGACTTTTTTTCATTTTTTAAAAAAAGTAGATTTTTAAATATTACAACAAATACAAAACAATGCAATTCAAAACAGTACAAAAATAGTACAAAACTGAACCCAAATAATAATAAAATAAATTCCCGAACCCACCCTCCCATACGAATGTATAAACATATAGAGAAGTATAAAATTTAAAAAACCTAAACTAGCTATTGAACTAAATAAATAAATACCTAACAAAAACAAATAAATAGTAATAACTCAGCCCAGCCAAACAAAACACTCATACATTCACAGTTCCTCCTCCCTGGATATTGGACTCATGAAACACAATCGTTATGGCTTTTTAAAAGCCCTTGTTAGTGTGGCAGATAAATCGGTGTCCAGATATTTCAAAAAGGGTTGCCATGTCTTGTAAAAATTCTCAGTTTTGTGGTGTACCATATTTGTGAGAAAATCCAGGGAATATGCTCCATAACAATCTTCCGCCAACCCGACAGGTCTGGGGGGTTTTCTGATATCCAACCTAGCAAGATATTCTTCCTTGCACAGAACGTAAGAATATTGAAAAGTTTTTTCTTATGAGAGTCTGCAGGAAATACAATGGGTAGGCTCAAAAGGAGGAAAATAGGATCCTTCCCCACCCCTACACCTAAAATCCTCTCCATTGCACCCACCACAGCGCTCCAATATGTTTGAAACCTGTCACAAGACCAAAGACAATGGGTAAGAGTGCCCGTGCAGAGCTTGCACTTGGGACATGCTGAAGATACCCCTGGTTTAAATTTTGACAAACGGTCTTGGGTGAAGTGGACGCTGTGGAGAATCTTCAACTGTAAAGCATGGGTCCTATTGCAAATTGATATCTTCCTTGCATTCTCCCAAATATCCTCCCATGCCTCTGAAGAAACTTCAACACCCAGCTCTCTTTCCCACATCTTGCAGAGTTGATCAGACTCATCTGAGGTGGCACCCCCCCCCAGTTGGTGATATAAAGTACTGACAGAGAGTGTACTCTTAGCCCTTGTTAGTGTGGTCAGTCAAAAGTGTGGTCTTTTATGAATAAAATCCCTAACTTGAAAAGAAACGAAAGAGATCTCGATTAGGTAACTTGTACTTCCGTACTAACTGATCGCAGGACATCATTACGTTTCCCTCAAATAACTCACCCATGCAAGATATACTCCTAGCTGCCCGACGTTTAAATCCTGAATCTATCATACCCGGTTGAAAATCCGGCATACCCACTAAAGGTGTAAACAAAGATGTTTTGCCAATATTACCTTCCCTCTGCCGAATTGCCCTCCATGCTTTTAACAGTATTGATGACTATTGGGTTATGGCAATACTCCCTTCCTGTCCTCACCTTATCCAAAAACAGCAAACTGGTGAGGGGGCACCTTGCCTGGGAGACTTTGATATCTAGCCATATTGAAAGAGGGTCCCCACAAACCCAATCACTTACGTAGGTCAAAAGCGAGCTTAATTGGTCATTTTTAATGTCCGAAAGGTCTACTCCCCCCAATCTGAGGCAACTGCAGTTTGGCTAATTTAATGAGGGGGCGTTTATGGTGCCAGATAAAGGAGCTGAACCAATTGTTCAGTCTCCTGAGTGTTTGTTTATTTATTTTTTTTGTGTGTGTGTATAGATGTGAGACACAGTGAAAGACACAAAGTGCACGAATCTTTATTCAATTTCCACCACCAGGAAGATAGGAAAAACAGTGTTTGTTTATTGAAAATCATGTGGAGCATCCGTATAGGGTATAGCAAACAAGGGAGAATATTCATCTTAATAAGCGCTATCCGACCCAACCATGAGACTGGAATTGCCTTCCATCTTTGGTGATCTTATTTAATTTTTTCAAATAATTGAGTAAAATTGGCTTTGAACAGGCACTCCAGAACTGGAGTAATGAATATGCTCAAATATACAATACCTTCCCTGTGACCACCTAAATGGGAATCTATAGTCACTCCCAAGAGGCAACTCTTTCGTAAGACCACCCATAGGCATAGCCTCTGATTTAGCAAAAGTAATCTTATGCCCTGAAAAAGCGCCAAACGCATGAATGCATTGTATCAGGCAAGGCACTAAGACTGCTGGATTTGTCAAGAAAATTAGAACATCGTCTGCATACAGTAAGCTCTTAAGTAATTTTGACCCCACTTCTGGAGTTGATATATTGAGATCCCCATGAATAGCCTCTGCCAATGGTTCAATCACCAACGTAAAAAGTAATGATGAAAGGGGACAGCCCTGCCGGCTGCCCCTAGAAATATTAAAATTGCTTGATTGTACCCCGTTGGTAATGACTGCCGCGAGAAGTACACTGTAGAGAATCTTTACCCATCTTATGAAAACTTCATCCAGACCAAACCAGTCTAGAGTATAGGAAAGGTACGGCCCCTCAACTCTGTCAAATGCCTTCTCTGCATCTAAAGAAATCACCAATCCCTGTATTGACTGCTGTTGGCATGCTTGAATTACATTTAGCAGCCTCCTAACATTATTGGAGGATCTGCAACCCTTTATGAAGCCCGTCTGATCCTCTTTAATAATAGAGGGTAACACAGTCTCCAGCCTTAACACAAGAGCCTTAGAGAGGACCTTAAAGTCCACATTTAAGAGCGAGATGGGCCTGTATGAAGCAGTCTTCCGGATCTTTCCCTTTAAGGATAAGTGAAATATTGGCATCTTACAGAGATGGTGGGAAACAATCGTGACTGTGTGAATCATTAAACATATTCAGCATCGGGCCTGACACTACTAAAAAATTCCTTACAGAATTCACTGGGAAGTCCATCAGGACCTGTCGCCTTTCCACTCTGAAGCTGCCTCACAGCTTCCTGCACTTCTTGCTCTGATAATGGGGCATTGGGAAAGGACTGTTGAGCGGGAGTCACACCCGGGAGCTTCAGATCTCTAAAAAAAAAAAGATTCCATTTTGGCCTGCCCCTCCTCACAAGTCTCAGACTGATATAACTTAGAGTAGAATCTCTGGAACGCCACATTAATCTTTTTAGAATCACATGTTAGGTTCCCAGACCCTTCCCTAATCGCTGTAATAGTTTATGGGGCACTTCTCTTTCTGGCAAGGTATGCTCGTATAACCTTTGCTTTGCAAAAGCGAACTCCTTCTTTGCCGTCTGCTTGAGCATGGAATTTAGTGTAGACCGCAGTGCTGTAATCCTTTGTAGTTTGACCAACGAGGGTCGGTCAAAATAGGCCTTCTTGGCTGCCTTCAACCGTGCTTCAAGGAGACATTGCTGCTCACCCTTCTGCCGCTTCCTACTGGTGGAATATGAAATAACTAACCCCTTGGCATAAGCTTTGGCAGTTTCCCAGAGAACAGATGAGCTATCAACCGAGCCTATGTTGATGTCTAGGAATGCCCGAAATTCCCTAGAGAAATACTCCACAAATTTACTGTCCATGAGAATAAAAGGGGTCCATTCGCCAGTACCTTCAATCCACTGTAACATCCTTAATCTTAATCATGAGGTACACTGGAGCGTGATCAGAGATGGCAATATTACCAATCATACAGGATGCCACCAGATCCAAGGTTACCGCAGGGGTCAGAAAAAAAAAAATCCAATCCTCGTGTGACATCTATGAGATTGGAGAAAAACGTGAAATCCCTACTTGTAGGGTGGAGACACCTCCTGACGTCCACCAGCCCTAATTCCCCAGACAAACCCAATAACTGTTTGGTTTGTGCAGAGGGTATCGAGGGACCTTTAGGCAACCTGTCTGCTGTGGGGTCCATGAGGCAGTTAAAATCTCCCCCTATAATGATGTGCCGATACTGGAGAGACTTATCAGTTTAGGAAAAGCATCTACCAAGAATTTAAGAGGATGAGCTGGGGGACAATAAACATTTAAAATGCCATATTCTTCCCCATTTATCAAAGCTTTAAGAATTACAAACCTCCCATATGTGTCTTTAATACATTCCAACAATTTAAATGAGAGATTTTTCCTAACCAATATAACCACTCCCCGACTTCTGGTATTAAAATGATGAAATATAAACTCGGTCAAAGCCATTCTGCTGTAATTTCAGATGCTCTTTGTCTCCTGTAACAAAGCAATATCCACCCTCTCCTTTCTAAGACTCAAGAGTACCTCCTTCCTCTTAATTGGTGAGTTACTTCCCTTGATATTCCAGGTACACCATTTACTCAAATCACTAGCCATAATCTTCTGCAATTACATTTAAATTCCAGAGAGGAGGAACCCGAACCACAAAGTGCTGAGCCTTAGTGTCGCATGGTCCACCAAATATAAAAACTACATAAAA
This sequence comes from Chiloscyllium punctatum, assembly GCF_047496795.1. Lineage (NCBI taxonomy): Eukaryota > Metazoa > Chordata > Chondrichthyes > Orectolobiformes > Hemiscylliidae > Chiloscyllium > Chiloscyllium punctatum. Next base: position 4,148,952 of record NC_092771.1, read on the forward strand.
CTAAAACCACTACATTTAACAAAGAAAAATTATTAAAAATTAAAAAAAAAATAACAAAAACTAGAAAACAAAGCAACATATAAAGCGCCAATAGCGTGGAGTAGGGGAACTCACCCCCTGCCCGGAGGGGGCAACTACCTGTCCCGAACTGCCCATAAATAGGCATCTAACCATCTCAACCACCTTCACTTCTCCCAGCTAGAGCCACATGGCAAGCACAACCTAAAAAGAATAAACACCCCATAGAGTATCAATATGAATAAAAAAAAACCATTTTTTTTAAATAAAAGGGAATAAATACCCCACCTTTGGTATGTCCTAACTTAGAAATTTAAAAAATGTACATCTTAACCACTGCCAGACACAGTTTGAACCAATCAATAGAGGAAAAAAAAGGGGCAAAACAAAGCTCCAACCAGATTTCCTCCATTTCTTTTACAGAATGATAAACTCATTCCCAAGCAACAATATTTATACAAACTACAATTATTTAAATTAGGTTAGTTTGTCCACAAAGTCTCTTGCCTTCTCCGATGTGTCAAAGGGATGCATGGATCCATCCAAGATGATCCGAAGCACTGCCAGATATGTCAGGGAGTACTGAATCCCAAGTTCCTTCAGTCTTCTCTTGACACCATCATATGATTTTCGTTTCTGGATCACTGCCGCTGAAAAGTCCTGAAAAAACATGATCTTAGACCCCTCGTAAATTAGGGCCTTTGGATCCTTCCCCTGGAGTCTGGAAGCCTCCATGACTCTCTCCTTATCCCAGTAACGATGGAACCGCACCAGGAAAAGGACAAGGGTGTTGACCCAGACCAGACCTCCGCGCTGCAACCCGGTGAGCCCTCTCTATCTTCAATCCTCTCATGCCAGTCTCCAAGTCAAGGAATTTCAGAAGCCAATCTTCAACAAATTCCACAGGCCACTCACCTTCCTTACCCTCAGGCAGACCGATGATCCGAATGTTTTTTCTCCTGCCCCTCTTTTCAAGATCATCCACTTGGTCATGCAAATTACAAACCTGCGTCTTCAGGGCTTGGACCTCTTCCTTGAGTGAACTGGCATCAGCTTCCACCACTGTGACCCTGTGCTCTACCTCATCTGTCCTCTTTTCCAGGTCTCCCAGCTGCTGCTCATCCTTCTGCAGCATGAGAGAGACTGGAGCCAGCTTCTCTTCAATCTGTTTCCCCAACATCTCACGCGATTTTGAGAGCTGGTTCACCAGGTCCTGGAGAGTAATTGGCTCAGAGGCTGCTGCAGGCCCGGTCTTAGATGCTCCTCATCCCTTTTTAGGCATTTCTGGACAGCTGAAATACAGGTAAGTCAATTTTTAAATGTTTCTTGGGGCTCCACAATCTTTCCACTGCCCCAAGAAATCCTGATGACCTGGGTTGGACAGGTTAAAGGACCGTCCTGCTCCTGCTGCGATACGAAGCTCTGCAGTGCGATCTTCTCAGATCGCCGCCATCTTAGATCCCCCGGATGACTATTTAAATCAGGCTTTTGAACTGCTTCATACAGAATCAGGCATGAGTGTGTCAATATTTGTGACACTCACCTTTTTATATGTCAGGCAGGGTTCCCTGATTGCGCTGTTAATCTGGCCCAGAGAACTCATTCTGTAAGATCCAGTTCACAGACCTTGTTACAGTTACTACAGAGGACACTTTTTTAAAACTTCGGGATCGCCCTTTTAGGAGAGATGAGAATTTTCTCTTTGAGAGTTGGGCTACCTTTGAACTCCCTGCCTCAGAAGGTGATGGAGGATGAATCTTTAAATAATTTTAAGGTGGAGGTAGGTAGACTTCCATTAGGCAGAGGAATCAAAAGGTTACCAGGGTAGTTGTAAATGTAAAATTCAAAACACAAACAAACTGAGCAGCCATGATCTTATTAAATAAGGCAATAAAACTGCAAATACTGGAATCCAAAGTAGATAAGTAGGATGCTGGAAGAACACAGGAAGTCAGGCAGCATCAGGAGATGGAGAAGTCAATGTTGAGTATAACCTTTCTTCAGGAATGGAGGTGGGGGTAGGCAGATCAGATTTCAGGAACCTATTAGTCTACTTCTGTTTCCTACTTGTTTGTTTGTTAGTAAGCGAGGAGAGAGATTAAGAAATTTCATAACTAAAGATTTTAGGAGTGTGGAATATTTTGCCACAGAATATTTGAAACAGGAGAAATTACATATTTTAAGAGAAAATTAAGTGAGTATTTGTCACAAGCAATAATGATATTATTAAACTGGAGTTAGTTTTTCATTGTTCTAGCACAGTTGGTGGAGAAGGAGCTTCAGTGTGAGCTTTAATTCAGTTAGCCATGTTCCATAAAACTCATACCTACTGATTACCAGCTTCCCTTTTTTTTTTTAAGAAAAACCAAAACACACAAAACAGAAGAGAAAACCAGAAGGCAAATGTTTCCCGGCTCTGAGAACTAACTATTCCCCACAGCTCAGAGTCAGTCACCTGAAATGAGGAGATTCTCACCTCCTAGAACTAGCTTCCCATATTTATACAAGCAATTCACACCCAATTAACTTTAAAACTTTAATTTATATATCCATCACCTGGGCCCCACCTCTGACCCAAGAGGTTCAGTTCCCATCTGCTCAAGTAGTGTGTATTAACATCTTTGAACAAGTTGATTTACAAAATATCTGTATCCATCAACAGTTCCCTCATTCCATTAGGCTGCAAGCTTTCTCTCAAACTATATTAGATATTAAATAATAACATCCTTCTGTGAACAAAAGACTTCCATTTCTTTGGAGTCCACTCTGATCTCAGCTTCTCCTAAAGTGCTTTACCATACACCTAAGTAGCTTTGAAGTGGGAATTAATATATGGATAATATGGTGTAAATGACACAGTGTATTTTTTTTTAAAAATTATCTGAGAGTTTTCATTTCCAGAATTTTTTTGAGGATTCTCTAGATGGTTATAAATAAAATAATCTACTCCTCTGAAATTTATTTATACTCTTGATGATCATGTCGTTAGTTAACCAAGTGGAACAGTGAACTGACATTACATTTTTGATGAAAGGTTGTCAAGTTTTTAAAAATCAGCTATAATTTTCCTCTCCACAGCTGCTTGGATGTCCAAATAGTTTCAAACTTTATTTCATATTACCAGAACCCACAGGAGATTGATTTTCTAAATGGACTTCAGAATATTTTCTTGTTCAAAGTGACAATAATCGGTCTATTGTTAGAGCCATCATCTCATCTCTGCGCCTCTTTTTAAATTATTCATTTTGTGGGATATGGGCATTGCTGGCTGGCCAGCATTTTTGCCCATCCCTAGTGCACTTGAGGTGGTGGTGGTGGTGAGCTGCTGCCTTGAACCGCTGCAGTCGTGCTGTAGAGTGACCCACAATGCCATTAGGGAAGGAATTCCAGGATTTTGACGCAACAGCAGTGAACAAACAACAATATATTTGCGAGTCAGTATGGCGAGTTCCTTGGAGGGGAACTTGAAAGTGGTGGTGTACACATATCTACTGCCGTTGACCTTCCAGATGGAAATAGTTGTGGGTTTGCAAGGTGCTGTCTAAAAGGACCTGGGTGCATTTCTGCAGTGTATCTTGCAGCTAGTACACATTACTGCTACTGAGCATTGGCGGTGGATAAAAATAGATGCTTTTGGATGCAGTGCCAATCAAGTGGCTGCTTGGTCCTGGATGGTGTCAAGCTTCTTGAGTGTTGTTGGGGCTGCATGCATCCAGACAAATGGGGAGTATTCCGTCATACTCCTGACTTGTCCCTAGTAGATGGTGGACAGGCTTTGGGGAGTCAAGATGAGAGTTACATGCCGGAGTACTCTTAGCCTCTGACCTGGCCTTGTAGCCACTGCGTTTGTGGTTAGCCCAGTTGAGTTTCCAGCTGAGGTCTGGAACACCCAGGATGTTGTTAGTGGCAGATTCAGTGATCGTAACACTATTGAATGTCAAGGGGCAGTGGTTAGATTGCCTGTCTCTTTTTGGGAATGCTGATAGGCTGGCATTTGTGTGACGTGAATTTTACTTGCCACTTCCCCTCTTCTGATCTTATGATGGAGGGAAGGCCATTGCTGAAGCAGTTGAAGATGATTGGGTCAAGGACATTACTCTGAGGAACGCCTGCAGCGATATCCATGAAATGTTCATCCATGTCCTTATTGAATGGCAGAGCAGAGCAGAGTCGAGGGGCCATAAGGTGACACTCAGTCAGATGGCATTGGTTTGCCACCCGCAAACAACTGTAGACCAAAAAAGGACTTCCTAGCAGCATTGGAATCAACCCTGAAGCACAACAGACTTATGGAAGAAACCCAACAGACCGACAGTAGCACCAACATTAAATAGGAAGAAAGAAGGGAACACTCAACACACAGGAAAAGGAAAGCCCTAGAAGGACTCAAAAGACAGAAATATTGTAATCCTACCTGCAGATGTGTGCATGATAGTCAGCCATTCTCAACAGAACACAGTACATTGAAAAGGCTACTCAAAAGATATCGACATTACCAACAGGTGGCGATGGACCTGACTCCACAGCTAGAAAAGCACATCACAGCGTCACTGAAGAAACTCCACAAAAATCAGTTGAAATGAACAACAGATTTCCAAAGAATGAAATTTGATGGATCCATTTCAATGGATTACCTAAGGTACACAAACCAGCACCCCCCCACCCCCCATAATCTCACTTCCCAGCACACCACCAGATTAGCAAAAGAATTTCACCGTAAACTGAAATACCTAATAGAAGACACATGCCACTCCACCCAAAGATTCCTGAAGATCAAATACGCAAAGATAGAAGAGGACAACGTCATGTTCTCCTTTGACACAGTGGCCCTATTCACATTAATTAACATCAGCCTGGCAAAAGAAACACTGACCACACTACTAGGTGAACCAAGGATACAAACACCAGACAGCACCAACTCCATCAGCAAGGATAGCATCCTCAAGCTAGTAGACTGTGCCTCACTAATCACTTCGCCTTCAAATGAAGAGACCTACAGGCAAATCAATGGAACACCCATGGGATCACCAATAGTAGGATTCTTGGCAGAAGCAGTGATGCAGGGACGAGGACGAACACTTTGCCCCACGATCCAACCCAAGCTTTGGGTCCACTATGTGGAGGACACCTTTGTCATCATGAAACGGAACAAATTAGAGAAAATCTACAATATCATTTGCAACATCCTTACTGGCATAAATGTCACGAAAGAGGAAGAGTTCATCAACAGACTCACCTTCCTAGATGTCACAGTGGAACAAACAGTCAATAGAGAATTGCAGACCAGTGCCTATAGGAGAGCAACACACAGACCAGATACTCAACAACAGGAGCAATCATCCCAACAGCCACAAAACAGAGCTGAATCAGGACATTTAATTGGGCCACAACACACTACAGCACCCAGGAACTAAGAGCAGCAGAAGAAAAATACTTATACAGCATAATCAAGAACTGGTACCTGATAAATACAGTCCGCTGATTCTGAAACAACAAACCCAACAAGACGACACAACATGCCCAGAGACTCTAAACACACCACCATACAAAGACCTCTGAGATGACTACTAGACTACTGACCCCTTGGCATCATAGTAGCCCACAAACCTACCAACACACAAACAGATACTGATGAATGTAAAGGACCCGGTACCAACAACTAGCAAAACAAATTCATATACAAGATACCCTGCAAGGACGGCAAGAAACGCTAAGTCAGACAGGCAGGCAAGAAACTAGCAACCAGGATACACGAACATCAACTAGCCACCAAAAGGACATGACCAGCTATCACTAGTATCCTTACACACAGATGAAGGAGGACACCACCTCAACTGGGGCAAGACGTTCTAGGACAGGCTAAACAGAGACATGTACGGGAATTCTGAGAGATCGGCATTCAAACCTGAATCTCCATCGATAAACACATCAATTTGGACCCATTTACCAACATCTGAGAAAAAGGAAGTAATATTACCCACCTTAACAGACCAAGCCACATAAATAGAAAGCAGGACAGAACATCAGCACTTCACTGGAGGCTCACTGATGTTACCTAGCATGGTGACAAACGTCTGAGAACAAACCTACCAGTTCAGTAAGCAAACTTGCAACCTGAACTATATTTCTGCAGCAGTTATGCAAATGGTCATTATAGAGTGTCAATCTCTTGCCTTTTCCCCATATTCTTGCACATTATTTCTATCCAAATAATCATCTAATATCATCTTGAATGCCTCAGTTGAACTGGTCTCCACCACATTTCCAGACAGTGCATTCACACCCTAACTACTCTCTATGTGAAAACCTTTTTTCCCCTCATATCATCTTGCTTATTTTGCACATCACTTTAAATCTAAGCCCGTTCATTATTGTTCCTTTAATCCATGAGAAGAACTTCTCCTGAACTACTGCATCCAGCCTGCTCATGATTTTGAAAACCTCTATCAAATCTCTTCAGTCTTTTTCTCTCAAAGGTGAATAGTCCCAACTTCTTCAATCTCTCTTCATAACGGTTCATCACTGGAACTAAATTGCTATGCACTTTCTTCAGTGCATTCACATCTTTCCTATAATGTGGTGCCCAGAACTATTCACAATACCCTGGCTAAGGTCTGAAAAGCATGTTTAACATCACCTCCTTGCTCTGATACCGTATGCTTGTTTTGATAAAGCAGAGGAATGCTTTATTTACTGCTCTCTACAGTTGTCCTATCACTTCCAATAGCCTGTGCACATAGTACACCAGATCTCTGTTCCTGCAACCACTTTAGAATTGTGTTTTATTTTATATTGTCTTTAAGTGTTCCTCCTATTAAAGTATATCATCTCACATTTCTCTGCATTGAACTTAGTCTGCCACCTGCCATCCACTCCATCAATTTGTCAATACCGTTTTGGAGTTCTACACTACCCTCCCCATCATTCACAATTCTTTCATTCAATTTTTTTTTTACATCCAAGTTGTTGCAGTTGGCTCTGAAGGTACAGGGGAAGGTTGACTCAGTAATTGTTCAGTTTTTAAGTCATTGACTCGTCAGTGATGACAAACCAACTTTCCACAATCCTTGGTCTAACGCAGTCCTTTCCTCTTTTTGGTCCATAATCCAAATACAGAAATATGAAAAGATATGGTCTTTGCAATTATATACTTTGTCAAATTGACACAGTACTCCAGTTGTAGCCTCACCAATACTTTGCCATAAAAAAAAACTGAACGAATTGTGGATGCTGTAGTTCAGAAACACAAACAGAAATTGCTGGAAAAGCTCAGCAGGTCTGGCAGCATCTAGAGAGAAATCAGAGTTAATGTTTTGGGTCGAGTGACCCTTCCTCAGAACTCACCAATACCCTGTACAGTTGCAGTATAACTTCACTCCCATCATATTTTGTTCTCTTTGCAATAAATGAGAACATATGATTTTTCTTCCTAATCACTTGCTGTTACTGCATTCTAATGTGCCACCTCACTCAGATTGCTCTGTACCACTGGGTCCTGCAACTTCTCTACATCTAAATAGGGTACTGCTTCTCTATTCTTCTAGCCAAACTAGAGAAGTTCGCATTTACCCATGCTGTTCTCTATCTGCAAAATGTCTGCTTATTCCTTTGCAGACACTTTTTTTAAGCCAAACTTAGTGATATCAGCAAATGTACCTACCATACCTTTGTTCCCATCATCCAAATGATTGATACAGAAAGTGGGGGTCAGTGAGCTCAGTTGACTGATCCTGGTTTCATACACCGTCAACACAAGGCCACACACAAACTGGAGGAAGAACACCTCATCTTCTGCCTCAGGAGCATACGGCCTTAACGTAGAATTCACCAGCTTCCAAATCTCCCCACAGTCCCACCTCATCCCAGACCCAGCCCTCCCTCTCCACCCTACCCCCTTAACCTGACCCTACTTGTCCATTTTCCTTCCCACCTATCTGCTCCACTCTTCCAACTGATCAATCACAATCACCTCCTACCTGCATCCACCTATTGCCATCCCACCCACCTTTTCCAAAGCCCCATCCCTCAATTTATTTTGCAGCTCCCTTCCCATTCCCGCAGTCTGATGAAAGATTCTGCCCTGAAACGTTGACTTCCCTTCCCTGATGCTGTTTGACCTGCTGTGCTTTTTCCAGCTCCGTTCTTTATCCATCTCACTATCTCCAAGGTTTTTTAAAAGTTGAGTGCATGTTGATCTTCTGACAATATGTTACAGTCAGCATTAAGGACTGAGTGTTGAATGAGAATATCAGAGAGATCTTTCATTGGCTATCACACTCTGCACAACCCTGATTGACTCTTGAATGTTGGAACAGGAGCAGTCCTCAGATGGAATATGATGCAGGTAGAAAGATTTATTCCTATTGCACTTTTGCTTATTTTCAATTTAAAATATTTTGCCACTGGGCTGTAACTTTACATGGAATATATGTTGTAAATATTAAAACTATTATATTTGTTATAATAGAGAAACCAAAGAGTGGTATATGATATGAAAATACAAACATAGGATCATGCAAATTCAAAACAGGAATAGGCCAATATGGAAACAAGTTGGATTTTATCCTATCTGCTTTAATTCTCAAGTCATACTAGTACGTCCACACATTTAATGGATAAATTAAACTTTTGGAATTAAAAGAAGTGTTGCTATATTGCTATTTTTGCATTAAGAAGATGTGTCTCTCAAAACATTAATTATTGTCAAATACAAGAGGATGGCCAGAGTGAGGGGTAGGGCCAATCGGCATAGTGGAGGGAATGTGTGCGCGGAGTTCGAGGAGGTCCTTAAATGAATACTTTGCTTCAGTATTCACTACTGAGAGGGACCTTGAAGTTTGTGAGGACTGCATGAAACAGGCTGATATGCTCAAACAGGTTGATGTTAAGAAGGCAGATGTGCTGAAAAGTTTGAAAATTGTAAGGATAGATAAGCCCACTGATTCAGACAGAATATACCCAAGACTACTACAGGAAGCGAGGGAAGAGATTGTGCCATTGGTGATGATCTTTGCATACTCACTGTCTACTGGAGTCTTGCCAGATGACTGGAGGGTGGCAAATGTTATTCCCTTGTTCAAGAAAGGGAATAGGGATAATCCTGGAAATTACAGACCAGTCAGTCAGTCTTACGACTGTGGTGGGCAAATTATTAGAGAAGATTGAGAGACAAGATTTATGATTACCTAATCAACCTATAGTTTTCTAGAGCTGGTTAGATGGCTTTGTGAAGGGCAGGTTATGCCTCACAAGCCTTATTGAATTCTTTGAGGATGTGACAAAACATGTTGACGATAGAACAGTGAATGTGGTGTACATGGATTTTAGCAAGGAGTTTGATAAGGCTCCCCATGGTAGGCTCATTCAGAAAGTAAGGAGGCATGGGATATAGGGAAGTTTGGCTGTTTGCATTTCAAATTGGGTGGCCCATAGAAAACAGGGTGGTAGTTGATGGAAAGCATTCAGCCTGGAGCTCAATGGCCAGTAGTGTTTCGCAGGGATCTCTTCAGAGACCTCTGCTTTTTGTGAATTTTATAAAGGATTTGGATTAGAAAATGGAAGGGTGGTTAGATTTGCTGATGACATGAAGGTTGGTGGAGTGGTGGATAATGTGGAGGGCTGTTGCAAGTTGCAACAAGACATTGACAGGATGTGGAACTGGGCTGAGAAGTGGCAGATGGAGTTCAACCTGGAAAAGTGTGAAGTGATTCATTTTGAAAGGTTGAATTTGAATGCATAATACAAGGTTAAAGGCAGGATTCTTGCCAGTGTGAAGAAAGAGAGGGATCTTGGGATTCACATCTATAGATCCCTCAAAAGTTGCCACCCAAGTTGATGGACTTCTTAAAAAGGGAATGGTATGTTGGCTTTCCTTAGCAGAGGGATTGAGTTTAAGAGCCACGAGGTTATGCTGCAGCTCTGTAGAACCCTGGTTAGACTACACTTGGAATGTTGTGTTCAGTTCTGGTCACCTCATTATTGGAAGGATGTGGAAACTTGAGAGGGTGCAGAGGAGATTTACCAGGATGCTGCCTGGACTGGAGGGCATGTCTTATGAAAAAAAGGCTGTAGCTCACTCAACCTTTCTCATTGGAGTGAAGGATGAGAGGTGACTTGGAGTGAATAGTCAGACTTTTTCTCAGGGCAGAAATGGCTATCACAAGGGGGCATAATTTTAAGGTGATTGGAGGAAAGTTTCAAGGAGATGTTAAAGGTTGGTCCTTTACAGGTGCATGGAATGCACTGCCAGTGGTGGTGCTAAAGTCAGACAGTTAGGAACGCCTTGGATGATAGTAAAATGAAGGTTATGTAGGTTAGTTTAATTAGATTAGATTAGATTACTTACAGTGTGGAAACAGGCCCTTCGGCCCAACAAGTCCACACCGCCCCACCAAAGCGTAACCCACCCATACCCCTACATCTACATCTACCCCTTAGCTAACACTACGGGCAATTTAGCATGGCCAATTCACCTGACCTGCACATCTTTGGACTGTGGGAGGAAACCGGAGCACCCGGAGGAAACCCACGCAGACACAGGGAGAACGTGCAAACTCCACAGAGTCAGTCGCCTGAGGCGGGAATTGAACCCAGGTCTCCGGCGCTGTAAGGCAGCAGTGCTGACCACTGTGCCACCTAATCTTAGAGTAGGATAAAAGGTTGGCACAACATCAAGTGCCGACGGGCCTGTACTGTGCTGTACTGTTCTATGTTCTAGACGGAGCTGCTTTTGCTGGGAGTTGTTCTTCTAAAGGACAGGGATGAAGCATATTATTAGCCTACAGTCTAAGATAAAGACTCAAAACTCTTGTTTTCTTTTCTGCAGGTGCTTTTATCAGGGCTAATTGGTGTTGTTTCCTGGAAAAGACCCATCTCCCTGGTGGTGAGTAGCAACAGCAGCACCAATGTAACCGGAGCAACAAGACAGGGCTGTTGAATTGCATCAATGCCGTTATGGGTGGTACAGTCATATCACTCAGGTTTTGCCATCTCATTACCATTAGGTAATGATTTTGTGAATAATAACAATGTGGAGGGCTGTTATGGTGCAGTGATAGTATGCTTATCGGAGCCAGGAGATCCTGGTTCACGACCCGCCTGCTGCAGAGATGTGTAATTAAATCTGAACAGTTTGATCAGAAAATATCCAGAAGTGTGAGCAACACAAGTGAAGGCTTAGCTATTTTTCCTGAGGCTGACAACTAAAAGTTAAGAAAATCAACACAGTTACTCTTTGCACAGAGCAGTGACTACTTGTGGGAATTAATCAGAAATGCCTAGTCCTTTTTCCATGAAACATATTTCTATTCCCAGATTATACGTGGAGACTATAATTGTCTATTTACATTACAGAACTCAGGCTGGAGACAGGGCCTTAAACTAAACAGGGAAGAGGGCTCAGTTATAGGGGAAAATTAGAAAATTTGAATTAAAGAAGGAGGTAGGAGGTAAGAGGTAGGAGTGCAGAATTCAGGAGAGGTTATTAAAATTCCGGCACAGACACAAATAGGACAGAGTAAATGGAAAGGGTTAGCAATCAAAACTTCAATCACATTGGACAAACAAATGACAAAAGAAGAAGGGTGGTTAATACAGGACTGAAGGTGTTCTACCTGAATGCACAGAGTATAAGGAATAAGGTAAATGAGCTTTTGGTGCTGATCGAAAATCGGCAGGTATGACATGGTGGGCATCACGGAGACGTGGCTGCAAGGGGATCAGGATTCGAAGCTGGATATTTAAGTATATACATCCTGTCAAAAAAAAAAAACAGCCAGGTGAGCAGTGGTATTGGGATTGCCTTATTAGTACAAAATGAAATTAATAGTAAGAAACAAAGTAGGATCAGGTGCGTAGAATTAAGAAACTGTAAAAAAAAGGTAAAAAATATGACAGTTGGAATTATGTACAGGCCTCTAAACAGTAGTCAGGAGCTGGAGCACAAGATACACCAGGAGATGGAAAAGATGTGTAGGAAAGGCAAAGTTACAGTGATCATGGGGGATTTCAGTGTGCAGGTGGACTGGGGAAAAAAAAAAAAAATCAGGTTGGTAGTGGACTGCAAGAAAAGGAATTTGTGGAATGTTTATGAGATGGCATTTTGGAGCCATTTGTGCTGGAGCCCACTAGGGAACAGACAATACTGGATTTAGTGTTGTGCAGTGAGATAGACTAAGGGAGCTTAAAGGTGAAGGAACTCTTAGGAGGCAGTGATAATATGATTGAATTTACCCTGCAATTTGAGAGGGTGTAGATAGAATAATAGGTAATGGTATTTCAGCTGAATAAAAGCAACTACAGAGGCATGAAATAAGAGCTGGGTAGAATTGGACTGGGAGAGGACCCTAGTAGGAAACAGTGGAACAGTAATGGCAGGAGTTTCTGGGGATAAACTGAAGAGACACAGATTCATCTAGAGGGAAAAGCAGCATGGTACAGGGAGGATGAGGCAACCATGGCTGACTAGGGAAGTCAGGGATAGCATAAAAGCAAGAGATAAAGTATATCATGTGGCAAAGGGCAGTGGGAAACCATAGAATTGGGAAGCTTATAAAGACCAGAGGACAACAAAAAAAAAGGGAGTGGATTAAATAGGAACGTAAGCTAGCCAGTAATATAAAAGGAAGACTGTAAGAGTTTCTTCAGATATACAAATGGCAAAAAAAGAGAGGCAAAAGTGGATATTGAGCCGCTGGAAAATCTTGCTGATGAAATAGTAGTGGGGAACAAGGAAATGGCCGAGGAACTGAATAATTACTTCACGTCAGTCTTTGCAGTGTAAGACACGAATAATATCCCAAAAATTCAAGAGAGTAAGGGGGCAGAGCTGAGTATGGTGGCCGTCACTAAGGAGAAGTGACTAGAAAAACTCAATGACCAGAAGGTGGATAAAATCACCTGGACCAGATGGACTACACCCCAGACTTCTAAGGGAGATATCTGAAGAGATAGTGGAAGTGTCAGTGGTGATCTTTTAGGAATTGCTACATTCAGTAAGGGTCCCAGAGGATTGGAAAATTGCTAACATGACACTCCTATTTAAAAAAAGGGAGTAAGGCAAAACACAAGAAAAAAAATTATAGACCTATTGAGTTTAGAAGGATGAGGGGTGATCTAATTGAAACTTACAGAATACTGAAGCCTAACCTCAGTCATGGGTAAGATCCTGGAATCCATTGTGAAGGATGAGATTTCTGAGTACTTGGAAGTGCATGGTAAAATAAAGCCAAGTCAGCATGGTTTCATCAAGTGAGGTCATGCCTGAAAAATCTCCTGGAATTCTTTGAGGAACTAATGAGTAGGTTAGACTAAGGAGAGCCAATGGATGTTATTGACGTGGACTTCAAGGAGGTCTTTGGCAAGGTGCCACACTGGAGGCTACTGAGTGTCTAAAGGCCTATGGTGTCAGAGGCAAGGTGCTAGCATGGATTGAAGCTTGGCTGTCTGGCAGAAAGCAGAGAGTGGGGATAAGAGAGTCCTTCTCAGGAAGGCAGCCGGTGACAAGTGGTGTTTCGCAAGGCTTCTCACTTCATACACTAACAATCTAAATTAAGGAACTGAGGGCATTCTGGCTACGTTTGCAGATGATACAAAAGATAAATAGAGGGATAGGTAGCAGGAGGAGGCAGAGAGACGGCAGTTCTGGTCACCACATTACCAAAAGGATATGGACGCTTTGGAGAGGGTGCAAACAAGGTTTACGAGGATGTCGCCTGGTATGGAAGTGCTTGCTAAGAGAGGTTAAGTTAGGATTGGTTTTCATTAGAAAAAAAAAAAGGAGGTAGAGGGGGAAAACCTGATTCAGATCTACAAAATCACGAAGGTATGGATAGGGTGGATAGAGATAAGCTTTTTCCCCCAGGGTGAGGGATTCAATAATGAGAGGTCACATGTTCAGGGTGAGAGGTGAAAAGTTTAAGGGGGATACATGCGGAAAGTACTTTACACAGGCGGGGGGGGGCGGTAGGTGCCTGGAACGTGTTGCCAGCAGAGGTAGTAGAGGCAGGCACGGTAGATTAATTTAAGGTGCGTCTGGACAGATGCATGAGTAATTGGGGAGCAGTGGGATACAGATGCTTAGGAAATTGGGCAATAGGTTTAGACAGTAGATTTGGATCGGCTCAGGCTTGGAGGGCCAAAGGGCCTGCTGCTGGGCTGTAAAATGTTCTTTGTTCAGAAGGATTTGGACAAGTTAGGAGAGTGGGCAAAAAAAAGTAGCAGATGGATTACAACATAGGAAAGTGAGGACATGCACTTTGGTAGAAGAAGAGGCATGAACTATTTTCTAAATGGAGAGAAAATTCAGAAGTCTGAAGTGCAAAGAGACTTGGGAGTAGTTAGGGAGGCAAATGCAGCGACGGCATTTATTTTGAGAGGACTTGAATTTAAAAAAGCAGGAATACACTTATGAGGCTCTGGTTAGACCACATTTGGAGTATTGTGCCTAGTTTGGTCGCCATATCTCAGGATAGGTGTACTGATCCTGGAGCGTATTCAGAGGAGGTTCATGAGAACGGTCACATGGATGAAAAGCTTAAATGTATGAAGAACATTGAATATAAACTCAGAATTTTCCAATGGAATTTAGAAGGGTGGGGGGGGGGGGGTGGTGGTAGGTGAAGGAGGATATCATTGAACCGTACAGAATACTGAATGGCCTGAACAGAGTGGATGTTGGGAAGAGGATTCCTTCGGTAGGAGAGACTAAAGACCAGAGGGCACAGCTTTCAAGTAAAAGGAGGAAAAATGTCTTCAGCCAGGGTGGTGAGTCTATAGAATTCATGGCCACAGAAGGCTGGAGGCCAGGTCACTGAGTAAATTTAAGACAGAGATAGCTAGGTTCTTGAGTATCAATGGCTATAGTGAGAAAGTAGGTTAATGGTGTTGAGAAACTCAGCCATCATTGAATGGCAAAGCGGACTCGTAGGGTTCAATGGCCTAATTTCTGCTCCTGTGTCTCATGCTCTTCGTGTGTATGTGTACTCCTGAGGTTTACACACGCTTCTCATACACACACAAGTACAGACACTATTTCCAGTAGTGGCGATCCTGGCAAGCAATGGCAGTCCTTGTAGTGACAGTGTCCTCAAAGTTATTAGAGATGGATGTCCAGGCATGTGACCCAGAAAAAAAAAGTGATACATTTTCAAGTCTGGAATGAGAGAGATTTGGCGATGTTGTTCTCATGTGCCCACTGCCCTTATATTCATACCCTCTTTTAGCATAAAATATTATTGAGACATATAATGAAATAATGACCTGTGGGCCTGTGTTTTCTGTTATGTTTGTGTTAAGAAACAACATTGCCACGAATTGTTGGGCCGCGCACTGGAAATCAAACCCTACTCTTCTCAGTCACCACAAATTTAAAATATAAAAATCAAAATATGCATTATGTCCAATGTACCCGTCATAACCCCCGGTTAGCATAAATCACATACCAGGTTTCTGTTGTGAAATAGAACTATTTATTACAAATAGATAACTAAATAAACCACACAAACAATTATGAACTGTCAACAGGCAGCATAGTGGTTCCTCAATACCAGGGACCCAGGTTCGATGCCAGCTTTGGGCACTGTGTGGAGTTAGCACATTCTTTCTGTGTCTCCATGGGTTTCCTCCCACAGTCCAAAGATGTACAAGTTAGGTGAATTGGCCATGCTAAATTGCCCAGAGTGTTCAGGGATATGTAGGCTAAGTGTATTAGTCAGCAGAAATGTAGAGTAATAGGGTAGGGGAATGGATCTGGGTGGGATACTCTTCAGAAGGCCAGTGTAGACTTGTTGGGCTAAATGGCCTGTTTTCACACTGTCAGAATTCTATATAGCTTCTTTTTCCTCCACTCATTCACAGCATGCAGGCCTTGTTGGTTAGGCAAACATTTATTACCCATCCCTAATTGTCCAGATGGCAGTTAAAACTCAGCCATATCGCTTGTGTCTGGAGCCACATGTAGCCAGACCAGGTACAGGCACAAGTTCCCTTCTCTAAAAAAAAGGACATGAGTGAACAAGATGGGTTTTTGACAATACTTTTGTGGTCATCCTTAGACTCAAATTCAGATTTTTAAAATGGAATTCAAATTCCACATCTGCCATGGCAGGATTCAAACCCAGGTCCCAGATCATTACCTGGGTCCCTGGATTGACAGTCAGACAATAATATCACTAGCCCACTCGGAGTCAATAAACTAGTAAATGAGGGGTGACTTGGTGATGGGAACCAACCTCTGCACTTATTTCACCAAGGAGAACAACTGCTCTCTAGTCACCTTGTCCATATCCCATCAATCTTGCACACAAAACAAAGGGCATCAGCCTTTCCTGAAGGGCTTATGCCAGAAACATTGATTCTCCTGCTCCTTTAATGCTGCCTGACCTGCTGTGCTTTTCCAGCAACACATTTTTAAGCTCCTAAAAAAAGGTACCTCAATGACAGAAGTCCATTTCAGCTAAGGGCAGAGTTTAGAGTGGGCCAAAGCCCAAGATATACAATTTCAAACACTTTGCACCTGGGTGCAGGCAATGTGTAAAGGAAAGCAAGCCCGGGTGTCCTTGGAGAAGGAGCACGCGGGTGTCCACCGACACCCTGGAGTTGTGACTGGCCACTTGAGTGTTTCCTTCCCTTCTGGAGAGATTGGAAAAATAAAAATAAATAAAGGAAAGCAATCTACAATATAGCCAAGAACAATACCTGACACTGACCCACACCACATACTGATCAGACCATCCTTGGCTAGCCTTCCCACAGGACAGTCAGCATTCCAGTCACCTGCACACTGACCAAACCCCCCCAGACCTACTTTCCTCTGGCACACACAGTCAGTTAGTCTACCAGCTCCCATCACCCCATCTACGAACCAAACTACCCTGACCTGCTTTTCTACAGTCAGGCCATTGGCTTTCCAGCACCTGGCCATCCCACATACTGACTGACCCTCTTGGCTGGACAGCATTTCTACAGACCAGCCATCTGTCTGACTCCCAGCCTCCCTGTGTACTGACTGGTCCTACCTTGCTGGCTTTCCTACAGGATGCCCTTGGCCACCTAGCTCAGCCTCCCCATTTATTGACCAGCCTGCCCTCCACCAGCTTTCTTATGAGCTGGCTATCAGTTGCCTGGCCCCACCTACCGATAGGCCCTTCCCAGCCTGCTTTCCTACTGGCAGGTCATCATCCCTCTGGCCCCCAGCCAGCTCACGTACTAGCTGCCCCTCCCCGACCAGCTTTCGACAGCTTGGCCAGCGGCCACCCTGTGCACTAAACAGCCAGCTCAGTGTCAGTCACCTGAACGGAGGAAATTTTCATCTCCTGGTTGTATTTTTTTTTTTTTTTGAGTCCTCAACTGAGGAGATTCTAATATCCAGATTATTTTTCCTCTTGTGTACGTGATTGAGAGGGTATGAACAAGGTGAAGAGAGAGAGCAACTGTTCTCCTTGGTGAAATAACTGCACAGAGAGGCTGGATCCTAAGTTGCCCTAAGTTTACTAGTTCATTGAGCAGGCTGACCATAGCCAGAGTCTGAACGGAGATTTTCATCTCCTGTTTTTTTATTAAAACAGTACAGAATACACAGTTAATAAACAAAAAATAGCAGTTCACCAAAAAAAAACACTATTTACAGGGAACGGGCAGCAAGGCCAAACCGCAAACCTCACTGTTCAAATCAGTTAATAGGGAAAAGGAGGACAAACCTCAAATCCCACTTTGGTTATCAATAAAGTAACAGTGACAAACATAGATAAGACTGTCCAATTAAATGAGTAACAGTGCATAGACAGGCTTAACAAAGCTAAAAAAAAAAAACAACTAACACCAGTCCACACCACATACTAAACAGACCATCCTTGGCGATCCTTTCTGCAGGAGTCATCAGCTTTCTAGTCTCTGGCTGCCCTGTGTACTGACTGACCCTCCTGACACCTGCTTTTCTCCAAGCTGGTCATCAACCACCCAGCCCAGTCATCCTCCCATACTAACTGGACTACCCTGGGTCGCTTTCCTATGAGCTAGTTATTGGCCTTCCGGTTTTCAGCCACCCTGCCTACTGACTTACCCTCCCCAGCTCACTTTCCCCCAGAGCCAACATCAGCCACTGTGTACTAACCAAACCACCTTTGAACTGCTTTCCTACAGTAGCGGTGCTGTCCTTCCAGGATCCTGCCGCCCTGCATTCTGACTGACTCTCTCCCCTAGCTGGTCTGTAGGAACGCTGGCCATCGGCTGTCTAGTTCCCAGCACCTCCCCCCACGTGTACTGACTGGTCCTCCCCCCAGTTGGCCTTCTTATGGGCCGCTGTCAGCCACCTGCCCTATACTAACTTTCCTGCTGCTATCAATTGCCTGGCCCTGCTCACCAATAGGCTGGTCATTGACCCTCTGGCCACCATTCAACTTGCATTCTGGCTGCCCTGCCCTGACCAGCTTTCCTATAGACATGCTGTTGGCTGCCCTCCCCCTCCCCAGCTCAGTCATCAACCCGCCAGCGCCCAGCCACTCCACATATTAGCTGGCCCACTCCCAAACATAATTACAACATCCACATCCAGTAACAGAATTCACTAACTCCTCAGTTGCGTTTCCAGCACACAGGCAGCAAATGCTCACCTCTCAGCATACACAGGTGTTCAGTCTTTACAGAGGCCTGCCCACCCCCAGAGGGCCAGGCCTACCCGCAGAGGAATAGTTCATTTGGAAAGGTACAATTGACTCAGGTTCAGTCTAAACACCAATAAGTGAAGGCATATGCAAAAAAAGTAAACCAAACCAGAATGCAAGGGCCACAAAATCAGTATGGTCCTTTTCTCAAAAAAAAAAAGAGTAACACAGGCTGTAACCAGCTAGTAAAACAATGAGAACTGAAATACACCTGTAACACATTGACTGTGTAGATCAACAAGTTTATAAGTCAGTCCTCAATGAAATAAAAAGGGATACCAATCAACAAACTGGCTGTGTAAAATCAGCCATATACAAGAAACAGCATTTTATAGG
Source organism: Chiloscyllium punctatum (assembly GCF_047496795.1). NCBI lineage: Eukaryota > Metazoa > Chordata > Chondrichthyes > Orectolobiformes > Hemiscylliidae > Chiloscyllium > Chiloscyllium punctatum. The sequence continues at coordinate 4,167,965 of NC_092771.1, forward strand.
GGAAAGGGTGGCAAAGCTAGACTACAAAGCTCACCATACAACCAGTTCACATGGAAACAAGTAATGTTGAATCTCACTTTACATTATCAAAAAGAAAACAGTGAACACAATCACACACAGTTTGATGCACTGTTGTTCAGTTTATATGTAACAGACACCTCTGGCAACCCAGCAAGCCACCCATCCCACCCACCTTCTGGCCACTCAAAAGGCAGCCCACGCCCCTTCTGGCTCAGTTCACCACATGCCCTCTCTGGGCACCTCTAGGACAGCCCGTCTGGTTTCCGCATACCACCCCGCCCCTCCAGAACCAAAGCAATCAGGACGGCCTACTCACCTCGCACCTCTGGCTACCTCTAGGACAGTCCGCCCTAGTACCTTGCCAGGCTGACAGGGCTGAGGACAGCCTACCAGCCTCTCGGTCCACCCTTACATACAGTCTGACTCTCAGCCAGTCTGGTGGACTGCCCTGACACCTTCTGGCCACTTCTAGGGTAGCCCGTTCCTCCATGGGGCAGTGGTGCACAGGGAAGCCCATAAGCCTTCTGGATCTTGGCCAGCCCCTACGCACCTTCTGGCTCTCAGCCACTAACACCTTCCAACTACCTCTAGAACAGCCTGCCTCGATTACCCCTTCTAGGAAGAACAGTGCTCAAAATGGCCTACCCACCTTCCGGCTCTCGGGGTGACCAGCATCAGGGTGGTCTACCTACCTTCAGGCTCTTGGGATAGCCTACCCACCTTCCAGTTCTCAGGATGGCCTACTCACCCTCCAGCTTGCAGGGTGAAAGCTTCTGGGACAACTTTGAGCCTCAACTCTGTGAGGCTAAGCAGACCCAGAGACACAAGACAGAGTAAACCCAACAAGCCAGAGTCAATTACCAACAGTTCTCTCCAGAATGCGGGGTCCATTGCCAGAAACCACACACACGTTCAATCTTCCATTGAAGCCTGGTCTATCCCCAGAGAACCAGGTCTACTCACAGGAATACAGTTCATTGTAAAAAGGTGCAGTTAACTCAGAGGATGGTCCACTCCAACAAGTAGCAAATGCTCACCTCCCAGCACACAGAGGCCTGGTCTACCCACAGAGGCCAGGCCTACTCACATGGGAACAGTTCATTTAGAAAGGTGCAGTATCTCACAGGGGCTCAGCCCAAACACCAAATAGTGAAGGCACATGCAAACAAGAAAGAAAACCAGAGTGCATGGGCTAAATCTCCACCACTAAATCAGTATGATCCTTTTCTCAAAATTAAAAAATAAGAGAGTAACACAGGCTGTAACCAGCCTGTGAAACAACAGTCCCCTAATGAGAACTGAAATACACCTGTAACACATTGGCTGTGTAGATCAGCCAGTTTAGAAATCAGTCCTCAATTTTAAAAAAAAAATATCAGTTATCAAACTGGCTGTGTAAAAATCTTCAAGTTCAGGAATTAGGTCCCCAAAAAACAGAAACCAACAACAGTACTGACTGTGGCCAGTTTGCACAGTCAGTCCCCTAAACTAAGGAGATTATAATTCTCCTTGTTTTATTGTATTAAACAGTTTAAGTTACAAACACAGTTAAAAGGAAGAACAGTTTACAAAAACAGCAATGGGAGACTGGTTAGCAAGATTAGGTCTCATGGAATACAGGGAGAACTAGCCATTTGAAGTGGCTCAAAAGATAGAAGACAGAGGGCGGTTTTTCAGACTGAAGGCCTGTGACCAGTGGAGTACCACAAGGATCGGTGCTGGGTCCACTACTTTTCATCATTTACATAAATGATTTGGATGTGAACATAAAAAAGGTATAGTTAGTATGACTGGATGACACCAAAATTGGAGGTGTAGTGGACAGTGAAGAAGGTTACCTCAGAGTACAACAGGATCTTGCTCAGATGGGCCAGTGGGTTAAGAAGAAGAAGTGGCAGATGGAGTTTAATTTCGATAAGTGTGAAGTGCTGCATTTTGGGAAAGCAAATCTTAGCAGGACCTATACACTTAATGGCAAGATCCTAAGGAGTGTTGCTGAACAAAGAGACCTTGGGGTGCAGCTTCATAGCTCCTTGAAAATGGAGTTGCAGGTAGATAGGATAGTGAAGGCAGAGTTTGGTATGCTTTCTTTTATTGGTCAGGGTATCGAATACAGGAGTTGGGAGGTCATGTTGCGGCTGTACAGGACATTGTTTGGCCACTGCTGGAATATTGTATGCAAATCTGGTCTCCTTTCTATCGGAAAGATGTTGTGAAACTTGAAAGGGTTCAGAAAAGATTTACAAGGATGCCAGGGTTGGAGGATTTGAGCTACAGGGAGAGGCTGAACAGGCTGGGGCTGTTTTCCCTGGAGCGTCAGAGGCTGAGGGTTGACCTTAGAGGTTTATACAATCATGAGGGACATGGATAGGATAAATAGACAAAGTCTTTTCCCTGGGGTGAGGGAGTCCAGAACTAGTGGGCACAGATTTAGGGTGAGAGGGGAAAGATAAGAGACCCAAGGGGCAACTTTTTCATGCAGAGGGTGGTACATGTATAGAATGGGATGTCAGTGGATGTAGTGGAGGCTGGTACAATTACAACATTTAGAAAGCATCTGGATGGGCATATGAATAAGAAGGGTTTGGTTGGATATGGGCTGGGTGCTAGCAGGTGGGACTAGTTGGGTTGGGATATCTGGTCAGTATGGACAGGTTGGACCGAAGGGTGTGTTTCTGTGCTGTATGTCTATGACTCCATGAATATTTGCAGGGGGCTGACCCCAAACTTCACCATACAGAAGAAAACAAACGGGGAGAACGAACCTCAAATCCTACCTTATTATCAGGAATGAAACAAAAAAAAAAAAAAACCACAGACAGCCCAATAAAACAGTGCATATAACAGACAACCCCAGCAACCTACCCAGCCCTCCCACCTTCCGGCGACACAAAGGCAGCTCACCTCTGTGCCTCATGTCCCTCCCAGTCACCTCTCAGACAGCCTGTCCTGTCTCCACACACACACCCTGCCCCAAGTACAACAGCGATCAGGATGGCCTACCCACCTTCCAACTTCTCTAACCACCCTATCGCACCTTCCAGCCATTCAAGGATGGCTCGCCCCGGTACCTGGGCGGGGTGACAGCTCGCAGTCTGCTCCTATGTACTACCTGGCTCTCTCCCACCCTGATGCACCATCCGGCCTGTTGACTGCCCTGACACAGCTTCCAATCACCTCCAGGACAGCCCATCCCCTTCCTTGGGATGAGAGTGCTCAGAGCAGCCCACAGGCCTTTAGATCTCAGCCTGCCCCTACATATCTTATGGTGCTTAGCCATTCAGGCACCTTCCGACCTCTAGGACAGCTTGTCCCGATTACTCCTTCCCAGGACAACAGCGCAGAAAACAGCCAACAGCCTCCCAGCTCACAGGCCCGTTAGACCCAGGGACACACAAGGCAGTGCAAGTGATAAGCCTGACAAACCAGACAGAGTCAATTAGCAACAAATAGAGTCCCTTACCATAAACAGTTCTCTTCAAAATGTTGAGGCCATTCCCAGGAACAGAGTCTACTCCAGTATGCAAAGTGCATTGTCAGAAATAAAGTCCACTCCAATCTGCAGAGTCCATTGCCAAAAACAGAGTCCACTCTGGTATGCACAGTCTACTCCTGAAGACAGCAAATACACACCCCACAGTACACACAGGTGTTAAGTCTCCATTAGAGAACCAGGCCCACTCTCAGGAACACAGTACATTGTAAAGGCGCAGTTAACTCAGAGGTTTGGTCCACTCCAGAACTCCAGGATGCAGCAAGTGCTCAGCTCCCAGCACCCACACACAGGTGTTCAGTCTTTACAGAGGCCTAGTCCACCGACAAAGGGCTAGGACTACCCACAGTAACAGCTCAGATGGAAAAGGTGCACTCTCACAGGGGCTGAACCAAACAAAATAAAAAAAACAACAATCTGAGTGCAAGGGCTAGACCCTGCCACAAAATCAACACTTTAAAACTTTTGAGAAAAGCACTAACACAGGCTGTACCCAGTCAGTGAAACAACCGTTCCCTGATGAGGGATGAATTATGCCTGAAACACATTGATTTCTTACACAACCAGTCCTCAAAAAAAGGAATATCAAAGAGCATGCGGTGTCTACCAACACCCTTGAGCTGTTCAGGAAGAGGTGGGCACCGCAGGGAGTGGAGTGCTTTCTGAGAAACGAAGCTCACTCACTTCAATAATTTCAATCCGAGACAAGATCTGAAGCTATCAGTATGTTTATTATACGCTTGCAAGTGTGGTGTCTAAAATAGACAGTTTAGCAAGTACACATCCTATATAGGATTCACTACTCCAAACCTGGTGCCCATTACTATTGCTTACCTCCTGCCTTATCTGGCCTTGTGCATAACATAGTACAAGTTTTATTTGGCCATTTAACCACATCCTGCTGTGGTCCACTGTTAGGTATATCCTCCTTCACTGCCATCTATTTCCCCCACTTGTGACATTTCCTCCCATTCCTCAACCATATTGAGCCTTATGACCTTTTAATTGGGGTTTGTTTTTGCAGAAGTGGGAAACAGATGCTTATAACTACTGTTTGTACAAGCATATCTGGCTTAACCTACATCCTCACAGCACCTTCTCTATTTGTCTGTAACATCTCCCATTGTTTGCAGGCATGTTTCATTCTTGTAGGCACATTTTAGCTAATACAAAAACAATTATATTTTCCTTCACAGTTTTCATTCTTGTTGACTCAGCTCTTGGTTGAAACAATTATACACTGGTGTGAGTTCATTTACCTTGCATAAGTAATTATGATTGCAGAAATAACACTTTCCCTATATCCCACATTTCGTACCCCCCCCCCACCCCCCCAATTCTTTTGATTTAATCCCTGCCCTCCCCTTTTTTTAAAAAGTCACACAGCATTGCACTTTGAGAAGGGCACTGCTTGTCACTGGTTATCCTAGGTGTTTCCTTTCTTCCTGGTGGTGGAAATTGAATAAAGATTTGTACAGTTGTTGTCTTTCACCGTCTCATACCTGCATGCACACAACATGGGTGCTGGGGAAAATATAAGCACTACCACTGTTAGGCGGTAGTGTGGGGGGTGGCGGGGGGAAAAAAAAAAAAGAAAAAACGAAATACTAGTTAATGAAACTGGCTTTGTAAACCAGCCAGTTTTAAAATCTGGTTCTCCAAAAAAAAAAAACGAACAAAGCAGAAACCAACAGCAGCAGTGACACACTGACTACAACCCAGCCAGTACAGAGTCAGTTCCCTAAACTGAGGAGATTTTAAAATCTCCTGGTTTTTAAAAAAATTTTAATAAACAATAGACAGTTTACAAAACAGTGAACATTAGCAGCTGTATACAGAGAAACAGCAATTTTCCAAGGGAAAAGGAGCGACAAAGCCAGGCCTCAAACCCTACCGTCCAACTAGTTTTCCAGGAAACGAGGACAAACTTCAAATCCCACTTCCCATCATCACAAAACAGTAACAAGTACACGTATCAGTCCAATTACATAAAAGAGTGCATAAAATACATGAGCACCCCCCCCCAGCCAAGCAAGCCACTCGTCCCTCCCAACTTCCGGCCACTCTAAGGCAGTCTGTCACTTCTGGCTCTCGGTCCACCCCATGTCACATCCAGTTCTCAGTCCACCCCGAGACCTTCCAACCATCTCTAGGACAGCCCATCCTACCTCCCCAACCCCCCGCCAGGATGACAGCAGTCAGGACAGCCTACCCATCTGCTGGCTTCCCTAGCCACCCTTCACATTTTCCAGCCACCTCTAGGACAGCCCACACCAGTACCTGCCTGGGGTGACAGCACTGAGGACAGCCTACCTGTCGTCTGGCTTTCTGTCTGCCCCTACGTACCATTGAGCTCTTGCCCACTTCAATGCATCATCCGGCCGGTGAACTGCCCTGACACTTTCTGGCCACCTCTAGGACAGCCCATCTCCTTCCCTGGGACTATAGCACACAGGGTAGTCAAAGTTTGGTAGAAGATTTGTAGCTCGGGTGCTCGTTGTTGTGCTTCTGTTCGCCAAGCTGGGAATTTGTCTTGCAAACGTTTCGTCCCCTGTCTAGGTGACACCCTCAGTGCTTGGGAGACTCCTATGAAGCTCTTCTGTGCTGTTTCCTCCGGCATTTATAGTGGCCTGTCTCTGCCGCTTCCAGTTGTCAGTTCGAGCTGTCCGCTGTAGTGGCCGGTATATTGGGTCCGGGTCGATGTGTTTGTTGATAGAGTCTGTGGATGAGTGCCATGCCTCTAGGAATTCCCTGGCTGTTCTCTGTTTGGCTTGCCCTATAATGGTAGTGTTGTCCCAATCGAATGCATGTTGCTTGTCATCTGTGTGTGTGCCCACAGGGTAGCCCACAAGCCTTCTGGATCTCGGTCAACCCCAATGCACCTTCTAGTGTTTGGCTACCCTGACACCTTCCGACCACCACTAGGACAGCTCATGCCAATTATCCCTTTTTGGGGCAACACCACTCAGAACAACCTACCCACCTTCTGGTTCTCTGGGCAACTGGCATCAGGGTGGCCTCCCCACCCTCTAGCTTTCAGGGCAGCCTACCCACTGTCAGGTTCACAGGACAGCCTACCCACCCTCTGGCTCTCAGGGTGACAGCTTTCAGGATGACCTGAGCTCCCAGTTCACAGAGCCTACTAGACCCAGGGACATAAGACAGTGCAGGTGATAACCCAACAAGCAACAAGACAGTCAATTACCAAACAGTCCTTTCTGGTGCACCGTGTTTATTACCATAAGCAGTTGTCTTCAAAAATGTACAGTCCATTCCAGTATGGAAAATGCCTTGTCAGAAATGGAGTTCACTCCAAACTGCAGAGTCCATTGCTAAAAACAGAGTCCACTCCTGAAGTCAGCAAATGCACATCACACAGGTATTCACTCTCCTGAGTGTCCTGGCCTACTCACAGGAGCACAGTACATTGTAAAAGAAGCAGTTAACTCACAGGGGACTGGTCCACTCCCAAAAGGCAGAGTTCATTCCCAAACTCCAGGATACAGCAAATGCTCACCTCCCAGCACTCACACAGATGTTGAGTTTTTACAGAGGCCTAGTTACCCACACAAAAAAAGGGCCAGGCCTACCCATACAGGACCAACTCATCTCAAAAGATGTATTTTCTCAAGGCTCAGTCCAAACACCAAACAAGTGAAAATACATTCAAAAGAAAGAAAACCAGAGTGCAAGGGCTGAGCCCTGTCTCTAAATCAGCATAGTCCTCTTCTCAAAAGAGTATCACACATACTGTAACTGGCCAGTGAAACAACAGTTCCCTAATGAGAACTGAGTTACACTTGGAAAAACTGACTGTGTAAATTAGGCAGTTTAGAAATCAGTCATCAATAAAAAGGAATACTAGTTAACAAACTAGCTAAATAATTCAGCCAGTTCAGGAATCACCCCACCAAAAACAAAAACAGAAACCAATAACAGCAGTAACACACTGTCTGTGGTCCAGCCAGCATCAAGTCAGTTCCCTAAACTGAGGGGATTCTGAATCTCCTGGCCATATTGGTCAGCCAGGGCTTTCCTGACTCTCCCAGTTTAGCAGTATATACTGACCATGGCCCACTCAGTCAGTCCCCTAAACAAAGGGGATTCCAAATCTCCTGGTTATACATTTTTTTCCATACTAATACCTAACTACAATAGTACTTACATTTCCTCAGCACCCATGATGGGGATGTAGATGTGAGACACCATGAAATACAACAGGTGTACAAATCCTTATTCATCTCCTGGTTTATATTAGTCAGCCAGGGCTTTCCTGATTGGGGTTGTTAACCTAAGCTAATGACTTCAGAGTCAGAGTCAACAAGGTCAACCTGCAGTGACTAGTGTACTAGGGCACATTCCTCTCTTTCATTTTATAGCCCTCCTGTTTTTGCTACCAAAGTGAATAGCCTCAAATTTATCGACATTACACTTGCCATTCATTTGTCCTCTCAGTCAGTTTGTCCAAATCATACTGAAGCATCTCTGAATCCACCTCACAACACACACTCCCACCCAGCTCTGCATAGATTGTGATTGGACTTTCATTTGCTCAAATAGAAATGTGTCTCCAACCATTTTCCTCAATCTTTCTCCGATTCTCTGGCTGTCACAGGGTCATGGGATTCTGCTCCAAAGACGCTGGCATTGGCAGCTTTTCCTTATCTTGTCCAAGTGATTGTTCATCATATGTGAGACATGGTACTGAGTGGTGGTCAGCTGTTTGACTGTGGGGGAATCCCAGGAATGAAATCAGCTGAAAATAGAAACCTGTTTGATCCTCTAGCTGAACCACTGAGGTTGATTGTAATACTGGATAAGATCAATCAACCAACCAATCAACGAGCTAGTTTGTAATGGAATCAAACTTTAGCACCTTCTAGAAAGAAGGAAAATGAGTTGGGAAAGCTCACCTGAAAATCAGAACTTCAAAGAAAGCTGGTCCTTCGACCAACATTGAGCTTGCGACAGATTCCAGAGCAAATATGGAGAGAGACGGTCTCCCGTTATGAAGATTGGTCATTGTACGTCTTTGCAAGCCTTTACACTGTTCTCTGCAATTTGCTGCTTGAGGCCTTGATCTCACAGCCGATACTGTTTGAAATTTGAAATGAAACTGAAATTTGTGTTTTTATTTGAATCTTTCCTCCTCATCTCAAGTTTTTTTTAAGAGTAAACAAAGTAATTTCCCTTTGTGAGTTTTTGTTTTATTTTGCTGCATTGCTTTCATAATCTCCTCTACATGCTATTCCCTGTCTGAGACACTAACCACAGCAGTAGGTCTCTGAAAGCTACTGTCTGAAATCATTTGCTGTTCCAGCCCCAGCCAGTCAGAGCAAGCTGTTGCAATTCCTAATTCTGCATGCAACATGAGTAAAATAGACAGTCGGCAGGAAATCACAATCAGACATTTCACTAACACACCCAGAAAAGGCTTTTGCTGAAAATGTGTTTTTTTAAAAAAATATATATTTTTTTTATTTTTAAATTTAACCCCCACACTACCACCTAACTGCAGTAGTACTTATTTTCCCCAGCACCCAAGGTGTGTGTGTGTGCGCAAGTGTGAGACACAATGTGCACGAATCTTTATTCAATTTCCACCACCAGGAAGATAGGAAAAACACCCGAGTGGCCAGTGATAAGCAGTGCCCTTCACATCAAAGGGCAATGATGTGTGAACAAACAGTGAAGGGGAGGGTAGGGACTAAATCAAAATAGAGTTGGAGGGGGAAATAATACAGTTTTTGCACTCCACTCCCTGCTGCACCCACCTCTCCCTGAACAACTCCAGGTTGTCGGTGGACACCACGTGCTGCTTCTCCAAGGACACCCGGGCTCTGACATAACCTCGGAAGAGGGGCAGGCAGTCGGCCCTAACGACCCCCTCCACAGCCCACTGCCTGGACCTGTTGATGGCCAGTTTGGCCAGGCCCAGGAGCAGACCCACAAGGAGGTCTTCAGACCTACCCTCCCTCCTCCGTACCGGTGCCCAAAGATCAGGAGCGTGGGACTGAAGTGCAACCAAAAGCAGAGGAGGAGTTTTTTAAGAAAATCAAAAAGGGGGTGCAAACGCCCACACCCAATATACACGTGGTCTACAGACTCCACAGCGCCACAGAACAAGCAGTTTGGCTGGGAGTCTGTGAACCACCACAATCTGTGGTTGCAGGGGACCGCTGCGTGCAGCACCCTCCACCCCAGATCCCTGAGAGAAAGGGGAAGGACTCCCGCATAGAGAGCCCTCCACTGGGGATCCCCACCGCCCGGTGGCAAATGGGCACGCCAAGGCGTGTCCGGACGGTGGATGAGGGAGAAGAGGTGGACGGTGTGCAGCAGCAGTCTATAAAGGACCCGCCTTTTTACGCCCTTAAAAGGGACAAAATTAAAATTCCGGAGGCGGCTCAGGTTGTGGGGCACAGGCTCCCATGGGAAGTACGGGACCTTGGGGCCAATGTGAAATTCCGTCCGGGCCGGGGTGAGCGCGGACGGGATCCCACCGCACACCTGAGCGTCCTCCAACTAGTGCACCAGGTCGGGTCCGAGCACCGCCGTTTTAAGGCATCGGATGGCAGTGGCCACGTACCGGACGTCTACCGCTGCCCTGCTCGCTATGTCCTGTGGCAGCGTCCAGCCCAGGCCCCCGGCACTCAGCACGTCCCCAACCCTGGTCACCCTCGCCGCCACGGCCCTCCCCTCCGACAGCCACTCGAACCTGCGAGTACGGAGGTGCAAAATGTGTTTTGTATGGGCATGGCCAGCTCACCACATTGCTTGCTGCCAACATTCTCTAATTACTCAGTCCATTGTTGCAGAGGAAAACCACTGCCTAAGAGTCTCTTAGTTAACAAGATGTAGTTTATTGCATGTCAGCAACTAGTTGTAAGTTACATTGCTATGGTTGATATTGTTACAGAAACGTTGAGGAGGACGAGATATTGGGTTTCAACAATACTCTACCCAAGCTTTTCTGATTACCATTATTCATTTGTGTGAAAATGAAAATAGCTATAGTCTCAGAAGACCTTAGAGAGAGATGACTGTAGAAAGTTTAGGTTAGTTTGAGAGTCACCACACAAGGTTGAGAAAGTGAGGCTTCGTGCCTTAAACCTGCCATTCAAGTAATGGAGCTGCAGTGCAGCAGATGTTTCCTCTTGTGGGTCAACCTAGAAGGAAATATCATGACTTTTGGATAAGTGGTGGCACAGTTTAAACACAGATGAGGAGAAATTACTTCCTTTAAAGACACATGAATCTGGAATTCACTACCCCAGAGTACAGTGGATGCAAGGACATCGAGTAAATTTAAGGAGGAGATAGACAGATTTCTAAAGGTCAGAAGGTTATGGACAGGCAGGAAAGTGGAGTTAAGGCCAAGATGAGATCAGCCATGATCATAATAAATGTTGGAGCGGGTTTAGGAGGTTGAATTGCCTACTCTTCCTTAGTTCTTATGAGTGAAGTATTCCCCAGTGTATGCACAGAATTATAACCATCACTCGTCCACCACCCTCTCAAACCAATGACTTTACAAATTCTGGCAATCTGGATGTTTCACTATTCTCCTGGATCAGGTTTTCTTTCTTTGCAGACAGCACTTCATTAGATCTCTCTGTGCATAGCTATTTGATTTCCTGCTTTTCTGAAGCTGTGACCCTTTCTGTACATTTTATAAAAGTGACTTATTGTGTTCCTGTAATTCTTGCTTGACTTGAAATCACAATATTTGCTTTTCTCCACTAATCTATAGAGATCATTAAATCCTCTATTAAACCCCTGGATGCTGAACGTTTCTATTAAATCTTGCACATTTATGAGTTTTATTCATTCTGGGTTGATGTGATTGTCAAAATCTGTCAATACTTCTAAAGTCTTATGCTTTTTTAAAACTCTTAATAAGCTGTGACATCATTAGCTATACTCCCAATTATGTATAGAAACTTGTTTACTAGCTCCACATCTGATTTACTATCTAATTTGGAAGCAATTCTGCTTCTCTAAAATTAAGTTTTCTTGACATTATTATTTCTGATGCCATATTTTCCTCATATGACTATATATTTTGCTTGCTTAAGAGACTTGTATTTCTCAGTAATAGCAGTTAAATTGCTCTTTGCTGCCCACTAGATAGTTTTGCCCCATTTTGTACCTAGCACAGAACAGTAATTTTTTTCTCAGTGTGATGATGCTGCTCCTTTAACAAGGTTATGTTGTCCTTGGTTTTTTGAAAAGGGTTTGTAAAGGCAGAGGTGCCGGCCTGGCTACCAGAGATTGCCTGAGTCAACAATCGGGGAGGCCTTTAGGTTTTTTTTTCAAAAACAGTTGTACAATGAAAGAGGAGTGGCCAATTCTCCCAGTTCAGGGACTTTCTAATTTGGTTTAGTTTTAGCAGTTAGAAACAGCTGGGGACAGAGAAGCAGCTACAGTGAAAAGAGGTTCCATGCTTCAGCAAATGACCCCTGGCTGATCCTCTCTCTCTAATATCTCTCCTGTAAGAACCTGGTTTAAATTTACCTTTTTGCCAAGGGGTATGTTTATGGGGATGTTGCAGGAATTTGGAACTGGATCATTAAGTTGCAATAGAGTTAATTGCATTTTCAGATAGATTATGTTATTCTAAACTCTGTTTCCTTTTGCTTGTGTTTCATTCAGTGGTGTGTAAATAAATTGTTTTACTTGAAGCCAAGTAGTTTGACCAGCTCATCACTCCTGCACTATCCACCTTATATCTGCCTAAAGCAAGTAGCAAAGTTAGGGTCTGGGCTACCTTCTTGAAATGTTTTGAGGGGGGTCTGGCCTGGTCCATAACATTGGCAGCAATGGAGAATGCTAGTTCTTAAGGGTTAAATGGAGCATACTACCCTCATCCATCAAAGTGGAGGATTCCTCCTTTTTTGAACCTTTAATAAATTATACCTGTTTCACTGATTCTTGATCCTCAAAATTCAAATAAAATAAAGTGTCTTAATTGTGACTCTTACGAAGCAACTTTGATAGTCTGAATAAAGTCATCTTCAAATGTTCTAGCTTCTTTAGGCTTTTAATTTACTCAATTTTATTACTTGAATTACTGGCTATGCGATGCACCCAGTTCTGTGACCTTGAACTAATTTTTCTTTTGTGGACCCTTCCTTCTATTTTGTTGTGTATTGTGGTTCCCAGCTGTTATGGACGGAACACATGTAAATACAGTGAAGAGATTCAGAGGAGACTTATGAGATTGATACATGGAATGAGAAGGTTATTTTATGAGGAAAGATTGTCCAGACAGAACTTGTTTCCACTGGAGTTTCAAACAGTGAGGGGCAACTTGAAGCTTGTAAGATCCTGAATGATCTTGAAAAATGAATGTTCAAAGGATATATTCTCTTTTTGGTCAGTCAGACTAGATATACAGTGATAAAATTAAGTGTTGCCTTTTCAAGATGGCGATGAGAACTTATTTTTCTCTGATGGTTTTGTGACTTTGAAACTCTGACTCAGAGGTAGTAGAAATGGGAGCATTGTGTATTTTTGAGGCAGAGTTAGATTCTTGTTCATCAGGACGATCAAAGGTTATCAGGATAGATGGGAATATGGGATTCAAAACACAAACTAGGATACACAGTCTCAAAACAAGGGGGAGCAGATTTAGAACTAAATTGAGGAGGAACGTCTTCATCCAAAGGGATGTGAATCAATGGAATTCCCTGCCCAGTGAAGCAGTTGATGCTAACTCATAGCATGTTTTTAAGGGAAAGAAAGATTTTTGAACAGTAAAGAAGTTAAGGTTTATCGTGAATGGGCAGCTAAGTGGAATTGAATCCACAAAAAGATCAGCCATGATGTTATTGAATGGTGGAGCAGGCTCAGTGGGCCAAATGGCTTACTCCTGTTCCTATTTCTTGTGCTCTTAACTATGTGGTAAAACTTAACCAAATAATAGATACAGTAACTATCACTACTTAACTGTTTCAATATAGTAACATCCCATAAACACACCCCTTAGCAAAAAGATGAATTCTCAAAAAATAGATTTCTCACAGGTAACTGAGCAGCAGAGAGAAACCCAACTTCTAGCTGTAACCGAGAGAGGGAAAAGAAAGCTTCTACTTCATCAAAACTCCAGCACTTGCTGCCCTGTTGAGACTCCACAGCAACAGCATAATGCTAAACCCAAAGACCTGAAAAAAAACTCCAAAGACCTGGCCTGTGAGAGCTGGCCACGCCTATCCAGGCTGCTCCTATTGTTTCAACTTTTAAATATGCCAAAGCCTCACAAGTTGTTTATCTTCTCATAGACTGCTCAATACCTGTCCTCCCCAGTCTCTCTCTCCAAGAAACCAGGACAAAACAAATCCCTTAAAGCTACAGCATCATCACACCTCCCCTCTTAAAGAAAAGAACCATTAATACATAAAGATTGCTTGATTTTTAAAAGCCCTTAGTCTTTTGCTATTAGCACACTACAATACATATACATTAAATTAACTCTAAGCATGAAGATATTCACTACGACAGTCTATTTCAGTCCAATTACTCCCATCACTGAATGCCTCCATCTTTCTTCATCAAAGTTGCAACAAGGCATTGGCAATTACGTTCTCTCATCCTGCCATGTGTATTATTTTTAAATTGAATTGCAGCAATAATTGGCAGTATCTGAACTGTCTGGAATTTTTTTCCTTACATTTTTCCAAAAAGTCTAAAGGGTTATGATCAGTATTTACAATTGTCTCAGACACATTCCTGGCAATATAAGTGTTGAAATGTTGTAATGCCAACACCCAAGGTCAAGGTTTCCTTCTCAATCATGACATATTTCTGTTGATGATCATTCAATTTGCATGAAAATACCCAATAGATCTTTCTATCTTCTTGCAAGAGAATGACACTGACACCCACATTATGACACTCACATTAATAGCCACCTTGAATGGCTTTGTGTAATTAGATGTGGCTAACACTGAGGCAGTGGATAACACAGCTTTCAGGCTGTCAAATTCATTCTAACAGCCCACTGTCCGCTGAAATTTACTGCATTTCTTCAGCAAGTTAGTCATTGGAGCAACCACATTATTATAATTCGGTACACGTTTCCAATAAGAACCATTCAATCCCACGAATCATAGTACTACCCACTTCATTGATGGTTTGGGCAACTCCCACATAACCTTTGATTTACATCCTGTGGAATCATCTGTCCATCTTCAGTAGCATGACACAGTAATGTGATTTGGGCTTTTGCAAACTCACTCTTAGCCAGGTTTACCACCAAATCTGCCTCCCGAAATTGATCGAACAATTCCAATAGATGCTGCAAATCTTTCCATGTGTAACTAAAAATCACCAGGTCATCGATGTATACCATACAATAGGTAATCCAGAAATAATTTTAAATTGGTATTGTCCATTTGGTGTCACGAAAGCTGAAATTGTCTTTGTTCCTTTGGATAAAGGTACCAGCCAATATCCTCTGAGTAAGTCCAACTTACAAATATAAGTTGCCTGTCCAACCTTCTCAAACACGAAAGAGGGTAGTCCACACATAATTGTTAGATACCATCTAGTTTTGGCACTATTCCTATGGATGTGCTCCAGTCTTTACAGCTCGATAATGTTGTTGTTGAGCAACCTCTTTCAGCAATCTCAATGCGTTCAATCTCTTAGAACCTGTAGCAATGGTAGAGGGTTAAATCTAGAAGGATGTTGCTTAATTGGAACAACATTTCCTATATCTACACCATGTATAATTGAATTAGTACTTCGCAATGTATTCCCACATATCTCACCATGTGATAGTAATAAATCTTTCAGGTCATTTTGATTTTCCTTTGAAAGGTAACTCAATAATTGAACCCAATTTTTGAGAACTTCCTATTGTCCAATTTAATTTGAGGTCTGTCCAATTTCGAATCATCTGAACTTGGTTCTTCACTCAGTGTTGTAACCAGTAACATATTCTCCTTTTGCTTTCCTTTCCTATCAAAATACCTTTTCAGCATATTCATATGACACACTCAATTCTTTCTATCTGGCATTATTATCAAATAATTCACTTCACTGAATCTTCTTTCAATTTGATAAGGCCCACTAAACCTTGCTTTTAAAGGTTCACTGACCATTGGAAGGAACATTTATACTTCGTCTCCATTCACAAAATTGCAAACTTTTGATTTCTTGTCTGCTTCCTGTTACAACATATGCTGTGCTGCTTTAAAATGCTGTCTAGCCAACTCACCACTTTTTAAGCTTTCCCTAAAATTTGATACCTGGCACAAATATGTGGTCTCTGAGCTCCTGCTCTCTTTAATTAATTTCAGTGACCATTTCACTTCATGCCCAAAAACTAATTCAAATGGACTGAATTTGGTAGATTCATTTGGTGCATCCCTAATTGTGAAGAGTAAAAATAGAATTCCTTTATCCTACTCCTCTGGATAGTTTTGACGATAAGCCCTCAACATAGTCTTTAAAGTTTGATGCCACCATTCTGATGCTACCTGTGATTTTGGATCATATACAGTGGATTTGAATTGTTTTATTCCTATGCTATCCATAACTTCTTTGAATAATTTTGATGTAAGATTTGACCCTTGATCTAATTATATCTCAGTGGGTACTCTGTATGTAGTTAAAAAAATAGTAATTCTTCTACAGTCCTTTTAGCCATGATACTGTGAAATGGATGGCTTCTGGAAATCTAGTAAACACATCCATTAGTCAGCAAATACTGATTCCCACTGTTGGTTTTAGATAAGGCCTCCTACATAATCAATTAACACCCTTGTAAAAGGTTCCTCAAATGTGGGAATAGGTATTAGAGATACTGGTTTTATCTCTACCTGAGGTTTTCCAATTACCTAACATATATGACATGTCCAGCAAAATTCAAAAACATCTTTATGATGTCCAGACCAATAAAAATGGTTTTGTATTTTGGCTTGAGTTTTTCTTACACCCAAATTATCTTCTACTGGTAATTCATGTGCTATGTGCAGCACCTTTTTATTATCCACCGGTAATATAACTCAGAGTCAGCGAGATGTACAGCATGGAAACAAACCCTATGGTCCAACCCATCCATACTGACCAGATATCCTAAATTAATCTAGTCCCATTGACCAGCACTTGGCCTATATCCCTCTAAAATTTTCCTGTTCATGTACCCATCCAGGTGAGATGAGATCTTACGACCTGAGGATTTGTCTTTTCTCCAGTTTCTATCCCTCACAGAGTGAAATTGATGTCAGAAGCTAAACTTTAATTTATGAACCAACTCATAATTATTGGCCATTTCAGTTGCTAATCTTGCAGTTTTAACTTTCTGCTCTTCCACATGAATTCTCATGACTTCACAAATTGAATTTTTAAACTCCTTCAAAATAATTGTCTCTCTAAGAGCATCGTATTTTGATTTATTTTCAATGCCCTTATCCACCTACCAAAGTTACTTTGTTTGAGCCTTTCAAACTCAGTGCACATTTGACCAAGTTCCCTTCTTAAATTCCTGAAACATTGTCTATAGGCTTCTGATGCTAGCTCATACACATTAAAGATGACGTTTTTCACCTCATTATACTTCCCAGATACCTCTTCTGGTAGTGATGGAAATACTTCATGAGCTCGACCTACCAACTTTGTTTGAATCAACAATGTTCATATGGTCACCGACCATTTCATTTGTTTAGCCACTTTCTCAAATGAAAGGAAGAAGGCTTCTACATCCTTCTCATCAAATGTAAGCAACGCTTGGACATACTTAAACAGATCCCCACCAGGCCCTTGGCTACTATGGGATTGCTTGTCACCATCATCCACCTCACTAGGCCTACTGTCTACCTTCACCTCTCCCCATTTAAGTCAACTTTCCTCTCTAATGTGAACTTCTAAAGTTCAAACTCTCTCTTTCTGCTTTTCTTCTCCCACTTTCTGCTTTTAATTGTAATTTGTAATTCAAACTGTTTCATTTCATTTTCATGTTCAAGCTGCTATATCTTCAATTGAATTTTAGTAATTTCCAAAGGTTATGATGGCACTTCCGGAAATTATAAATGTTGAGCCATTGGTCCAACTATCTCTGCTTTTCGCATGGGCAAAGGCAACCCCAACTCCGGTTGGTCTGTCAATTCCAAAAGCTTTGCCTTGCTCATTTTCTGTAAAACTCCCGATGTGATTTCTTCGACCCCCGGAAAACTCTTAGTGACTAAAAGAGCCATTACTACACAAAAGAACACCCTGTTTAAGCCAACTGAAGTTAACACCAGAAACAAAGTCCCAACACCTACAACTTGCTGCCTTTGAGTTCAGTAATCCTAAACCCAATCTGAAATTAGAGATTTTGATCCCAATAAGAGCCCTCGATTTGTTATAGATCAGACAAGACCCCCTCAAAATATTTTAAGACAATAGCCTAGATCCTAACTTTTTCATATGTTAAAGACAAATGTGATGTGCTGTGTTCCAGATGCAATTTAATTGGTCAAACTATTCTGTGTTAACCAAAACAGTTTATTTAAACGCCATAGTTAAAATACAACAAAATAACGTTAGGTGAATTGGCCATGCTAAATTGCCCCTAGTGTTCAGGGATGTGTGTGTTAGGTGCATCAGTCATGGGAAATGTAGAGCCTGTGTGGAGTTTGTACAATCTGTCTGTGTGGGTTTCCTCCGGGTGCTCCAGTTTCCTCCCACAGTCCGAAGCTGTGCAGGTTAGGTGAATTGGCCATGCTAAATTGCTCATAGTATTCAGGGATGTCTAGGTGCATTAGTTAGGGGAGATGTAGAGTAATAGAGTAGGGGAATAGATCTGGGTGGAATAACTTCAGAGGGTCAGTGTGGACTTGTTGGATCAAATGGCCTGTTTCTACCTTTCGGGATTCTGTGATGAACTCAGATTAATCTAACTCTTTTGAAAACATAACTGAATAATAGATACACTAATTAACTGTTCCAATATTGTGACATCCTATAAATACACCCCTTGGCAAAAAGGCAAATTCAGAAAAGTAGATTTGTCTTACAAGTTACCCAATAGCAGAGATAAACCCCAGCATCTAACTGTAACCAACAGAGAGAAAAGAAAGTTTCTATTTCTTCAAAGTTCCAGCAGCTTCTGCCCTGTTGAGACTCCAACAGCAACTGCTTAATGCTAAACCCAAAAAAATTAGAAATTCTCGACTATGAGAGTTGGCCACACCTATCCAGGCTGCTTCTATGGTTCCAACTTTAAAAATAGCCCGAGGCCTCACAGGTTGTTTATCTTCTCATAGACCGCTTCACACCTGTCCCCCAATCTCTCAAAAAAAGGACAAAACACACCTCTTGAAGCCACAGCAATTTCACAACACAAACTAACCAAATCCCCATCAGAGCTCACTATGTAGTATTCACAGACAAACCAAATCCCCATCACTGCTCACTGTGTGGAACACACAAGCAAACCAAATCCCCATCACTATTCACCATGTGGTACACACAGACAAACCAAATTTCCATCACTTGCTCACTGTGTGGTATACACAAACTAACCAAATCCCCATCAGAGCTCACTATGTAGTATTCACAGACAAACCAAATCTCCATCACTGCTCACTATGTGGAACACACATGCAAACCAAATCCCCATCACTGATCACCGTGTGGTAGACACACGCAAACCAAATCCCCATCACTGTTCACCGTCTGGTACACACACATGCAAATCAAATTTCCCATCACTGTTCACCATGTGGTACACACACACAAACCAAATCCCCATCACTGCTCACCATGTGATACACACACGCAAACCAAATCCCCATCACTGTTCACCATGTGGTACACACACGCAAACCAAATCCCCATCACTGTTCACCATGTGGTATACACAAGCAAACCAAATCCCCATCACTGTTCACCATGTGGTACACACATGCAAACCAAATCCCCATCACTGATCACCGTGTGGTAGACACACGCAAACCAAATCCCCATCACTGTTCACCGTCTGGTACACACACATGCAAATCAAATTTCCCATCACTGCTCACTGTGCGATACACACTCACAAACCAAATCCCCATCACTGTTCACCATGTGGTACACACACGCAAACCAAATCCCCATTACTGTTCACCATGTGGTACACACACGCAAACCAAATCCCCATCACTGTTCACCATGTGGTACACACACGCAAACCAAATCCCCATCACTGCTCACTATGTGGTACACACACGCAAACCAAATCCCCATCACTGTTCACCATGTGGTATACACAAGCAAACCAAATCCCCATCACTATTCACCATGTGGTACACACAGACAAACCAAATCCTCATCACTGTTCACCACATGGTACACACACACAAACCAAATCCCCATCAATGCTCAGCGTGTGGTACACACACGCAAACCAAATCCCCATCACTGTTCACCATGTGGTATACACAAGCAAACCAAATCCCCATCACTGTTCACCATGTGGTACACACATGCAAACCAAATCCCCATCACTGTTCACCATGTGGTACACACACGCAAACCAAATCCCCATCACTGTTCACCATGTGGTATACACAAGCAAACCAAATCCCCATCACTATTCACCATGTGGTACACACAGACAAACCAAATCCTCATCACTGTTCACCACATGGTACACACACACAAACCAAATCCCCATCAATGCTCAGCGTGTGGTACACACACGCAAACCAAATCCCCATCACTGTTCACCATGTGGTATACACAAGCAAACCAAATCCCCATCACTGTTCACCATGTGGTACACACATGCAAACCAAATCCCCATCACTGATCACCGTGTGGTAGACACACGCAAACCAAATCCCCATCACTGTTCACCGTCTGGTACACACACATGCAAATCAAATTTCCCATCACTGCTCACTGTGCGATACACACTCACAAACCAAATCCCCATCACTGTTCACCATGTGGTACACACACGCAAACCAAATCCCCATCACTGTTCACCATGTGGTACACACACGCAAACCAAATCCCCATCACTGTTCACCATGTGGTACACACACGCAAACCAAATCCCCATCACTGCTCACTATGTGGTACACACACGCAAACCAAATCCCCATCACTGTTCACCATGTGGTATACACAAGCAAACCAAATCCCCATCACTATTCACCATGTGGTACACACAGACAAACCAAATCCTCATCACTGTTCACCACATGGTACACACACACAAACCAAATCCCCATCAATGCTCAGCGTGTGGTACACACACGCAAACCAAATCCCCATCACTGTTCACCATGTGGTACACACACACAAACCAAATCGTCATTGTTGCTCACCATGTAGTACACACACACAAACCGAATCCCCATAACTGTTCACCACGTGGTACACACAAGCAAACCAAATCCCCAACACTGCTCACTGTATGGTACACGCGTGCAAACCAAATCCCCATCACAGCTCACCCTGTGGTACACACAGACAAACCAAATCCCCATCACTGATCACCATGTGGTACACACAAACAAACCAAATCCCCATCATTGTTCACCATGTGGTACACACATACAAACGAAATCCTCATCACTGCTCACCGTGTGGTTCACACAAGCGAACCAAATCCCCATCACTGTTCACCAAGTGGTACACACACGCAAATCAAATTCCCATCACTGCTCACTGTGTGGTACACACATGCAAACCAAATCCCCATCACTGCTCACAGTGTGGTAGACAGACGCAAACCATATCCCCATCACTGTTCACCATGTGGTACACACACGCAAACCAAATCCCCATCACTGTTCACCATGTAGTACACACACACAAACCAAATCCCCATCACTGCTCACTGTGTGGTACACACACGCAAACCAAATCCCCATCACTGCTCACCGTGTGGTAGACAATCGCAAACTAAATCCCCATCACTGTTCACCGTCTTGTACACACATGCAAACCAAATGCCCATTACTGCTCACTGTGTGATATACACACACAAACCAAACCCCCATAATGCTCACCGTGTGGTACACACACACAAACCAAATCCCCATCACTGTTCACCATGTGGTACACACACGTAATCCAAATCCCCATCACTGCTCACCCTGTAGTACACACTCACTAAGCAAATCCCCATCACTACTCACTGTGTGGTACACACAAGCAAACCAAATTCCCATCACAGTTCAACTTCAGGTACACACACACAAACCAAATCGCCATCACTGCTCACTGTGTGGTACACACACGCAAACCAAATCCCCATCACTGTTCACCGCGTGGTACACACAAACAAATCAAATCCTCATTGTTGCTCACTATGTAGTACACACACACAAACCGAATCCCCATCACTGTTCACCATGTGGTACACACAAGCAAACCAAATCCCCATCACTGCTCACTGTATGGTGCACACATGCAAACCAAATCCCCACCACAGCTCACCCTGTGGTACACACAGACAAACCAAATTCCCATCACTGCTCACTGTGTGATATACACACACAAACCAAACCCCCATACTGCTCACTGTGTGGTACACACATGCAAACTGAATCCCCATCACTGTTCACCATGTGGTACACACACGCAAACCAAATCCCCATCACTGTTCACCATGTGGCACACACACGTAATCCAAATCCCCATCACTGTTCACCATGTGGTACACACACACTCAAACTAAATCCCCATCACTGCTCACCGTGTGGTACACACACGCAAACCAAATCCCCATCGCTGTTCACCATGTGGTACACACAAGCAAATCAAATCCCCATCAGAGCTCACTATGCAGAATACACAGACAAACCAAATCCCCATCACTGTTCACCATGTAGTACACAGACACAAACCAAATCCCCATCACTGCTCACTGTGTGGTACACACACGCAAACCAAATCCCCATCACTGCTCACCGTGTGGTAGACAATCGCAAACTAAATCCCCATCACTGTTCACCGTCTGGTACACACATGCAAACCAAATCCCCATCACTGCTCACTGTGTGATATACACACACAAACCAAACCCCCATACTGCTCACTGTGTGGTACACACACACAAACCATAAGACCATAAGACCATAAGACATAGGAGTGGAAGTAAGGCCATTCGGCCCATCGAGTCCACTCCGCCATTCAATCATGGCTGATGCGCATTTCAGCTCCACTTGCCAGCGTTCTCCCCGTAGCCCTTAATTCCTCTAGACAACAAGAACCTATCAATCTCGGCCTTGAAGACATTTAGCGTCCCGGCTTCCACTGCACTCCGTGGCAATGAATTCCACAGGCCCACCACTCTCTGGCTGAAGAAATGTCTCCGCATTTCCGTTCTGAAATGACCCCCTCTAATTCTAAGGCTGTGTCCACGGGTCCTAGTCTCCTCGCCTAACAGAAACAATTTTCTAGCATCCACCTTTTCAAAGCCATGTATTATTTTGTACGTCTCTATTAGATCTCCCCTTAATCTTCTAAACTCCAACGAATACAATCCCAGTATCCTCAGCCGTTCCTCATATGCTAGACCTGTCATTCCAGGGATCATCCGTGTGAATCTCCGCTGGACACGTTCCAGTGCCAGTATGTCCTTCCTGAGGTGTGGGGACCAAAACTGGACACAGTACTCCAAATGGGGCCTAACCAGAGCTTTATAAAGTCTTAGTAGTACATCTCTGCTTTTATATTCCAACCCTCTTGAGATAAGAGACAACATTGCATTCGCTTTCTTAATCACAGACTCAACCTGCATGTTTACCTTTAGAGAATCCTCGACTAGCACTCCCAGATCCCATTGTGCTTTGGCTTTATTAAGTTTCTCACCATTTAGAAAGTAGTCCATTCCTATATTCTTTTTGCCAAAGTGCAAGACCTCGCACTTGCTCACGTTAAATTCCATCAGCCATTTCCTGGACCACTCTCCCAACCTGTCTAGATCCTTCTATAGCCTCCCCACTTCCTCAGTACTACCTGCCTGTCTACCTAACTTTGTAAACCAAATCCCCATCACTGTTCACTATGTGGTACACACATGTAATCCAAATCCCCATCACTGTTCACCATGTGGTACACACACACAAACCAAATCCCCATCAATGCTCAGCGTGTGGTACATACAAGCAAACCAAATTCCCATCACAGTTCAACTTCAGGTACACACACAAAAACCAAATCACCATCACTGCTCACTGTGTGGTACACACACGCAAACCAAATCCCCATCACTGTTCACCGTGTGGTACACACAATCAAACCAAATCCCCATCGGCTGCTCACTGTATGGTGCACACATGCAAACCAAATCCCCACCACAGCTCACCCTGTGGTACACACAGACAAACCAAATCCCCATCACTGCTCACTGTGTGATATACACACACAAACCAAACCCCCATACTGCTCACTGTGTGGTACACACACGCAAACTGAATCCCCATCACTGTTCACCATGTGGTACACACACACAAACCAAATCCCCATCAATGCTCAGCGTGTGGTACACACACTGAAACCAATACCCATCACTGTTCACCATGTGGTACACACACACAAACCAAATCGTCATTGTTGCTCACTATGTAGTACACACACAAACCGAATCCCCATCACTGTTCACCATGTGGTACACACACACAAACCAAATCCCCATCACTGCTCACTGTATGGTGCACACATGCAAACCAATTCCCCATCACTGATCACCATGTGGTACACACACACAAACCAAATCCCTATCACTGCTCACTGTGTGGTACACACATGCAAACCAAATCCCCATCACTGTTTATCATGTGGTACACACATACAAACAAAATCCTCATCACTGCTCACCGTGTGGTACACACAAGCAAACCAAATCCCCATCACTATTTACCATGTGGTACACACACGCAAAACAAATCCCCATCACTGTTCACCATGTGGTACACACACACAAACCAAATCCCCATCAATGCTCAGCGTGTGGTACACACACTGAAACCAATACCCATCACTGTTCACCATGTGGTACACACACACAAACCAAATCGTCATTGTTGCTCACTATGTAGTGCACACACAAACCGAATCCCCATCACTGTTCACCATGTGGTACACACACACAAACCATATCCCCATCACTGCTCACTGTATGGTGCACACATGCAAACCAATTCCCCATCACTGATCACCATGTGGTACACACACACAAACCAAATCCCTATCACTGCTCACTGTGTGGTACACACATGCAAACCAAATCCCCATCACTGTTTATCATGTGGTACACACATACAAACAAAATCCTCATCACTGCTCACCGTGTGGTACACACAAGCAAACCAAATCCCCATCACTATTTACCATGTGGTACACACACGCAAAACAAATCCCCATCACTTTACACCATGTGGTATACACACGCAAATCAAATCCCCATCACTGCTCACTCTGTGGTACACACACGTAAATCAAATCCCCATCACTGCTCACTATGTGGTACACACATGCAAACCAAATCCCCATCACTGCTCAAAGTGTGGTAGACAGACGCAAACCAAATCCCCATCACTGTTCACCATGTGGTACACACACACAAACCAAATCCCTATTACTGCTCACGGTGTGGTAGACAAACGCAAACCAAATCCCCATCACTGTTCACCATGTGTTAGACAAACGCAAACCAAATTCCCATCACTGTTCACCGTCTGGTACACACATGCAAACCAAATCCCCATCACTGCTCACTGTATGATATACACACACAAACCAAACCCTCATACTGCTCACCGTGTGGTACACACACGCAAACCGAATCCCCATCACTGTTCACCATGTGTTAGACAAACGCAAACCAAATCCCCATCACTGTTCACCGTCTGGTACACACATGCAAACCAAATCCCCATCACTGTTCACCGTCTGGTACACACATGCAAACCAAATCCCCATCACTGCTCACTGTGTGATATACACACACAAACCAAACCCCCATACTGCTCACCATGTGGTACACACACGCAAACCATTCCCCATCACTGTTCACCATGTGGAGCACAGACACAAACCAAATCCCCATCACTGCTCACTCTGTGGTACACACACGCAAACTAAGTGTCCATCATTGTTCACCGTCTGGTACACACATGCAAACCAAATCCCCATCACTGCTCACTGTGTGGTACACCCAGTCAAACCAAATCGGCATCAGAGCTCACTACGTAGTATACACAGACAAACCAAATCCCCATCACTGTTAAACGTCTGGTACACACCGCAAACTAAATCCCCATCACTGCTCACTGTGTGGTACACACACGCAAACCGAATCCCCATCGCAGTTCACCATGTGGTACACACACGCAAACTAAATCCCCATCACTGCTCACTGTGTGGTACACACACGCACACCAAATCCCCATCACTGTACACCTTGTGGTACACACACGCACACCAAATCCCCATCACTGTATACCGTGTGGTACACACATGCAATCAAATCCCCATCACTGCTCACCGTGTGGTACACACATGCAAACTAAATCCCCATCACTGTTCACCGTATGGTACACACACGCAAACTAAATCCCCATCACTGTTCACCATGTGGTACACACACACAAACCAAATCCCCATCACTGCTTACTTTGTCGCACAGACACGCAAACCAAAACCCCATCACTGCTCACTGTGTGGTACACACACGCAAACTAAATACCCATCAGAGCTCACTATGTAGTATACATACGCACACCAAATCCCCATAACTGTTTAC
The DNA here is from genome assembly GCF_047496795.1 of Chiloscyllium punctatum. Taxonomy (NCBI): domain Eukaryota; kingdom Metazoa; phylum Chordata; class Chondrichthyes; order Orectolobiformes; family Hemiscylliidae; genus Chiloscyllium; species Chiloscyllium punctatum. Next base: position 4,194,211 of record NC_092771.1, read on the forward strand.
CATGTGGTACATACACATACTAACCAAATCCCCATCACTGCTCACCGTATGGTACACACACGCAAACCAAATCCCCATCACTCCTCACTGTGTGGTATACACACATTAACCAAATCCCCATCAGAGCTCACTATGTAGTATACACAGACAAACTAAATCCCCATCACTCTTCACCATGTGGTACACACACACAAACCAAATCCCCATCACTCTTCACCATATGGTACACACACGCAAACTAAATCCCCATCACTGTTCACCATGTGGTACACACACGCAAACTAAATCCCCATCACTGTTCACCATGTGGTACACACATACAAACCAAATCCCCATCACTGTTCACGGTGTGGTACACACATGCAAACCAAGTCCCCATCACTGCTCACTGTGTGGTACACACATGCAAACCAAGTCCCCATCACTGCTCACTGTGTGGTACACACATGCAAACCAAATCCCCATCACTGTTCACGGTGTGGTACAGACATGCAAACCAAATCCCCATCACTGTTCACCATGTAGTACACACACACAAACCAAATCCCCATCACTGCTCATTGTGTGGTACACACATGCAAACCAAATCCCCATCACTGTTCACCATGTGGTACACACACACAAACCAAATCCCCATCACTGTTCACGGTGTGGTACAGACATGCAAACCAAATCCCCATCACTGTTCACCATGTAGTACACACACACAAACCAAATCCCCATCACTGCTCATTGTGTGGTACACACATGCAAACCAAATCCCCATCACTGTTCACCATGTAGTACACACACACAAACCAAATCCCCATCACTGCTCATTGTGTGGTACACACATGCAAACCAAATCCCCATCACTGTTCACCATGTGGTACACACACACAAACCAAATCCCCATCACTGTTCACGGTGTGGTACAGACATGCAAACCAAATCCCCATCACTGTTCACGGTGTGGTACACACAGACAAACCAAATCCCCATCACTGTTCACCATGTGGTACACACACACAAACCAAATCCCCATCACTGTTCACGGTGTGGTACACACATGCAAACCAAATCCCCATCACTGTTCACGCTGTGGTACACACAGACAAACCAAATCCCCATCACTGTTCACCATGTGGTACACACACACAAACCAAATCCCCATCACTGTTCACCATGTGGTACACACACACAAACCAAATCCCCATCACTGTTCACGGTGTGGTACACACAGACAAACCAAATCCCCATCACTGTTCACCATGTGGTACACACAGACAAACCAAATCCCCATCACTGTTCACGGTGTGGTACACACAGACAAACCAAATCCCCATCACTGTTCACCATGTGGTACACACACATAAACCAAATCCCCATCACTGCTCACTATATAGAACACACAAAAACCAAATCCCTATCACTGCTCGCCTTGTGGAGCACACAGACAAACCAAAATCCCATCACTCCTCACCATGAAATCTTTAGGTATTCAGCCCACAAGACCACATGGTATTCAAGTTGATAGTGTATAAGACATTCCTCAGAATTAATCCTTTCAGAATCATGCAATAACACAATTAAAATTAGTCACATAGTGGACTGGACATAATCCAGAACCAGCTCCTCAGTTTTCTGGCAAGCGTCTTATAACAGTACGCACACCACAGAAAGCTGCAAATTCACAAGGAATTTGTGATGATAGTTTTTAAAGTTTCACATTCCATTAAATGTGATCTATATGGACTTCAGTAAGGCGTTCGACATGGCTCAAAGGTAGAAGACAGAGGGTGGTGGAGGAGGGTTATTTTTCAGACTGGAGGCCTGTGACTAGTGGAGTGCCACAAGGATTGGTGCTGGAATCTCTACATTTTGTCATTTACATAAGTGATTTGGATGCGAGCATAAGAGGTACAGTTAGTAAGTTTGCAGATGACACCAAAATTGGAGATGTGGTATACAGCGAAGAAGGTTACCTCAGATTACAACAGCATCTGGACTAGATGGGCCAATGGGCTGAGAAGTGGCAGATGGGGTTTAATTCAGATAAATGCGAGGTGCTGCATTTTGGGAAAGCAAATCTTAGCAGGACTTATACACCTAATGGTAAGGTCCTAGGGAGTGTTGCTGAACAAAGAGATCTTGGAGTGCAGGTTCATAGCTCCTTGAAAGTGGAGTCACAGGTAAATAGGATGGTGAAGAAGGCGTTTGGTATGCTTTCCTTTATTGGTCAGAGTATTGAGTACAGGAGTTGGGAGGTCATGTTATGGCTGTACAGGACATTGGTTAGGCCACTGTTGGAATATTGCATTCAATTCTAGTCTCCTACCTATCGGAAAGATGTTGTGAAACTTGAAAGGGTTCAGAAAAGATTAACAAGGATGTTGCCAGGGTTGGAGGATTTGAGCTACAGGGAGAGGCTGCATGGGCTGTGGCTGTTTTCTCTGGAGCATCGGAGGCTTATAGAAGTTTACAAAATCATGAGGGGCATGTATCGGATAAATAGACAAAGTCCTTTCTCTGGGGTCAGGGAGTCCAGAACTAGAGGGCATAGGTTTGGGGTGAGAGGGGAAAGATATAAAAGAGACCTAAGGGGCAACTTTTTCACACAGAGGGTAGTACGTGTTTGGAATGAGCTGCCAGAGGAAGTGGTGGAGGTTGGTACAATTGCAACATTTAAAAGGCATTTGGATGGGTATATGAGTAGGAACGGTTTGGAGGAATATGGGCCGGGTGCTGGCAGGTGGGACTAGATTGCGCTGGGATATCTGGTCGGCATGGATGGGTTGGACCGAAGGGTCTGTTTCCATGCTGTACATCTCTATGTCTCTATAACTGCATTATGTGGTAATGAATTCCACAGGTTCACCACTCTTTGGGTGAAGAAGTGTCTCCTCCTTTCCGTCCTAAATGATCTACCCCAAATCCTCAGACTGTGACTCCTGGTGCTGGACACACCTATCATTGGGAACACCCTTCCTGCATCTACTCTGTCTTGTCCTGTTAGAATTTTATAAGTCTCTATGAGATCCCCCTCATTCGTCTGAACTCCTGCAAAAACAAACCTAACCTAGTCAATCTTGCAGTCCAGTCATTCCTGGAATCAGCCTGGTAAACCTTCTCTGACCTCCCTTAAGAGCAAGAGCATCCTTCCTTAGAAAAGGAGACCAAACTGCACACAATATTCTAGGTGTGGCCTCACCAAGGCCCTGTACAACTGCAACAACACATCCCTGCTCCTGTACTCGCAAACTCTTGCAATGAAGGTCAACATACCATTTGCCACTTTACTGCCGCTGCACCTGCATGCTTACCTTCAACGACTGGTACACAAGGACACCCAAGTCCAGCTTCATACTCTCCTCTCCCAATTTACAGTCATTCAGATAATAATCTGCCTTCTTGTTTTTGTTTCCAAAGTGAATAACCTCACATTGATCCAAATTATACTGCATCTGCCATTGATTTGCCCACTCACCCAACCTGCCCAGATCATGCTGCACTTCACCCTCCCATCCAACCTGGTATTATCTGCAAACTTTGAGATGTTACATTTTGTTCCCTCATCTAAATCATGAATATATATTGTGAATAGCTGGGGTCCCAGCACTGATTCCCGTGGCATCTCACTTGTTACTGCCTGCCAGTTTGAAAAGGACTGACTAATTCCTACAGATTGTTTCCTCTATCCATCTCAATACACTTCTCCAGTCCCATACACTTTAATCTTGCACAATAATCTCTTATTTGGGACTTTGTCAAATGCTTTTTGAAAGTCCAAATATACTATATCAACTGGCTCCCCCTTGTCAACTCCACTAGTTACATCTTCATAGGATTTCAACAGATTTGTGTAGCATAATTTCCCCTTTATAAATCCATGCTGACTCTGTCTGACCCTACCACTGCTCTCTAAATGCTCGGCTATAAAGTCCTTGATAATTGATTGAGAATTTTCCCCACCACTGATGTTAGGCTTATTGGTCTATAATTCTCTGTTTTCTCTTTACCTCCCTTTTGAATATTGGAGTGACCTTAGCTAGCCTTTAATCTGCAGGGACTGTTCCAGAGTCTATAGAATTCTGGAAGGTGACCACCCAACGCATCCACTGTTTCTACAGCCCTTCCTTAAATACTCGGAGATGTAGATTATCAGGTCCTGGGAATTTATCCACCTTCAATCTCATCAATTTTCCCGGCACCATTTCTCTACTAATATGGTTGTCCCTCCCTTTCACTAAATCTTGCGGTCTCCAACATTTCTGGTATCTAATTTGCGTCCTTTTTTGTAAGGATAGAACCAAAGTATGTATTCAGTTGTTTAGCCATTTCTTTGTCCCCTATTATATAGTTCCCCATTTCTGTCTGTAGGGGACCTACATTTGTCTCTACCAAGCTCTTTCTCTACACACACCTATAAAAACTCTTCCTGTTGGTCTTTATGTTCCCTGTAAGTTTACTTTCATACTGCATTTTCCCCTTCTCAATCCATCCCTTGGTCCTTCTTTGCTGAATTCTAAACTGTTCCCTGTTATTTTTCTTGGGCAATCTATACGCTTCTTCCTTAGACCAGATATTATCCTTAATTTCCTTTGTAGCCATGGATTGGACCTCTTACTCATTTTACTTTTGTGCCAGAAAGTAATAAACAGTTGTTGCAGTTTTCCCATGCATTCCTTGAATGTTTGCCATTGCCTATCTACTCTCATTCCTTTAAGTAACTCTTTGCAATCTATCAAGGCTAACTCATGCCTCATATCTTCATAGTTTCCTTTATTAAGATTCAGCACCCTAGTTTCTGAATCATCTACCTCACTCTCCATCTTGATAAAAAAATTCTATCGTGTCATGCTCATCCTCAAGAGCTCTCGCAGTTAGATTGACAATGAATCCCTTCTCATTACACAGTACCCAGTCTAAGATGGCCAGTTCTCTAGTTGGTTCCTCCACATATTGGTCAAGAAAACCATCCCTATACACTCCAGGAATTCCTCCTCTACAGTATTTTGGCTAATTTGATTTGCCCAATCTACCTGCAGATTAAATCACCCATGATCACTGATATTGCCTTATCACATGCACCTTTAATTTCCTGTTTAATGCCTTTCCCAACATCATCATCGCAGTTTGGGGGTCTATATATGAGACACCCACTCATGTTTTTGCCCCTTGGTGTTTCTCAACTCTACCCATACAAAGTCCTCATTGTCAGAATATCCTTTCTCACTATTGTGTTAATTTCCTCTTTCACCATCAATGTCACTCCACCGTCTTTTCCTTTTTGCCTGTCCTTCCTAAATACTGAATACCCTGGGACATGCAGTTCCCATCCCCAGTCACCCTGCTCCATGTATCCATAATCCCAATTATATCGTACCCATTTACATCTATCTGCGCGATTAATTCAGCCACTTTATTGCAAATGCTGTGCAAATTAAGGCACAAAGCCTTTAAAGCTTGTCTTTTTAACATTGTTTGTCTTGCTCCCTATATTTTTCTCAGTAGTCCTGTTTGAATTTTGTCCTTTGTTTCTCTGCCTATCACTTTTCTTACTCCCTTTTCTACCTTTTTTTTCCCTACTCCCTCTTTCTCTGACTCCTTACATAGGTTCTCATTCTCCTGGCATATTATTTTAAACCCTCCCCAACCACTCGAGCAAACACACCCCCTATGACATCAGTCCCAGGTGTAACCTGTCCATTTTGTACATGTCCCACCTTCCCTGAACCAGTCCCAATGCCCCAGGAATCTGAAATCCTCCCCCTGACACCATCTTTTTAGCTACATATTCATTTGATATAATCTGTCGTTTCTACTCTGACTGGCACGTGGCACTAGTAGTAATCCTGAAATCACTACCTTTGAGGTCCAATTTTTTAACTTTCTTCCTCGCTCCCTGTGTTGTACTTTTAGAACATCATCCCTTTTTTGCCTACATTGTTTGTACTGATGTGTATCACGAGCGCTAGCTATTCACCCTCACCTTCCCAAATGTCCTGTACCCACTCTGAGACATTCTTGATCCTCACATCAGGGAGGCAACATACCATTCTGGAATCTCATTTGTGGCCACAGAAACTCCTGTTTATTCCCCTTACAATTGTGTCCCCTCTATCTATTGCCGTGTCACTTTTTTTTATCCCTCCCCTCTGCAGTAGAGCCAACTGTGATACAATGAGTTTGGTTGCTGCTGCTTTCGCTTGAGAAGTCATTCCCCTCAACAATATCAAAACAGTATGTTTGTTTTGCAGGGGAATGGCCACAGGAGATTCCTGCACTACCTGCCTATCTTTCTGTCTGTATCTAATGGTCATCCATTCTCTTCCTGCCTGCAGAGTCTGAGCCTGTGGAGCGACTATCTCTCTGTACGTGCCATCCACGATACTCTCTGCCTCACAGATGCTCCACAGTATCCCCAGTTGCCGCTCCAGCTCTGAAACCCAAGCTTCCAGGAGTTGTAGCTGGAGAGGCTTCCTGCACACATACTGACCTGGGGGACTAGAACTGTCCCTGGCCTGCCACATGGAGCAAGACAAGGCTTTCAGCTCTCCTACCATGGTTCACTTCTTTAAATTAAACCTTGGAGAGTACTTTATACTAGATTAAATCCAGTTATCTGTGGCCTTTCTTTCCTGGTCTGTATACCTCTCTTACAGATTAGAACCCGAAGAAAGTACGATAAGTGATAGAATTTGTAGGGACTTACCTGCATTACCCGCTACTCAGTTCTCTCCATTGTGGTAACTTACAGCAGGGCAAGACCACTCACTTTCCCTTGCTTGTGGTCCTCATCATGATTTTCTTTTGGTGGTTAGAGGATGGACGGCGGGAAACACTGAAGTAGTGTTTGGGGTTTAACTGTCTCTTGACAACAGTCCCTCCACAAACCCCTGTTTGCAAATGCAAATCTTCACCCCAACTGTCAATCAGCATCATCGTCTGCTGGATGCTTGTCTTCACGAAATCAGAGAGTGTCTTGCTGAGGTCTTCCTTCTGTTAGTGGTGTCTGTGTTGATGTGAACCTTCACCCTGACAGCTAATCAGCATCGTCACAGTCCTCTGTTTACCACTTGAAACCTCATTGTTTATAGTTTGTTCATGACTGACAGCTAGGGACCGAGGAGAGTGACTGGGGACAGTTACCAAAAGTGACCTGGAGAAAGTGATCATGGGGAGTGATCTGGGAGAGTGACGAGTGAGAATGACCCGAGGTTGGGAGTGAGGAGAGTTCCAAAGGAAATGAGCCGCACCTTATCTCAGTGGTTGAGTTAGTTGTTCTGGGTTCTGCCTCTGAATGGCAGCCTGACTGTGAAAGAGCTAAACCATTATCACCGGTCAACCTGTGAATGTCACTCAGAATATCTAAATATTTAGGAATGACAACTAATTATTTGGATGGATGAATCTTGTCAGTTTGGAATTATATGTTCAGATAATGATCAGTTTAATATTTGCTGTAAGTACAGCCTCATTATACCTGACTATGAGAACTGTCTGACTGATTTGACCAATTTTAAAGTCAAACTAGTTGCTGAGGCAAAGTATTCCATCATGAACATACCATCTCATACAGTATGTATTTAAACAAACATACTACTAAGTACAGAACATATCTGACATTTCCTCAGCTTCTTACCTCACCACAATTAAAATGCTTGAGGGAGTGATTTGCATCAAAATGCAGTGACCTTTTATCATTCGCTCATGTGATATGGATACTACTAGTCAAAGAGTCATAGAGATGTACAGCATGGAAACAGACCCTTTAGTCCAACTTGTTCGTGCCAACCATGTATTCTAAATTAATCCAGTGTGATTTGCCTTCATTTGCCTCTTATCCCACTAAACCCTCCCTATTCATATACCCATCAAGATACCTTTTAAATATTGTAGAACATAGAACTTTACAGCGCAGTACAGGTCCTTCGGACCTTTGATGTTGCACCAACCCGTGGAACCAATCTCAAGGTTGTCTATCCGACATTATTCCATTTTCATCCATATGTTTATCCAATGACCATTTAAATGACCTTAAACTTGGCGAGTCTACTACTGTTGCAGGCAGTGTGTTCCACGCCCCTATTACTCTCTGAGTAAAGAAACTACCTCTGATATCTGTCCTATATTTATCATCCCTCAGTTTAAAACTATGTCCCCTCGTGCTAGCCATCACCATTTGAGTGAAAAGGCTCTCACTGTCCACCCTACCTAACCCTTTGATTATCTTATATGTCTCACTTAAGTCACCTCTCAACCTTCTTCTCCCTAATGAAAACAGCCTCAGTTCTCTCAGCCTTCCCTCCATACCAGGCAACATCCTAGTAAATCGCCACTGAACCCTTTCTAAAACTTTCACATCCTTCCTCTAATGTGGCAACCAAAACTGCATGCAATACTCCAAGTAAGGCTGCACCAGAGTTTTGTACAGCTGCAAATTGACCTTGTGGCTCCGAAACTCAATCCCTTTACCAATAAAAGCTAACACACCGTATGCCTTCTTAACAACCCTTCAACCTGGGTGGCAACTTTCAGGGATCAATGTACATGGACACAGAGATCTCTCTGCTCATCTACGTTGCCAAGAATCTTGGCATTAGCCCACTACTCTGTATTCCTGCTGCTCCTTCCAAAGTGAATCACCTCACATTTTTCCACATTAAACTCCATTTGTCACCTCTCAGCCCAGCTCTGCAGCTTATCTATGTCCCTCCGTAACCTGCAACATCCTTTGGCACTGTCCACAACTCCACCTTAGTGTCATCCGCAAATTTACTAACCCATCCTTTGTAAAAATGACAAACAGCAGTAGCTCCAAAACAGATCCTAGTAACTGAACTAGGAGAAAGTGAGGACTGCAGGTGCTGGAGATCAGAGCTGAAAAATATGTTGCTGGAAAAGCACAGCAGGTCAGGCAGCATCCAAGGAACAGGAGAATCGATGAAGAAGGGCTTATGCCCAAAACATCGATTCTCCTGTTCCTTGGATGCTGCCTGACCTGCTGTGCTTTTCCAGCAACACATTTTTCAGCCTAGTAACTGAACTCCAGGTTGAACATTTCCCATCAACCACCACCCTCTATCTCCTTTCAGTTAACCAAAATCTTATCCAAACCACTAAATCACCCTCAATCCCATGCCTCTGTATTTTGTTCAAACATCTTATTGAATTGGAATGTCAACACGGTTTTGTAAAGGGTAGGTCGTGCCTCACAAACCTTATTGAGTTCTTTGAGAAGGTGACCAAACAGGTGGATGAGGGTAAAGCAGTTGATGTGAAAACAGCCCCAGCCTATTCAGCCTCTCTCTATAGCTCAAACCCTCCAACCCTGGCAACATCTTTGTACGTCTTTTCTGAACTGTGTCAAGTTCCGCTACATCTTTACTATGGCAGGGAGATCAGAATTTCATGCAGTATTCCAAAAGTGGCCAAACCAATGTCCTGTACAGTTGCAACATGACATTCCAACTCCTATACTCAATGCGCTGTCCAAGAAAGGCAAGCGCACCAAACCAGTCAAGCATCTTGCTTTGTCCTCGATGCTTTTAAGCTTCTTGAGTATGCATATTTTCTAAAAAGCCTGTTCAGAGATGTTTTTATACACGTCTGGAACCAGTTGGATATGAACCCGGCCTCTTTCGTGACTCATCTTGAGATAATTGCAGCCTAGTCCCAATACGAGGCTAGTTTTAAGGATTTCTGGGATCCATTTTGTGGGATTATCTGTGTGTTATAAAGACAAAACTTTCCTATTACAAAATATAATTACACTCTTGACAATTTGTAACCAGCCTGGGCTTTAAGCCCCAGGGTATTGTGATATGCACTAGGGAGTAACCAGTTAGTATCACTGTGTGTGGCATGGTGCAGAGTAGAGCATTAGTTCTCAAAGAGGGAGGAAGCTTGGAGATCAGGTTCCAGCTGTTGTCTCAACTTCTCAAACATTTGACAGTGTAATGTTTTCTGCCCATAGATTACCTTCTTCATGCTGCTGTCAGCTGTGTGTGTGATACTGAACCTGGCTGGCTCCATCCTTTCCTGTCAGAATGCTCAGATGGTGACCTCCCTGGAGGAATGTCACCTGGTAGGTCACAGATTCCTTTCCCTACTCATTTTGTATTGGCATCTAGGATACAAGGTTTGGGTATCAAGTTAACAATAAAATTCTTATGTTGCCAAGGAAACATAGAAAATATAAGCAGGAGTAGGCCACTTGGCCCTATGAGCCTGCTCTGCTATTCAGTAATAATAAGGACTGATCATCCAACTCAGTATCCTCTTCCCAGTTTCGCTGCATAATAGCCTATATCTAAGTTCTTGAAAGCATTCAGCATTTTAGCCTCAGCTGCGTGCTGTAGTTGAGAATTTCAACAGCTCACCAAATTTCTCTTTATTTCAGTCCTCAAGGATCTACTCCATATCCTCCATCTTGTCGCCCTGGTTCTGGATTCCCCAGACATTGGGAACATCTTTCCTGCTTTTACCCTGTTTAAATTGTATTGGTTTCTATGAAAATCCCTCTCTCTTCTAAACTTTAGTGAATATAATTGTATCCAATCCAGTCTTTTTTCAGCCCTGCCATCCCAGCACTCAGTCTAGTGATTTGATGCCACCAGGAATTGGATACTCACTGAGACGGCTGCGTTTGATTCTGAAACTCGATACAGATACTGACCTCCGTAAACTAAAGGCAACAGAATCTCTACAAAATGTGTTGGACTAAATACGTAACTGTGAAGGACAATAGCAAGTTTAACTTTGTACTGACAAAACGCCTGTGAGAACTGTATAATTTCATTTGTTGTAGCTGCTGCCTCTGATGGCTGTTTTTTGTTGGCAGTATAAATTTGATGGTGATGGTGTGTGTGTTTGCTGTGAGATTCAGGAGCAAACAAAAGGCTGCAGCAGCTTTACTGAAACACTGAAACTTAACCCAGTCCGACAGTGTGGCATTGTGCATCTAGCTTTAAAGGTAAGATTCTGCTGAAACCAGCTACAGAAATCCAAACAAATTCCAACTGCTCCTGCAAAACTCAATATTACCCTGGCCACAGAACCTGATATAATTCCAGTCACAGAGCCCTATAGAACCCTGAGTACAGACCCAAATAGGTTCTAGCCTTAACCACAGAACTAATGAAAACCCTGACTGCAAAATCAAATCCGGCCCAGGTTGTAGAGATAATTCCAATTCTGAATGCAGCGTGCAACACTAAGCACAGAAACTAAATCAAAAGTGCTGGAAACCTTCAGCAGATTAGGCAGCATCTGATTGAGTAAGAAACAATGAACATTTCATGTTGGTGGCCTTTCACTGGAATTGAACTGAACCAGTTTGAAGGTCTGAAAAAACAGGTGCTGCCTTACCTGCAGGATATTTCCAGCATCTTCTGTTTTTTATTTTTATTATATATACCAGAGTAATTTGATTTTGCACTTGGCACAAAACTTCAGAAAAGAATTGCCAATGTGTATTCACAAAGTGACACTTAAAAGCTTCACCCTGTAGTAGATGCATTTAAATAGTCATTGGGTAGACATATGGATGAAAATGGAATAGTGTAGGATAGATGGGCTTCAGATTGGTTCCATAAGTCGTTGCAACATTGAGGGCTGAAAGGCTTGTACTGCGTTGTAATGTTTTATGTTCTATGTATCCTTTTAGTGTTAGCCCTACAATTTAGTATTGGGATAAGTGCAATTATTGTGTTCGAAATAAAATGAGGAGTGATGCATGTTCAGGCCATGGGACATTTAATTGTATTTCAGTTGCACTATGCCTGCTATTTTCTACCAAACTTATAATCGTGGCCTATCTCCACAGGATCTTTTATTCAGCATCTGTGCACTGAATGTTATCTCTACCATCATATGTGCCTTGGCGACTGTGACATGCTGTATGCAGGTGGCCACAGCTGATATTGTGCAGATGGTGAGTGTCTGTTCATTAATAAAGGACAGTGTTTCTAAGAAAGCTGTGTCTGTTTACTACCCTGCAGGAGCTACCTCTTTAATGGCCTTGAACAACTGTATGTAAATTAATACAGAGGCAGAGTAATGAGGCCCATCCAACACATACCTACTGAGTGAATTTCTCCTGAAATTCAAATCTCGTTTCCCACTCAAATACTTTCGCACAGCCTCCAGAAAAAAAGTAGAAAGCCTTGGTTCTTTTAGTGAGGAATGTTAAGTAGTTTGAGGTGGGGATAATTGCAAAAGTTGAAGGAGGTGAGAAAATGTGAAGTTTTGTAAAGGAATGAGTGACCATAGGAGACAAGGATGAATTCTGCTTTCTAATCCTAACCCTATACCCACTGAATTTGATCTACAAGAGCAAAGATCTCATCATGCCTTTAGCATGATCATTTGTGATTGGTAGAAATGTTCTGGAGGAGAGAGAGTCCTTGAATGATTGAGTTACAAGGGGAGGCTGGATAGAATCTTACAGTCATACAGCACAGAAACAAGGGGCAGAGAAACAGTGAATAGCCAAGGTACTTTCCCCAGGGTAAGGGAATCCAAAGCTATAGGGTACAGGTTTAAGGTGAGAGGGGAAAGATTTAAAAGAGACCTGAGGGGCAACTTTTTCATACAGAGGGTGGTACATATATATGGAATGAAGCTGCCAGAGGAAGTGGTAGACATAGGTACAATTACAACACTTAACAGAGATTTGGACAGGTATGTGGAGAGGAAAGGTTTAGAGGGATATGGGCAAATGGGTACTAGTTCAGTTTAGGAAACCTAGTTGACATGGACGAGTTGGGCCAAAGGGCCTGTTTCTGTGCTGTATGATTTTATGAGTTTCGGTATGATATTGTGACTGTGGTGGTATATAAATGACACTTTATTGTATCCATTGCTTCCGATACGGTCTCCTTTACATTAGGGAGACTGGACGCCTTCTCGCAGAGCGCTTTAGGGAACATCTCCGGGATACCCGCACCAATCAACCCCACCGCCCCGTGGCTGAACATTTCAATTCCCCTCCCACTCTGCTGAGGACATGCAGGTCCTGGGCCTCCTCCACCGCCGCTCCATCACCACCCGACACCTGGAGGAAGAACGCCTCATTTTCTGTCTCGGAACTCTTCAACCCCAGGGCATCAATGTGGACTTTACCAGTTTCCTCATTTCCCTTCCCCCCACCTTACCCCAGTTCCAACGTATCAGCTCAGCACATCCTCATGACCTGTCCTACCTGCCAATTTTCCTTCCCACCTATCCGCTCCATCCTCCTCTCCGACCTATCACCTTTACCCCCACCTCCATCCACCTACTGCCCTCTCAGCTACCTTCTCCCCAGCCCCATCCCCCTCTCATTTATCTCTCCACCCCGCAGGCTCCCTGCCTCATTCCTGATGAAGGGCTTTTGCCCGAAACGTCTATTTTCCTGCTTCTCGGATGCTGCCTGACCTGCTGCTTTTCCAGCACCACTCTAATCTTGACTTAGTTGTCTGAGTTTACTGAGTTGGCCCCAATATCTACATTGTTGGTCCAAATGTTTTGAACATTTTTATGACTCTGACGGAAGGAATGTGTTGGTACACAAGCCCCATTACTCCACCATTCACGCCAAAAGTATGGTTTGCGATGCAGAGTGATGTGATGCCACAAGCGTGGATTCAGTTCCCACACTGGCTGAGGTTACCATGAAGGGCTCTCCTTTCCAACTCTCCCTCATGTGAGTTGTGGTGTCCCTCAGGATAACCACCACTAGTTGTCTTTCTAATGAGAGAGCAACCCAATGGTAAATTAATATATATCACCGAAATGCCTTCGATACCCTTTGGTACTACTATCCAGAATGACAGAACTTCCACCAGTCTGTTTTAGTGAACTTAATAATGCATTTAGTATAACTCTAATCTGACTTTTGAATCAAATGGCTAATACTGGTTAACAATGTCTGGACTATGGATAGTAGTTGAGGCATGAAAACCTTACAATCTTTAAAAAAGTGCCTGGATGAGCATTTGAAGTGTCATAAATTCAAGGCTATAGTCCAGGAAAGTGGGACTAGTGTAGATAATGATGTGTTTTTGTCTGTACAGACTTGATTGGTTAAAGGGGCTTTTTCTGTACTGAATGATTGTACGAATAGTCTGGATTTCAAACCAGATTCACTTAAATCCAAACACAGACATTATCATTCAACACAAGAGATAACAGTCTCTGCAGAAATTATAGTTTAAAAGAAAAGACTTGCAGCTCCTGGAGTTTCTTCCTCATATTTAGTTAGGTCTCTAAAACAGAAAACAAAGTCAAAAGGTTTCTAGGCAACCATTAGCATGGAGGCCCACATAGCCCTTTCAAAGCCAGATTTTTCAGTCAGGACACTAAACCCCATTTCTTATCTCCCTAAAAGTTTTACTCATCTTTACGCTAAAGGTTCTTGACTTCCTGAAAACAGCAGCTATATCGTAGTACACATTGAATTATTGACTTCATTTCCACGAACCACATGGTTTAAACCCCTTTCAGTCCAGAAATTCTCCAAATACTTCCATATCTTCCAGATTTTCATAAAGTCCTTAATTACAAATATGTATTCCTGGCAACATAGTTTTGAATACTGTAAGCTATGACTCAAGTGGCATTCACCCTGAAATCAGAAAGTGTGCTTTCATCTTCAATTCCATGAGCTAGGCTAACATTCTAAGTACAGTAGCAATGGAATCTTTCTTTGTCAGAGGTATTGTCTTTAGGATTAAACATTAAAATATGGTCTCATCCACCCTCTTAGATGGATATAAAACATTCCATTGTACAATTTGAAGAAGCCCAGGCAAGTCATCCCTGACAACAGTAGCTGCTTGTGCGATATTATAGTGCTGATTCTGGCTAAAATTCAGGGCTATGTAACAGTGATTGCCCTCCAAAACTAATGGTGTTCAGTGCTTTAACAGGCACTGTTTTTATAAAGGTGTCTTATTTAAACTTTCAAGACTACTGTACCTCTAATAAGAAACTCCTTCTAGTGATGCAATTTAAAATAGTATTGTAAAAAGGTTTGTCATTAAATTTTTACCCTCCTTTCCTGGAAAACAAGGTATGAACTTTAACTTTAACCACTGTGCTAATTTAGCCTAAGTCAGCACAAGCTAGGGAAACATTGGGCCTGATTCCAGCTCCTTCTTGATATTATGTGGGGCTGAACTGCTCTCTGCTGAAACAGACGGAATGTTGGAGAGTTACTAGGCCAATTGACTAGGGTGACCAAAAATCAAGGTTTTGTTGGGACATTTCCAGATTTTCATTAAATGTTTCAGTGTCCTGATAATTTCTTCAAAAAGAAGTTCATATGTCCTGGGTTTCATCCTCTTCCTGTTTGTTAAATATAAACTAGTCCTTGGGAAGATAGTCTATGTAAAATTTTGTTTCTGCCCTAAAAGTGGAGGCAGGGTCACTGGATATACTCAAGGCTGATATTAGACATACAAGGGAGTTTAGGGTTAGTGTGAGGTTACAGGCGCAGGAAGGTGGAGCTGAGGGCAGAATCAGTTCAGCCATAATCTTATTGAATAGTGACCCAAGGGGTGGATTGGGCTCCTTCTGCTTCTAATTCGAATGAACGTACATTGTGATGCATCCACTCTGAAAACAGTTCTTATGTATGGTTTTAATCAACAAACCTTTGTATCTGTGTATCATGAGGCAGTATTTAGTTGCATATCTTGTATAGATTAGAATCAGATGGAATTACAAGCCAGATACAGTAACATATGTGGATCGCATTTAACTACTGCTCCCATCAAACCTGCCCCACAAACACACACTCTCATATAAGACAATACAAATGGACTTAGAATTAGTTGTTTGTATCACAATTCAGAAAACCATGGTGCACTCAACCATGGCCACAGAACAGTGAAAAGCATCTATGGACAGACAGTGAATCCTGAACAGACAGTGAATCCTGGCCAAGCAGCGATGCCTACATTCCACAACTGAATATTAAAACAAAATTGCCCTGTCCCTATTTCCTTTTATTAAAATTAATTTATGGTAGTGGAATGTTGCTGCCATTTGTTTCCAATCCCTCAAAAAAGGTTGCGGATGAACAGAAGTATTTGTTTCCTATCTTCAAGACTTAATGGTAGTTTGGAACTGTTGAATTTTTACTGGGAAACATGTGACTTCTCCTCTGGATCAGTCTTGCATCTTCCTGGTATCTTGTGAGGAGAGGCATCTGAGTGGGTGTCAGGATGTAATCAATGAATTACAGGTTCTGTAATCAAGTAACTGCTGCCATATAATTTCAGTCCCAAACATGTCTCTCTGGGAGACAGCTCTGTCCTTTTCCATTATTATATTGTTTATTTGGCCTTCCTGACAGCTTATTCCACAGAGAGTTCCAAATCCTGAGTGCGTGTCTCCCCATGGTACAGTTCTGCAGCAACCACTGGATTTTGACGAGTTCATCCCTCCTCTACCACCTCCGCCATACTATCCTCCAGAATATACCTGCAGCCCAGGAGTTCAGACCCAGAGGTAAGTGCTCTTATTCTTAATTTACCAGCTACAGCTTGTTTCTAGCTTTCCCTCCTATCCTGAAGATGCAATTTTTGCTGGGATCAGTAGGCATAGATAGAGAATATCACCAGTAACTCAGCCAAGCCTAGACCAGCAGAAGCCACTGGATAGTCACCAGCATTAGGAACCTTTGCTATTCTTTTTAAGAATATAAGAACTAAGAGCAGGAATAAGCTGTTCAGCCCCTCACACCCATTCCACCATACAATATGATCATGGCTGAACTCATTTGTCAACTCCACTTTCCTGCACATTCCCCATAACCCAATAACAAATTAAAAATCTATCTCCTCAAATTTTCTCAATGTCCCAGCCACCACACTCTGGGTAATTAATTCCACAGTTTCACGACCCTTGTTTACTCTTCCTCCTGTCTACTTTAATTCTACTATCCCTTAAAACTATGACTTCATTCTAGATTGTCCCACAAGAGGAAATATCTGCACATTTTTCTACTCTGCTTCAAAAATGTGTTTATCTTTCTTATTAACTCTTAATGGGAAGGCCAGCATTTATTGCCAGACCTGATCTGCTCAGCCACTTCAGAGAAACATTTAGAGTCCACTTTGCTGTGGGACTGGAGTCATATATAGTCCAACACAAACAAGGACAGATTTGTTTCCCTACAGGGCACTTGTAAACCATATGGACTTTCACAACAATCTGACAGGTTTGTGGTATCACCTGCCTATTGCCCCAAATGACTCGCAGTGATCCAGTGAATCAACTTCAAAGTACATTTTCTCAACTTTAATACAGCCCCCCGATGGTCTCTTTGACCCATCTAATTCTCAATTGCTGCCATGCCTTTTCTCTCTACCTGACCAGCACACACTGATGGATCAGTCACAATGCCTCTGGAATTCTCTCCTCATCCATACACAGTGTTTTTAAATTCAGTCACGGAGTGAGAATGTGCCATTGGCAAGGCCATCGTTTGCATGGTGGAGAGGGGCCTTCTCGAACTGCTGCAGTCCATGTGGTGAAGGTGCTCCACACTGCTGTTAAAAAGAAGAATCCCAGATTTTGACCCACAAATAATGAAGAAATAGCAATATTGTTCCAAATCAGGATCATGGGTAATTGGAAATAATGTTTCCATGTACCTAAAGCCATTGTCATTGTGTTGGTGGAGGTCATAGGTTGTTGAATTGTGTGGTTGGAAGAGGCTTGGGCAAGTTGCTTCACTCCCTTTTTGTACATGGTGCAAGTTGTTTTCTACTGTGCGTTGTTGGTGAAGGGTGTGAATGTTTAAGAGTGGATAGGATGACAATCAAATGGACTACTTTGTCTGAGCACCTTGATTGTTGTTGGAGCTGCAGTCGTTAAGGCAGTTGGGGAGTATTCCATCTCACTACTGATTTGTACCTTGCTGATGGTGAATAAGGTTTGGAGAGTCACTCACTGAACTCACAGCTTCTGACCTGCTCTTTTAGCCACTGTTTTAATGTGACTTGACCACATAAGTTTTAGCTCAGTGTTAATGCTAAGGTCGTTTATAGGCATTGAACATTGAGGAGAGATGGTTAGCTTCTTTCTTTTTGTCCAGCATATGTGTGCGTGTGTGTGTGTGTGTGTGCAAATGTTACTTACCACTTAAACCTGCATATTGTCATGTCTACCTACATGCAGGACAAACCAGTTCGCTTTTCTACCTCTCATCTTCCTTCCTGTTTGGTACTATGATCCTATCAGCTTACGTGTCTGTGTGGAGCTCAATGGAATGCATGTTGTCACTGGCTCTCAACATTTACTGTTATTTTTCAGAAACTTGCACCTGGACTTCCCTCCCTCCCCCTTCAGCACCATTAACAGCCCCAGCTGCCTCTACCCTGCAGAACTGCCTCCCCCATATGAAGCTGCAGTTGGACAAACCTCTACTAATCAGGTGAGGGAGAAAAGCTTGAACTCTGCTTCAGCTGTGAGATTAAACTGTCTTTCACTGGTTCAGGATAGAGCATCAATCAGTGTCCAACTGTACCTAATGATTTCATGAGGTTTTCTGAGGATACAGCCTCATGCTTGAAACTGGTTCCATGGGCACCAGCATCATACTCTATCTCACTAAAGTATTCTAATATTGAACTAAACAGTTAGTGTTAGTAGCATGTTATTAATATATAGCATTATTTAGTTACCATAGTTTTAAGCTTATGGGGGTGAAATGAGTCAAAGGAACTTCATCCTAGAGATTGCATCAGCAAGATGACTAGGTCTATTAATCATTCCACAGGTCGGTGCAACATAGAGGGTGGAACGGCCTGTACTGTGCTGTAATGTTCTATGTTCTAAGTAATAAAACATGCAAATTCCTAAATGACTATGATACATCATGTTGTTGAAAGCAACATTCCAGCTGTCCCCAACTCCTTATCTACACCATTACTGAACAACTAGAAAATGAGGGAGCAGGTTCCTCAATAGCCCAGCTGAAAAAATAAACAGGAAATGGCAAGGTCTTGCATTTTTTGGCCAAGTCTCTGTTGCTAGTTAACCTCAGTCAGGCACTGAACCTCAGTCAGGCCTAACCAGTGCCTTTGGCTGGGAAGAACACAATCAGTTTTTCCTGTGCATTATTGAGGAACTTCCCACATTTAATTTATGATCAGGATGTCCATTTTAATAACTTTAATATACCCTTTGACAATGAATACTGATTATGAAACTTTAATCCAATCCATGCATTGACAGTCAGTTCTGATATAGGCTGCATTGACTGACGTCAGTCCTTCCAGATTTTATTGAGACCTGTGAATTGGAATATTGTTTAAAAAAAAGTGAGCATCATCTATTAGTAACCCAACAGATGGGGACGTGGACACTCTGTTCCCATTCACTTTCCATTTGTAAATACAAGAGCCCCTTGAGGTATTCAGTTTGATGTTAGCAGTTTTGGTCTCATTACCTCAGAAAAGGTATACTTGCCATAAAGGGAGCGCAACAAAGATTGACCACACTGGTTGGGATGGCAGGTTTGAGCAGGGATTGGGTCAATTGGACCTGTATTCACTGACGTTTAGAAGAATGAGATTGGATCTCATTGTATTGTGTAAAATTCTGACAGTTCTGGACAGACTTGATAGAGGGGTGATGTTTCCCCTGCTTGAGGGGTTATAGTCTCAGGATACACAGTAGGCCCTTCCAAGTTTGATTAGATTAGATTACTTACAGCGTGGAAACAGGCCCTTCGGCCCAACAAGTCCACACCGACCCGCCGAAGCACACCCACCCACACCCATTCCCTACATTTACCCTGTACCTAACACTATGGGCAATTTAGCATAGCCAATTCACCTAACCTGCACATTATTGGACTGTGGGAGGAAACTGGAGTACCTGGAGGAAACCCACGCAGACACAGGGAGAATGTGCAAACTCCACACAGTCAGTCACCTGAGGCAGGAATTGAACCCGGGTCTATGGCGCTGTGAGGCAGCAGTGTTAACCACTGTGCCACCATGCCGCTGTGCCACCGTTTCGTCCCCTGTCTAGGTGACATCCTCAGTGCTTGGGAGCCTCCTGTGAAGCGCTTCTGTGCTGTTTCCTCCGGCATTTATAGTGGTTTGTCTCTGCCGCTTCCAGTTGTCAGTTCCAGCTGTCCGCTGTAGTGGCCGGTATATTGGGTCCAGGTCAATGTGTTTGTTGATAGAGTCTGTGGATGAGTGCCATATCAAATTCCCAGCTCGGCGAACAGAACCAAAACAACAGTAGGCCATTTTGAACTGAGATGACGTGAAATTTCTTTGCTTGGGTGCAGTGAAGCTGCGGGAGTCTCTACAACAGAAAGCTGTGGACATGAAGTTATTGAAAATACTTAAGACACATAGATTTTTTGAGACTAAAGATGTCAAGAGGTTTGAGGGAGAGCTGAAGTATGCTATGAGATAGAGGATCAGTCATGATCATACTTAATGGCAGTGCAGGCTTGATGGGCCGAATGGTCCACTCTTGCTCTTTTTTTCATGTTTCTGCATTAGACAAAGATTAGGACCACAATACCCAAAAAACACATTTAATCGAATGTTCCCAGACAAATTGCTCTTGATACAGTTCAACAGGGGTAATGTTATGGAACTAAACTCACAGAACTTGCTGAATATCTGCACCCTCCATCTCCAGGCAGATGTAGCAGGACTCCTGCTGAATGCTGAAATCCTTCATGGAGGCATAACTGCTGACAACTTCTTTTTACCAGCTTCTCGTCATCCTATATCCTGCCCCTTACTTCACCAACTGACCTCTCACTCAGGGAAAGCAAGAATATGAACTGTTTTCTGATCCCTTTTGTGTGAAGATCCAGATGCTTGACTGTTTGGGACTCTTGTGATGCAGTGGTAGTATTCCTTTGAACGAAGAGGTTTGGCTTCATGTCCCACCTGTTTCAGAGATGTATAATAACATCTCTGAACAAGTTGATTAGAAAATGTTTTTTGAGCAAAGTACACCAACCCTGACTCTGTAGCTGAAGTCTTTGTGATTCTGATGCCCTTTGGTCCAAAGCTGCCACCTGGGTTGTGCTGATCAGTAATATTTAAGGGAAGAATTCAGCCGGAGGCAATACAGAAATATCATTCAGGCCCATTTCCTGTAGTCCCTCTGCACTTTACATTTATAAATCCTCTTCCCTCATGTGGCAATCCCTGTCATATATAAGCTGACTCTCTTTTAAATAGGCTGAAACTTGGAAAGGGTTCAGAAAAGATTTACAAGGATGTTGCCAGGGTTGGAGAGTTTGAGCTATATATAGGAAGAGGCTGAATAGGCTGAAGATGTTATCCCTAGACCGTTGAAGGCTGAGGGGTGACCTTAGAGAGGTTTTAAAAATCAAGAGGGGCATGGATAGGATAAATAGTCAAGTATTTTTCCTGGGGTGTGGGAGTCCAGAACTAGACGCCATAGATTTATGGCGAGAGGAGAAATATTTAAAAGAGACCTAAGGAGCAACTTTTTCATGCAGAGGGTGGTGCATGTATGGAATGCACTGCTGGAGGAAGTGGTGGAGGCTGGTACATTTACAACATTTAAAGTCATCTGAATAGGAAGGTTTAGAGGGATATAGGCCAAGTGCTAGCAAATGGGACAAGATTAATTTCGGATATCTGGTCAGCATGGACGAGTTGGACCGAAGGGTCTGTTTCTGTGCTATACATAGAACATAAACATTACAGCGCAGTACAGGCCCTTCAGGCCTCGATGTTGCACTGACCTGTGAAATTAATTTGATGCCTGTCTATCCTACACCATTTCATTATTATCCATATGTATGTCCAATGTCCACTTAAATGCTCTTAACGTCGGCAAACCTGCTACTGTTGCAGGCAGGCCGTTCCTTGCCCCTCCTACTCTCTGAGTAAAAAAACTACCCCGATATCTGTCCTAAATCTATCACCCCTCAATTTAAAGCTATGTTCCCTCATGTTAGCCTTCACCATCTGAGGAAAAAAGCTCTAATTGTCCACCCTATCTAACCGTCCGGTTACCTTATATGTCTTGACTAAGTCACCTCTCAACCTTGTTGTGGTTCTGTTCGCCGAGCTGGGAATTTGTGTTGCAGACGTTTCGTCCCCTGTCTAGGTGACATCCTCAGTGCTTGGGAGCCTCCTGTGAAGCGCTTCTGTGATCTTTCCTCAGGCATTTATAGTGGTTTGAATCTGCCGCTTCCGGTTGTCAGTTCCAGCTGTCCGTTGCAGTGGCTGGTATATTGGGTCCAGATCGATGTGCTTATTGATTGAATCTGTGGATGAGTGCCATGCCTCTAGGAATTCCCTGGCTGTTCTCTGTTTGGCTTGTCCTATAATAGTAGTATTGTCCCAGTCGAATTCATGTTGCTTGTCATCTGCGTGTGTGGCTACTAAGGATAGTTGGACGTGTCGTTTCGTGGCTAGTTGGTGTTCATGGATGCGGATCATTAACTGTCTTCCTGTTTGTCCTATGTAGTGTTTTGTGCAGTCCTTGCATGGGATTTTGTACACTACATTGGTTTTGCTCATTCTGGGTATCAGGTCCTTCGTTCTGGTGAGTTGTTGTCTGAGAGTGGCTATTGGTTTGTGTGCTGTTATGAGTCCTAGTGGTCGCAGTAGTCTGGCTGTCAGTTCGGAAATGCTCTTGATGTATGGTGGTGTGGCTAGTCCTTTGGGTTGTGACATGTCCTCGTTCAGTTGTCTTTCCCTTAGGCATCTGTTGATGAAATTGCAGGGGTATCCGTTTTTGGCGAATACATTGTATAGGTGTTCTTCCTCTTTTTGCAGTTCTGGTGTGCTATAGTGTGTTGTGGCCCTTTTGAATAGTGTCTTGATGCAACTTCTTTTGTGTGTGTTGGGGTGGTTGCTTTCATAGTTTAGGACTTGGTCTGTGTGTGTGGCTTTCCTGTAAACCTTTGTGGTGAATTCTCCGTTCGGTGTTCTCTGTACCATCACATCTAGGAATGGGAGTTGGTCGTCCTTTTCTTCCTCTCTAGTGAATCGGATTCCTGTGAGTGCTGCGTTGATGATCCGGTTTGTGTTCTCTATTTCTGTGTTTTTAATGATTACAAAGGTGTCATCCACGTATCTGACCCAGAGTTTGGGTTGAATTTGCAGTAAGACTGTTTGTTCTAACCTTTGCATTACCACTTCTGCTATGAGTCCAGAGTTGGGTGAACCCATGGGTGTTCCGTTGATTTGTTCATATATTTGGTTGTTGAATGTGAAGTGTGTTGTGAGGCACAGGTCCAGTAGTTTGACTATGCTGTCTTTGTTGATAGGTTCAACGTCCTGTTGTCTGTTCTGTATGTCCAGCAGGTTGGCTATTGTTTCTCTGGCTAGGGTTTTGTCGATAGAGGTGAACAGTGCCGTTACATTGAATGAGACCATGGTTTCTTCCTTGTCTATGTGTATATTTCTGATGATGTCCAAGAATTCCTGTGTTGATTGTATAGAGTGTCTGGATCTGCTGATCAGGTGTTTCTGCTTTGGTTCTTTAGCCAGTTTGTGTGATGGTGTCCCTGGTAGTGATACTATGGGTCTGAGTGGGATGTCTGGTTTGTGCACTTTAGGTAGTCCATAGAATCTGGGGATGTTGTTGCTTTCAGGTTTTATTCTTTGTAGGTCAAACCTGGTTATCTACCAGGTTTCATCAACAGATGCCTAAGGGAAAGACAATGGAACGAGGACATGCCACAACCCAAAGGACTAGCCACACCACCATACATTAAGAGCATTTCCGAACTGACAGCCAGACTACTGCGTCCACTAGGACTCATAACAGCACACAAACCAATAGCCACTCTCAGACAACAACTCACCAAAACGAAGGACCCGATACCCAGCATGAGCAAAACCAATGTAGTGTACAAAATCCCATGCAAGGACTACACAAAACACTATATAGTACAAACAGGAAAACAGCTAATGATCCGCATCCATGAACACCAACTAGCCACGAAACAACATGACCAGCTATCCTTAGTAGCCACACACGCAGTTGACAAGCAACATGAGTTCGACAGGGACAACACTACTATTATAAGACAAGCCAAACAGAGAACAGCCAGGGAATTCCTAGAGGCATGGCACTCATCCACAGATTCAATCAATAAGCACATCGATCTGGACCCAATATACCGACCACTGCAGCGGACAGCTGGAACTGTCAACCGGAAGCGGCAGATTCAAACCACTATAAATGCCGGAGGAAAGATCACAGAAGCGCTTCACAGGAGGCTCCCAAGCACTGAGGATGTCTCCTAAACAGGGGACGAAACGTCTGCAACACAAATTCCCAGCTCGGTGAACAGAACCACAACAACGAGCACCCAAGCTACAAATCGTCTCACAAACTTTGAACCTCTCAATCTTGTTCTCTCCAACAAAAACAGCCTCAGTTCCCTCAGCCTTTCTTCGTAAGACCTTCGTTCCATACCAGGCAACATCCTAGTAAATCTCATCTGAATCATTTCCTAAACTCCCGCATCCTTCCTATAACGCGGTGACCAGAACTGTGTACAATACTCCAGGTGTGGCCTTACCAGTGTCTTGTACAGCTGAAGCATGATCTCATGGCTCTGAAAGTCCAGCCCCTTACCAACAAACACCAACACACCATATGCCCTCTTAACAACCCTATCAACCTGGGTGGCAAGGAATCTATGCACCTGGACACAGAGATCGCTCTGTTCATCTACACTGCCAAGAATTTTACCGTTAGCCCAGTACTCTGCATTCCTGTTATTTCTTCCGAAGTGAACTACTTCACGCTTTTCCTCATTAAATTCCATTTGCCATTTCTCTGCCCAGCTCTGCACCTTATCTAGTCACTCTGTAACCCACAACATCCTTTGGCACTATCCACAACTCTGCCTACCTTAATGCCATCTGCAAACTTATTAACCCATCCTTCTATGCCCACATCTATATAATTTCTAAAAATGACAAACAGCAGTGGCCCCAAAACAGATCCTTGTGGCACACCACTTGTAAGTGAGCTCCAGGATGAACATTTCCCATCAACCACCAGCTTCTTTCAGCTAGCTAATTTCTGATCCAATTTGCTAAATCGCCTTCAATCCCAAATCTCTGTATTCTGAGCAATAGGCTATCATGTGGAACCTTATCAAATGCCTTACTGAAGTCCATGTACACCACATCAACTGCTTTACCTTCATCTAGCTGTTTTGTCACCTTCTCAAAAAACTGAATAAGGTAGTTCACTTCGGAACCTACCCTTCACAAAACCGCGTTGACTATCCCTAATCAAATTATCCCGTTCCAGATGATTATAAATCCTATCTCTTATAACCCTTTCCAACACCTTACCCACAACTGAAGTAAGTCTCACTGGCCTGTAATTACCAGGGTTATCTCGACTCTCCTTCTTAAACAAGGGATCATTTGCTATCCTCCAGTCTGGCACTACTCCTGTCAACAATGATGACATAAAGATCGAAGCCAAAGGCTCTGCAATCTCCTCCCTGGCTTCCCAGAGAATCCGAGGATAAATCTAATCCAGCCCAGGGATCTTAACTATTTTCAGATCTTCCAAAAGTGCTAAAATCTCCTCATTGTCAACTGCAATCCCATCTAATCTAGTAGCCTGTATTTCCGTATTCTCACTAACATTGCCCTTTTCCAACGCGAATACTGATGAAAAATATTCATTAAGTGCTTCCCCTATGTCCTCAGATTCTACACACAACTTTCCACCACTATTAGCAAGTTTTGAGAAGATTTGTAGTTCACGTTGAGGTTCTAGATGTAGGTTTGCTCGCTGAGGTGGAAGGTTCATTTCCAGACGTTTTGTCACCATACTAGGTAACATCTTCAGTAGCCTCCGGACACAAGGAAACCCAAACATATAAATAGAAAGCAGGAAACACCAGCAGCACTTCATCTGGAAGCTCACTGAAGATGTTACCTAGTATGGTGACAAAACATCTGAAAATGAACCTTTCAGCCCAGCAAGCAACCCTACATCCATTTCCACCGCTATCTTTGATTGGCTAGAGTAAGATTACAACCATTCTTTTATCCTATGCATCCTAAATCATGCCTCTATGACTATGACTGAACTTCATCCAGGCAGCACTGAATGTATCAAGCAGTACTAGCTGATCAGTCATGAAAAGCACATTGCTCAGGGATTCAACACTTATGTTTCATCATTCAGGGCAGCACAGTGGATCACCACAGCTCAGAGTCTTCGCAGAATTCCAGTTCCAGTCTGTCTGAGAGGAATATCTTCACAGCCTTCAGTACACAAGGCATGTAAGCTGAGGACTGTCTGATTCTTTGTTGGAAGTGGGATTTTTGTTTCCAAGTTGCTGTTTGATTAGAAAGCTGCTCCAAAGTATGGAGATTATCCAGAACGTTATATGGAAAACTCAGCTGATGGAGAATTTGTGAGGAGTTGGGAGAAATTGAGCACAACAAAAACTTGGAGAAAGACTGGACAAATGTAACACCTGCCATTAACATTATGTTTACACCTAAGATTAATAGATATGATGTCAGTAGAATTTTTCAAGCAATCAATTTATATTGTGATATTTGAGAACTATAGTGTGTCTGGTCTTTGCCTTATGTATTGGAGATAATAGCATTCATTGGACTGATTTTAAGATTTGTATTACCATTACCAGCTTACAAGCCTGGAGTATCCTGTTAGTTGATCTCAGCCTGGTCTAATGTTAGAATAAAATAAAGAATTACAGATGCTGAACAAGAAGTTGCTGGAGAAGCAGAATTAATGTTTCAAGTCCAGTGAACCTTCTCCAGACCCAAACCCTTCTGAAGAAGGGTCTATTGACTCAAAACATTAACTCTGCTTTTGCTCTACAGATACTGCCAGACTTGATGAGTTTCTTGCTTAATTTCTGTTTTTGGTCCACTGTTAACTTTGGTCTTTTCACTAGTCACGGGCACTATCAGCCAGGGTTCCTGCCCCTGGAGATTCTGCTTGTGTAGAGGATCAGGTGTGGCAGTAACCCCTATGTGGTTGAACAGTTCTCATCCTGGCAGCCTGCACTTTTACCACATGAATGGTAACATGTACAGGTTCCCGAGGTTGTCAGAGTGCTGATGCAAAGATCAGGAAAAGTGGATGATTCTTTCTTGATGTATCTCAACAGGGTTATAGATGTATAAATGTTTAAATATTCCTCTTCCCTTTTTAGTGCCTGTGGACAATGTCTTGCTGACATTGTGTGAATCTGCTGAAATCCTAGAACAAAATGGCATGTCCATGGATTGCTGTTCAGTTGAAATTCAGGAATGTGTACACTCTGCAGCCAATGTGATACCTGCCACAACTACAGACCATGGTTGCACCAGTTTGGAGGCTGATATTGGGTGGCAATGCAGGACTTATTCAGAAAGTTTCTGTGAGGAGGGAAACAATTCACCAGATCTGTCACTGGGCTCTGTAAGCTGGCAAGAGCACAGATTGTCAGAATGTTCTGCAGTGAGTTCCAATACAGTGGAGAAAATCCCCCAAACACCAGCCCAGGCCTGCACTTTATCACTCAAACAAATTAAAATGTGCTGTGGAGCCTTCAGGCAGTCCCCATCTGCCACTGTGCCTGACAGAGTCAGGCTACCCGCTCAACAGAAGACTGGTGGGAACAGAATAATCCGATCTAGTAGTGATCCTGCCACCTGCACGTCTACAAAAGGTAAACATCTGGCTTTTAGAAAGGAGAGACTTCAGTGATTCACACTAATTGTAATCCCATTTCCCATTGTGCCCAGAAAGCTATTGTTTCATAGAATTACCAAACTATGTAATCTTCATATGATTTTTGTGGTGATGAGATGAAATCGAAACTACATGGAGTGTCTTTCCAAATATTGAAAATTTCCCCTTTATTCCTCCCATTAATGTGTGCCATTTGCAGCATAGGAGTAGGAGGAGATCATTTCAGTGTCTCAAGCCTGTTTCATCAATCAATAATGACTGTGATTATTGCTCCATTTTCCTGGAGACCCTTATTCAACCAAATGTCAGTTTTGAAAATTCCAATCGATGCCCAGTCCCAGTGTTTTTTTGGACGAGACAATTTGAGATTTCCACAACCCTTTGTGTGAAGGTGTGCTTTCTGATTTCACTTCTTCCTGTTTTCCTTAAACGTTTCAATTAGCTGAGAATATAAATTGAGGGAGAGATATAAATATTGTTGCTGGTACTACAGGCTATTTTATACAATCACCAAGAATAGAACTGGATTGGCCAGAATGGAATCAAAGGATGAGGAAAAACTGTAACTGAACAATGGGCTACCTTCAAAGAAAAGATTATTTGGGGACTACTAAAGTATATTCCCTTCAAAGGGACAAACAAATCCAGAGCTCCCTGGATGATAATGAAGATAGAAATAAAGAAAAAAGTATACTTACAACAGCTGTTAGGTCGTACAGCAAACCTTTTATTATCCAACACCTACGGGATCAGAAATGTACTGGTTGATCAATTATTCCAGTTGAGCAAGAAGTCTGCATAATTAATGTACAAACACACTATGTAATAGAAATGCAGGGGACATACACACCACTGTTATACTTTATTCACAGCATAAATTACCTACATAATCAACCTTGCCTTAAATAAAACTTAGCAGCAGAGAGCCTTTTCACTTACACCCTCAACTGACTACTTGGACATTGTGAGATCGCAATAAAATAGTAAGTTTTCGGTATTTGAGGGATACAATTTTTGCCAGTTTAATTGAGAGTGCCGGTTCATAAGGTGCCAATTTTTTAAAAATTTACTGTAAATACAATTGAGAACCAAACTGAACACAGAAGGTTCAGAAAGGAGTAAAAAAGGAAACACAAAGAAGAGGGATTTTGAGAAAAGACTGACAGTTAAAATACAAGCAAATCCTAAAGTCTTTCATAAGCAATCATAAGGGGAGGGGGTGGTAGGGCAGATTACAGATCAAGAAGGAGATTTGCACACGGAGGCAAGAGTCATGACTGAGTGTTATTTTAATACTTTGAATATGTTGTTACCTATGACACCCAACAATCACAGACTAGTCAGTTTAACTTCAGTGTGGAGAAATTACTAGCAAGAATTGTTCAGGGCTGGATTAATAATCACATGGAAAAATATGGGCTTATCTGAAATAGTCAACATGGATTTCTGAAGAGAACATTGTGTTCAATTGACTGAACTTTATTGAAGAAGTAACTGAGTTGAGGTGGTTGTTGCTGGTGAAAGTCAGTAAGAGTTGAATTTGCTGACCAATAAGAATGTTAGAAGTTAGAATGTCAGACACTTGATTATATCCCTCTGACAAATATATATTTGTATCTTTTGCACTTCCAGGGTAAGTACAGTATGGTTAAATACACTGTCACCCACTCCCAGGACAGGTACGTCATGAGATTAATGAGATTAGATATTGAGTAATGACCATTTAAACTGAAAGTAAAGCTCTCTCTGCACTGTTTGCATCAACTCTCAAGATAGGTACTGCACTGGGTTAAATATAGAGTAAAGTTTCCACTGCTCTTTTAAACTGATCGCAAAGCTCTTTCTACACTGTCCCCATCAAACACTCCCATGATAGGGTCAGCAGGGGTGGATACAGAGAATAGAAACCCTCTACTTTGTAAAACTGAAAGTAATGCAATCTCTACTCTTTTAACTGAAAATAAAGCTTTCTGTATACTATCCTATTAAAAACTCCCAAGACAGTTAGAGCACATAGTCAGTTACACAGTAAAGCACCATCTACACAGACCCAGAACAGAAGGTTAGATACAGCAAAAAGGACCCTCTACACTGTCAAACATTCCTACGGCCAGTGGAATGTGTTGGATTATGTACATGTACTTTTATGTTCTAAGTGAGCTTTGCCTAATTCACATGCTTCATACAACACAGATAAGCATTCAGATTCCTAGCCTGAACACAATCTCCTCTATGCTTTCTAAAGCAACCAGAGAGAGGCACCTATATTATAGAATAAAAAAGCAGTCAACATTGCTGTTCTGATCTGGCAGTGATGGTTCTTTGAACGAGCTCATTAAGTTACATAGAAAATAGGTGCAGGAGCAGGCCATTCAACCCTTTGAGCCTGCACCACCATTCAATGTTATCATGGCTGATCATGCAATTTCAGTATCCACTCTCACTTTCTCTCCATTCCCCGTGATCCCTTTAGACACAAGGGCCGTATCCAGCTCCCTCTTGAATATATCTAATCAACTGACCCCAGCAGCTTTCTGTGGTACAGACTTCCACAGGTTTGCAATTCTCCGAGTGAAGAAACTTTCCTTATCTCAGGCCTGAATGGCTTACCCCTTATTCTTAAAATGTGACCCCTAGTTTTGGACTTCCCCAACATCGAGAACTTGATTCCCGCACCTAGCCTGTCCAGTCCCATCAGGACTTTATGTTTCTATGAGATCCCCCCCACATGCTTCTAAATTCCAGTGAGTACAAGCTCAGTGCAAGTTCCCCTTAGAATCGAGAAAGTTAAGGGGAAACTTAACAGAACTATTCAAAGTTCTGCATAGTTTTAATTGAGTAACTTTGAGAAATTGAGCAGGTGTTTGGGAATAGGGTGTTACTGATGTATTGCTGTGTGGGAGAAACTTATGATTGTCTGTAGTGCATATCAAATTCCAAACTAAACCCCAAATGCCAGGAGATCTGCTACCACTTTGGAAGGTGGGACTGGAGGGTTGCACTGTTTGAAGTGGGGAGAGCAGACACTATATAGGGTACCAATATAGTGCAATGGTTTTCAGCTCTGTCCTTCAAGGGGGCTGCATAGACAAGCCTAGCCACTTTGAGGCAGTCCAGCATGACCTCCCACATCAAGTTCCATACATGGTAGTTAAGGTCTTGTCACACAGAACAAACAGGTAACAATGGTCACAATGAGCATAAATCCTTTCACCATGGCTTCTGCTCTCTAGAGGATGATTCTGTCTTGAGCAGTGACCTTACTTTTCTAGATTCTGTCCAGCCTATAATCCAGGGATAATATTTGCAGATGAATTGCTTTTGCATCTGGTCTTCAAAGCTGCTTTATTAACTGTTTGCCCTTGTCCCTCAGCTCATTATCATGAACTTCATTTTGTCACTTTGAGCCATCTTGCCAAACGTTTCCAGTCGATAAAACAGCAGAGTTACATGGTGAAGATGGATGGGCATCGAGAGCAGCAAGCACTGCAGGAAGTCTCTAGGGGGCGAACCCACTCTCTTGTTGACCTGAAAGCCTACAAGGACACAAAAATATTGGTGGCTAAATTCTTGCAGCATTCAAACTGCAACCTTGCTCCTGAGATACAACATGTAATCAACAGCATCCGATCTGTCATCAAGTTAGATGAGCAACACATGGAGGAACCTATTTATAGTGCCAACATCATTGACCAGGTAGGTGATGCTACTGCATCTAGTTCCAGGCCTGACTGTGTTCATATGACCTTGCTCAGCCTTTATTATGATAACGTTATGAACTTCTCAGTAATGGTTAGGAACCTGCAGCTTATAGTGGAGTTGGCTTAATGTAGATGTCTGTCTGCTGCTGCTCCCTCATGTGGCGATGGCCCTCTCCCATAAATAGCTGAATGGCTATGCCCATGTTAAATGGGACAAGGTGGAACTGTGGGCCCCTCACCCTACTGACAACATTCAAATTACTCTGTTTTCTTATCCCTGGCAGGTGATGACAAGTTCTCAACAACCAATGAATGTGATAAGTTTGCGATTACAGGAGAATCTTCACCTTCTTAGCTGTGGTGATGTCAGCTCACCAACAGCTTTAGTACAGACTGTCCAAGTAGACCACAGATTTGAACATGAGCAGCCACAGTTTAGTTTGATAGATGTGTGCAAAGAGACAATTCTTGAGACCTGCCGTGTGGATTGTGCCATCTCAGATTAAAAGAATGTGGACAGGCAAGGGACAGTTTGGTCTACATTCAAACTTGGAGCTAAATATCAACTTTCCTAAGGTCAGCACAGTGGCTCAATGCTGCTACACAATGCCAGGGACCTGGATTTGATTCCAATCTTGGGCAACTACCTGTTTGGAGTTTGCACACTCTCCCCCTGTCTATGTGGGTTTCCTCCAGATGCTCCAGTTTCCTCCCAAAGTCCAAAGGTGTGCAAGTTAGATGGACTGGCCATGGGAAATGTAGGGATAGGGTAGGGGGGTGGGTCTGAGTGGGATGTTCTTCGGAGGGTCGGTGTGGCCCTGATGGGTGGAAGAGCCTGCTTCCACACTGTAGGGATTCATATAAAGATATAGAATTCCTCTTGGAAGAAGATAGATAGATTTTTCAAATATTCCCTATGACTGTGAAAACTGGAAGAAGTTTGAAAACATTGGATAAATTGTTGCCCTGACACTTGTCTACATGGGATGTATGCCTGACCATTTGCAGTGTTTTGATAAAAGTATTTATAATGAATTGCTGCTATCTGATGATGAGGTTAAGATGATTATACTATCTGGACCTGTTACTGAATAACCCCAGTAACTTGCCATTCTTCCAGAACTGCACCTGCTCCAACTTGCAGCAACTCAAGTTATTTTGTTGATTGTAAGGACATGACAGAACTGGTAACACTTTCCAGGATGTCCTGAGTTAGTCCTTCAGCTGTTTGAGAACCATTTGAGACAATGAAAATGCTGAAGTGGAGTTATTCTTAAACTGAGACCAGTTACCCTCAGTTAGCACACGACTGGACTTAAAATGCATGATAAAGTTTAAACGTTTGTGCCTGTCATCTTGTTTGTGTGCCAAAGCTCACAAAGAGCTCATGAAGAGTTGAATAAACCAATGGTTCAAAGGATCCAGGGAGGTGATCGCTGACACATCCTAATATATCAGTTCCCTGGTGTTGCCTCCTTTCATTTGCAAATCCAGACTTGTGGGTGAGAAGGCCAGAACCAGGCATAGCCCAATGACTTCTACTTGTGTTCAAAATCACGAAAGAACAAAATACCAGCCTCATGATTGTGACTCATTCATCAATCATTGAACAACTGCAATATTTCTGTTCTAAGATGTATTCAATATTAATATATTTTAACATTATATGGAAAAGAAATATAAAATATAAACTGTCCTTGAGATAGCCACCAAATAGTGAATGAAAACAAAATATCTCATGTGAGGAGCCCTGGCCATGTTTAGGTTTTTAATATTTGACTCATTAATCAATAACAGAATCTGAGGAGGGCTGAACTAAGCATCTGTTGTATCAGAGTTTGACTAAAATATTAAATTGCCACATTCATTTTTCTGTATTTCTTTGTAAACTGAGTTGAATCGTATGGATTAAAGACAAACTTTGTGTATAGTCCAGAAAATAAATGGTACTGTTACTGCCCCTGTTACTGTTCCTGTATCTCTGTGCAGTTCCAAAGAATTGTTATTGGAGTCAAAACTTTAACTCTGTTTCTCTCTCTAAAGATACTGCTAGACCTCTTGAATTTTTCCAGCACCTTTGGTTTTTATTTCAGTATTTGGGAAAGGCGCAGATAAAACAGATATAACCAGCCCAGTTCAAGTATTACCTACTTTTATGAAAAAGAATGAGTCTGGATTTTCCTATTGTCTTCTCAAGTGATCCACAGCTGTTCACATTGTTTATTTCATATTCTGTATTCTTGATGCAATCTCATGCACCAGCCAAGAAGACATTGCAGGATCTGCAGCTTCACCAACTCATCTCCAAGTGGAGTAACATGATGGGAAAAAGACAAACTAACATTTAGCCTCTAGTGCTAGGTACAGCATTTCAAGATACAAATACAAAGACTCTAATATTATCAACTCACTCACCAGCAACACAACACGCGCTGCACAAATACGGGCTATGCCAGTAACTGTTGTTCATCAATGATAACAGAACTATCTGTTACATTCCAACTGGGCTAAATGCACAAAGATAACACTGGTAAGAAAGTTCAAAGTAGTGGGTGTCACTGCGAACTGCACTGTCAGAGATTTCTCTGTAAACTCGTTACTAATAGCAACAATGGCTGTCTTTATCTGACATTCAGCACTGGACATTCAATTATTTATTGCACACCAACATCATGTTAAAGTGACACTGTCACCAACTTGTGAAAGAACTTGGTTCAACTTATATAAAATGCAAAATATTTGTTTTTAGAGAAGAGAAAGAGCCTGTTTCTTCTCTCAATGGAAATGGTGCGGAGTCTAGTGTGGAGTGACAGAGCAGAAATACACGCATTCCCAGAGACACAGATACGCACACACACAGACATAAACTCTCTCTCTTACACACACACTCACACTCACACATAATCACAAGAAAGAAAACAGACATGCACACACCCATGCAATATGGGAGGCACTGACACTGTCTTCATTCCACTGATCACCTCTTCCCAGCATAAAATGTTCAGCTGATCTGCTGGAAGTCCATTGAGCAGATGAACCCATTTCTTCACAAAGTTAGATGTACAATGGTGTTTCTTGTCCAGTTAGGAGTCTAAACATGGCAGCTGGCATTGTCTTCATGTGAATCTAAAATTATTAAAAATTTAGTAATTAAAAATTCCAACTTTCTCAAAAGCATATACACTTATTGAGTGCAGCAGCTAGAGGCAGTGACAGCTGAAGCTTGATGTGCAGTTTAAACGTGAATGGATCCCTCATGCCATTGTGATTTGTTGATTCATTAGTGACAGAAATATTGTCATGTAGTTCTTTATCCATCAATATTCTTGAAAACATGTCAAGTAAGTAAACAATGCTTTTGATCATTCAGAAAGTGAGTGCTGTCAAAAAAACTGTAAGGATCTTCTGGCTTCAGGCTGAGCAGAACTCAGTATTTTAAGATTGTTTTAAATGTAAAACAAAGTCTAATAGCTGATCATTCAAACAAGATAAAGAGGATAAGAAGCATTTACATTGTAACCTGAAATAATGTCAAAGCTCAGCCCTACTGATTTCACAAAATTGCACTTTCTAAGAGAGTACAAGAGAACCAGAAGTAGGACACTTATTCTGTTTAATCTCTTTGACCATTCAATAAGATCATTTTGGAGTTGCAATAGAACCACACACACTCTCACTCACCCTATTTCAATTTATACCTTTAAGATTTCTTTTACTAACAAACAAACTTAAAATTTACAATTGATCTGCCAACAAATATTATTTACGGAAGAGAGTTTGAAATTCCTTCCACCCTTTCAGACGTCAGAGTTTCCTGTTTTCACTACTAAAAGGTTTGGCTCTTATGCTTGTACTATGTTCTCTAATCAGCAGAAATTGTTCCTCTTTCCACAGGCTCTGCTGTCCTTAATATCTTGACAACTTTGATCAAAACACACATGAACTTCTAAATTCCAGGAAATGCAATTCTTTTTCTGGTAAATTCAGGTTACACTCCCAACAAGGCCAATATATCTTTCTAAAGGCACTCAAATAGAAACTGATGGAAAAACTCAACAGATCTGGCAGTATCTGTGGAGAGAAATCAGAGGTGATGCTGAGAAAGTGTTACCGGATATGAAATGTTAACTCTCATGTCTCTCCATAGATGCTGCTAGATCTGCTGAGCTTTTCCAGCAACTTCTGTTTGTGTTTCTGACTTATAGCATTGCAGTTCTTTCAGTTTTTATTCAGCATCTTTCCAAAGGGGTGGTTCCCAAAACTGCTCATGGTAACTTCAGGGCTGTGTATTAATATACATGATTTTTATCCCACATATTCTGTATAGTTCTGGACACTGCATTAGAGGAAGGATGTGGAAGCTTTTGAAAGGGTGCAAAAGAGATTTACTGGGATGTTGCCTGGTATGGAGGGAAGGTCTTATGAGGAAAGGTTGAGGGGCTTGAGGCTGTTTTCATTAGAGAGAAGAAGGTTGAGAGGTGACTTTATTCAGACATATAAGATAATCATATGGTTAGATAAGATGGACAGTGAGAGCCTTTTCCTCGGATGGTGATGGCTAGCATGAGGGGACATAATTTTAAATTGAGGGGTGATAGATGTAGGTCAGATGTCAGAGATGGTTTCTTTACTATAATTAGTGGGGCTGTGGAATGCACTGCCTGCAACAGTAGTAGACTCGCCAACTTTAAAGGCATTTAAATGGTAATTGGATAAACATATGGATGAAAATGGAATAATGTCGGATAGATAGGCTTCAGATTGGTTCCACAGGTCGGCACAAAATCAAGGGCCGAAGGGCCTGTACTGTGTTGTATTGTTCTATGTTCTATATATTCTATGTTCTATATTCTAGTCCTTTAAACTCAAAGGCCATTAGTTGTTTACACTATTTTCTGTTATCTGTCTGTAAAATGTTAATAAAGAGAGGAGCTGTTTGCATCAAGGACCTTACCTCGCCCACTGAGTTAGACAGAGCTTGAACAATCTTTTCATGAGCAGTAGCCACGACACTTTGCCCATTGATTTCAATGATACGGTGACCCACTCTAACTCCACCACGCTCTGCAATCCCACCTCTCATCAGGCTGCAAATCTGTAAGAGCAAACAACCATCATTGCCAAATCCTGTCTCACACCTTGCTCTCTCAAACATTACAGTGCAGAGGTAGGATAATGTTTTGAGTGGAGAGTGACTGAGCAACCCAATGTGGATACTCTCACAGCATTAGATCATACTTAATTATACTTGAATAATAGGAATAATATTTGCAGAATAGTGCAGAACAATTCTCACAAATCTCAGCTGGTGTTCTTTCATGTCAGATCCAATATGATGAAATGTTTGGTATCTTTAATGGAATTGAAAATGGGAGTCTACAGAGCAAAGTATCATATAAGTTAGATACAATGTTCAGTACCCCATTATTCTTTTGAACTGAAAGTAAATCTGTCTCGACTCTTTTAAAACTGAAAGTACAGCTGACTTGACACTGTCCCCATTGAACAATCCCAGGTAGATACAGCATGGGGTTACAGCTGAAGGAAAACTTCCTCTACTCTTTTAAAACAGAACGTTAAACTCTCTCAACACTGCCAATCAAAAAAACACTGGACAGGATAGGACAACGTGGAATTGGATAGAGAGAAAAGCTGCCTCTACTTCTTTGAAATGCAAGTAAACCTCTCTCTACTCTTTTTAAAGTGTAAGTCAATGGAAAGTAAAGCTGCCTCGACACTCTCCCCATCAAACAGTCCCATGACAGAGATGGCAGGGCCTCATTTACAGAGTAAAGCTCTATTCTTTTAAACTGAAAGTAAAGCTTTCCTCACACTGTCCCCATTAAACACTTGCAGGATTGGTACTGAATGGGGTTACATAGAAAGTAAACCAGTATCTACACTGTCCCCATCAAACATTCCTAAAGTAAGTATTGCATTTAGAAACAGAATTAAGCTCAGTAGCTGCACATTACACGCTATGCTGCAAATATTGGATAGTGTTCTGCTTTTGATGGACTGTTGCACCAATATCTTTGCACTTTTAAAATGCATCTCTTAGGAATAAGTATACTTGTTACAATGGCCTGTCGGCAGCAAAAAGAGAGAGAGGGGACGCAGAGATTCAACAGAGGTCAAAACACTAGAACATTAGGGAACAGCAGGGTGCTGTGATGGGGACACATTCAGGTTGTTACTGTGCATTGATAAAATGAAATGTGGTATCAGCTGGCACTGTTTAGAGTACCATGCTTCCTGCAATATCTTTTACAGATTGTTCAGTAATTCTGTAAGTTATATCAGACAAAGAAACAAAACAGTTATCTGTTTCCAGTGGGATCTCACTTGCTGGAGCCGCTAATGGATACATTCACTCCATACTGGCAAGTCTAAGCTTAAACTTTAAGGAACAGAGCTGCAAGGTTAACCGAACAGGTCAAAGTTAAGTAACTAGGGACCTGAAGAATAAATACCCAGTGCCAGGACCACTGGATGGGGTATGGTTGTCAGTTATTTGTCTGTCCATGCAGCCTTTCACTGCCATCTGCTGGTCATTCCAAACAGTTATAGTGACTGTTAGTCCCTCAAAACAATGAAGAGATTTGCGCAGGCTACATGCTGTGCGTTTCCCCTTGGTTGACACAGATATCAATTATGGTCTTTGAGCAGAGAGGACAAAGTTGTCCTAAGTGGGAGAAGCTCTTGAGCCAGGGTTTAGTTTCTCCACCAATAACAATCCATTGGAGCTGATGTTGAGAGGGATGTCAACCCTTTTTTACATGATTTGGAGATGCCGGTGTTGGACTGGGATGTACAAAGTTAAAAATCACACAACACCAGGTTATTTGTACTTGCAGAATTACAGTTTATTTTGCTCAAAAACTACATGAATCCATGCAAGATTCTGTAAATCCCTTTTTTAGATTAGAATCAGTCTGAACATTGGGGCACAGACAGTCTCACACAGGGCACCTCACATCTTCAATACACTATCTAGGCCAACATGGCACCTATTGTTAAAGTTGACTTGAGAATCTAACTTTAAGAAAGTTCTGGGATTTACATATGAAAGAACTGAAACCAACATGCCCATTCTAAAAGATGAGACTTAACAAACAATCCAGGTCTTTTTCAATTTATAATTTCAGTTACATCACACTGTAAACTTCTGCTATAAATTCTGTATCCTACGATCTTATACTCCACAACCACTTGATGAAGGAACAGCGCTCCAAAAGCTAGTGCTTCACATGGATGATTTTGGGATAGTGTAGGGGGATGAACTGAGAATAGTTCACAGGTCGGCGCAACATCAAGGGCCAAAGGGCCTGTTCTGCGCTGTATTGTTCTATGCTCTATGTTCTACATTATGATGCAGGTGGTTAGAGACTCCGAATGCTCACTAGTTTCAACTTATTCAGTTTTGTGTTTGCTGGCAGAAGTCTGATGCAGACTTCGAGCAGTTACGACGTACATCTCTAGAAGCCAGTGACAGTTCAATGAACCAAGGGAGGGATGAAGAAGGCCTTCAAGCAGTATTGGCTTCATGCAGCTTGAGAAAAATTGGAGTTTAGAGTAATTCAATGGTATCTCACTGAAGCTAACTGTTGGATTAAATGCTGAAATTGCACCCATAATTACACACTTGAGCACAGGTGCAGGAATTCTGGCAAGCTCTGCATTAGAAGAGATTGAACTATCAAGACTTGAGCAGTGGTTAAGGCAGTCTTAGTCAGAGAGGTTCTGAGGGAGTTCCATGGCTTAATCTTCAAAATTAAAAATCAGAATCTCTTGAAAAGGAGACAGCTTTAGTGAGATTTAGAGACCCACAATGCCACTGAAGTCTGGGTGGGATTGGTCTTGGCTGTAACACCTATTTAAAGTGCGGTCTGAGGGGAATTGTAACATCTTTGGATGTTCAGCCACAACTTGCCTGTTAACAGAATATTAATCACATGTTATTCATGAATAATACGATTGAGTTATATATATTCTGTCCAAACATGTGCATATTAAGTAGATTGGCCATGCTAAATTGCCAATAGTGTCCAGGGATGTATAGTCTAGGTTGATTAGCCATGGGAAATGCAATGTTAAGGGGAATAACATCAGGGGGTGGGTCTGGGTGGGATGCTCTTCTGAGGGTCGATGTGGTCTCTTCTACACTGTAGGGACTTTATGATTCTCTGATTTAGAATCATTATCTTATTTGTTCAATACACTGATCAGTCATTATACTTGAACAAAGCAAAAATAAGCAGTAAAGATTTTTGTTTTGACATTTCAGTTCAACCCAGAATCTTGCCATTTATTTTCTTTCCCTTGATTCTTCTATACAATCTACTTAAACGATTATGCTCTAACATGAGATTATAACAAAGATTTGGTTTGTCAGTATTTCCAAAAATGGGATCGCAACTATTTAGTGGGCTAGTTTGGGACCATAACACTAAATGAAAGAAGAGCTTGTTAGTTTAGTCTGTAGGAGTTGTGAGAGAACATAAAAACTGATTGTAACCCAGTCATTGCCACTGAGGAGAAAGTCAGTGGTCATGTGCTATTCTGGGGTGGCATGGTGGCTCAATGGTTAGAACTGCTGCCTCACAGCGCTAGGGTCCCGGGTTCAATTCCAGCCTCAGGCAACTGTCTGTGTAGAGTTTGCACATTCTACCCGAGTCTATGTGGGTTTCCTCTGGGTGCTCCGGTTTTCCTCCCAGAGTCGAAAGATCTGCATGTTAGGTGAATTGGCCATTCTAAATTTCCCAAAGCGTTCAGGGATGCATAGGTTAGGTTAGGTGCATTAGTCAGGGGTAATGTAGAAGAATGGTCTGGGTGAGTTACTCTTCGGAGGGTCAGTGTGGAGTTTCAACACTGTAGGGATTCTATTCCAGAGATGAGGTGAGAGTGACAGCCCTTTACATCAAGGCAGCATTCAACCAAATGTGGCACCACAGAGCCTTCTCAAAACTGGAATCAATGGGTATCAAAGGGAAATGTTTCCAGTGGTTGGAGTCATAAAAAGATGGTTGTGGTTGCTGAAGGTCACTCATCTCAGCTCCAGGACTGCAGGAGTTCATCAGGGTAGTGTCCTAGGCCCAATCATCTTCAACTGTTTCATCAATGATCCTTCCTCCATCATAAGGTCATAAGGAGATGTTCGCCAATGATTGCACAATGTTAAGCACCATTCACAACTCCTCAGACAATGAAGCAGTCAGTGTCCAAATGCAACAAGATCTGGTCAATATCCAAGCTTGGGCTGACAAATGGCAAATAACATTCACGCCACACAAATGTCAGGCTATGACTATCACCAACACGAGGCAATCTAACCACCACCCTTTGATATTCAATAGTGTTAGCATCACTGAATCTTACACTATCAACATCCTGGGAGTTATCATTGATCAGAAACTCAACTGGACTAACCACATAAATGCAGTGGTACAAGAGCAAGTCAGAGGCCAGGAACACTGAAGCAAGTAACTCACCTCCTGACTTCCCAAAACTTGTCTACCATCTACAAGGCACAAATCAGGAGTGTGATGGAATAGTCCCCACTTGCCTGGATGATTGCACTTCTAACAACACTCAAGAAGCTTGACACCATCCAGGATAAAGCAGCCCACTTGACTGACACTGCATTCACATGCATCCAGTCCCTGCACTAACGACACTCAGTAGCAGCAGTATGTGTACTATCTACAAGATGCGCTACAAAAATTCACCAAAAATCCTCAGATAGCACCTTCCAAATCCATGAGCACTTCCATCTAGAAGGACAAGGGCAGCAGATATATGGGAACACCACTACCTTCAAGTTCCCCTTCAAGCCACTCACCATTCTGACTTCACTGTCACTGGGCCAAAGTCCTGAAATTCCCTCCCTAGTGGCATTGTGAGTCAACCCACAGCAGGTGGACTGTAGTGGTTCAACAAGGCAACTAGGGATGGACAATAAATGCTAGCCAGTAACAACACCCACATCACACAAAATGAATATTTTTAAAAATTCATTAATGACAATCGGAAGTACATCTGATGCCGAAGCCAATTCAAAGCATGTTACAATCCTCTTCTGGTTTTCTATTCCCAGAATAAAGTGTATTCTCCATTCTCTCTAAGCTGACTTTGAGCAGGAAGTCAGTGTTCACTGAGAGCAGCATCAATATTCTGCAAGCTCTTGAGAAACTATGGCAGTCCTACTTTCCAAGCTTCCATTGTTTTGATTGTCCACAAGGCTGCAGGTGCTCAAAGTGGAGAAATTCAAGTTTTTATTTGGGTCATGCATACT
Source organism: Chiloscyllium punctatum (assembly GCF_047496795.1). Taxonomy (NCBI): domain Eukaryota; kingdom Metazoa; phylum Chordata; class Chondrichthyes; order Orectolobiformes; family Hemiscylliidae; genus Chiloscyllium; species Chiloscyllium punctatum. The sequence continues at coordinate 4,235,896 of NC_092771.1, forward strand.
TTAAACGTAAGAATGCCAACAGAATAGGGAATAGTTTTTGTTTGTGGCACCTTTTCTCAAGGGGAGCCTGAAAAGGATGGCTCCATGGTGAATGTTACTGTCAGGGAAATACTCTCAACAAGCATCAGACATCTACTGATTAGGCTCAGCATTGTGATGAGAGAACTACTGGGTCAGAGCCCATCCATGACACAATCATCTGTTGCTTCTAGGGTTTTGCTTATTCCTAGTATGTGTCACCTTTTAATATGGAAAAGTTGGTGGGCATTCAACAATCTTGAAGGGTTGTAAATCTTTACCAATCACACGGTAACGTGTGACTAACCAATCTCAATCACCTCCTGCCTGCATCCACCTATCACCAACCATCTACCTTTCCCCAGCCCCACAACCCCCATTTATTTCTCAGCCTCCTTCCCCTTCCCCAGTCCCGATGAAAACATCAATTCTCCTGCTCCTCTGATGCTGCTTCACCTGCTGTGCTTTTTTCCACTTCTATACTTTATCAACTCTGACTTCCCAGCATCAGCAGTCCTCACTATCTTCAAGCTCCTGAGCTAGGTGGATCCAAAGAGGTAGATCTTGATGAAAGCCCATGCTTCAATTCCTTCACAGCAGAACATGTGGATAAATGAGAAATGAGTACATATCAAAGGAGTATAAAATCTGCAGTCGGATTAACATTCACCAGTTGATATGAGGGAGTACTGCACCGTTACAGGGTCAGTGCTGAGGGGAGTGGATGAGTATGCAGATGACACCAAGATTGGTGGTATAGTGGACAATGAAGAAAGTTATCTCAGATTATCTAAGGTGACAAACAGATCTTCATCAATTGGCTCAATGGGTTGTATTGTAGCAGATGGATTTTAATTTGGATAAATGTGAGGTATTGCATTTTGGTAAAACAAGAGTAAGAATTATACAATTAAAAGTGAGGTATTGCATTTTGGTAAAACAAAAGTAAGTCTTATACAATTAAAAGTAGGGCCTTGGGTAGTGTTGTAAAACAGAGAGACCAAGGGGTTCAGGTACATAATTCTTTGAAGTTTGCATCACATATAGATAGGGTGGCTAAGAATGGTTGCTCAGACCTTTGAGTACAGGGGTAAGGATGTTATATTGAGGTTGTACAGGACATTGATGTGGTCTCTTCTGCAGTATTATGTCCTCTTAGGGTCTTAATAATAGGAGGGGTATTATTATTAAGCTGAAGAGGGGAAACGGAGAGTTAAGTTATAAGGAGAGGCTGGGTAGGCTAGGACATTTTTCACTGGTGCATGGGAGGTTGAGAGCTGATCTTATAGAGGCTTTTAAAATCATGAGGGGTACAGGTAAGGTGAATGGCATGTGTCTTTTCCCTAGGTGGGTAATTTCAAAACGAGAGGGCATATTCTTAAGGGGAGAGGAATTTTAAAAAGACATGAGCATTTTTTTTTTACCTAGAGAGTGGTTTGTATGTGGAATGAATTTAGAACATAGAACATACAACACAGGAACAGGCCCTTCGGCCCATGATGTTCTGCCGAATATGAAACTAATTAAACTAATCCTTTCTGCCTCCCCATGGTCCATATGCCTCCATTTGCATATTCATATACTTACCTAAAACTCTCTTAAACACCTCTATTGTATCTGCCTTCACCAGCCCTGGCACCATCCCTGTTCCAGACTCCTCACACTCTCTGTGTAAAACATTTGCCCCTCACTTCTCCTTTGAACTTTTGCCCTCTCACTTTAAATGCATGCCTCTAGTATTAGCCATTTCAATGCTGGGAAAAAGATCCTGATTGTCAACCCTATCTATACATCATATAATTTTACAGACTTCAGTCAAGTCTCCCCTCAGCATCCGCTGCTCCAGAGAAAATAATCCAAGTTTTCCTAGCCTCTCCTTATAGCTCTTACCCTCTAATCCAGACAGATCCTGGTAAGCCTCTTCTGCACCCTCTCCAAAGCCTGCACAACCTTCCTGTAAGTTGGCAACCAGAATTGAATGCAATACTCTTAAGTGTGGCCTTACCAAAATCTTATAAAACTGCAATATGACATCCTGACGCTCATACTTCATTCCCCAGGCAAGCCAGGCAAGTATAACATGTTTACCACGGTATCGACTTGTGTGGCCACTTTCATGGAACTATGTACTTGAACCCCAAGATCCCTCTGTACACGCTGTTCATGGTCCTGCCATTATGTATACTTTTCCTTAACATTTGATCTCCTAAAGTGCAGCACCTCACACTTACCCAAATGAAACTCCATCTGCCATTTGTCTGCCCATATCTGCAACTGATCCATAGTCCATTGTATCCTTTGACATCCTTTTACACTATCTACAACTTCACTGATTGCCTGCAAACTTACAAACCCATCCATGTACATTTTCATCCAAGTTATTTATATATATATCACAAACAGCAGAGGTCCCAGTACAGTTCCCTACGCAATTCTACTAGACACGGACCTCCAGCCAGAAAAATACCCTTCCACAACTACCCTGTCTTCTATGGGTCAGCCAATTCTGAATCCAAGCAGCCAAGTCATTATGGATCCCAGACATCTTAATCTTCTGGGTGAGCCTATCATGAGGGCCCTTGTTGAAAGACATACTAAAATCCATATAGACAACATCAACTGCTCTACCCTCATCGATCACCTTCATCACCTCATCAAGAAATTCAAATAAGTTAGTAAGATATGACCTGCCCCGCACAAAGCCATGCTGACTATCCCTAATTAGGCTTTTCCAAATGCGCAAACATCCTATCCCAAAGAATGCTCTCCAACAACTTCCCAACCACCAATGTAAGATTAACTGGTCTAGTTTCCTGCATTATCCCTATTTCCCTTCCCGAACAGAGGAACATTAGCTAGTTGCCAGTCCTCTGGGATCTCTCCAGTGGCTAGCGAGGATACAAACATCTTGGTCAAGACCCCAACAATCTCCTTTTTTGCCTCTCTCGATAAGCTGGGGTAAATACTATCAGATCCTGGGGACTTATCCACCTTAATGCCCTTCAAGAGACCCAACGCCACTTCTTTCTTGATCTCAAAATACCCTAGCATATTGCATGCTCCATAATAATCTCACTGTCCTCCATATCCTTCTTCTGGGTGAATACCGACACAAAGTACTCATTTCAGATCTCGCCCAGAGCCTCTGCCCTCAAGTGCAATTCCCCTTCTTTATCCTTGAGTGGTCCTATCTTCCAAACCAAAGCAGTAGCCATGGGCACCCGCATGGGCCCCAGCTATGCCTGCCTCTTTGCAGGATATGTGGAACAGTCCATCTTCCGCAGCTACACTGGCACCACCCCCCACCTTTTCCTCCGCTACATTGATGACTGTATCAGCGCTGCCTCGTGCTCCCATGAGGAGGTTGAACAGTTCATCCACTTTACCAACACCTTCCACCCCGACCTCAAATTTACCTGGACCGTCTCAGACTCTTCCCCCCCCTTTCTAGACCTTTCCATTTCTATCTTGGGCCACTGAATCAATACGGACATTTACTATAAACCGACCGACTCCCACAGCTACCTAGACTACACTTCCTCCCACCCTGCCCCCTGTAAAAATGCCATCCCATATTCCCAATTCCTTCGTCTCCGCCACATTTTCTCCCAGGAGGACCAGTTCCAATACCAAACAACCCAGATGGCCTTCTTCTTCAAAGACCGCAATTTCCCCCCAGACATGGTCGACGATGCTCTCTACCGCATCTCCTCCACTTCCCGCTCCTCCGCACTTGAGCTCCGCCCCTCCAATCGCCACCAGGACAGAACCCCACTGGTCCTCACCTACCACCCCACCAACCTCCATAAACATCGTATCATCTGTCGTCATTTCCGCCATCTCCAAACGGACCCCACCACCAGGGATATACTTCCCTTCCCTCCCCTATCAGCGTTCCAAAAAGACCACTCCCTCCGTGACTCCCTTGTCAGGTCCACACCCCCCACCAACCCAACCTCCACTCCCGGCACCTTCCCCTGCAACCACAAGAAATGCAAAACTTGCGCCCACACCTCCCCCCTTACTTCCCTCCAAGGCCCCAAGGGATACTTCCATATCCGCCACAAATTCACCTGCATCTCCACACACATCACTTACTGCATCCGCTGCACCCGATGTGGCCTCCTCTATATTGGGGAGACAGGCCACCTACTTGTAGAACGTTTCAGCGAACACCTCTGGGACACCCGGACCAACCAACCCAACCACCCCGTGGCTCAACACTTCAACTCCTCAACACTGACTCCTCCGTTGCCAGACCATAGCAACATGACGGCTGGAGGAAGAGCACCTCATCTTCTGCCTAGGAACCCTCCAACCACAAGGGATGAATGCAGATTTCTCCAGCTTTCTCATTTCCCCTCCCCACATCTTGTCTCAGTCCCAACCCTCGAACTCAGCACCACCTTCCTAACCTGCAATCTTCTTCCTAACCTCTCCGCCCCCACCCCCAAACCAGCCTATCACCCTCACCTTAATCTCCTTCCACCTATCGCATTTCCAACGCCCCTCCCCCAAGTCCCTCCTCCCTACCTTTTATCTTAGCCTGCTTGGCACACTTTCCTCATTCCTGAAGAAGGGCTCATGCCCAAAACGTCGATTCTCCTGCTCCTTGGATGCTGCCTGACCTGCTGCACTTTTCCAGCAACACATTTTCAGCTCTGGTCCTATCTTCTCCCTAGTTATCCTCTGGTTTTTAATGTATGTATAGAATGCTTTTGGATTCTCTTTAACTCTATTTGCCAAGGTTATTTCATGGCCTGTTCTTGTTTGTCTAATTCCCTGTATGAGTTCTTTCCTGCTTTCTTTATATTCCTCATGAACCCAGTCCAATTTTAGCTTCCTAAACCTTATATAAGCTTATTTTTCTCTTTTGACTAAATTCACAACGTCCCCGCTATTCAAAGGTCCCTTATCTTGACATCCTTGTCCTTCCTCCTTACTGGAACATGCCGGTCCTGAACTCTTATCCTTAAAAGAACTCCCACACACCAAATGAGGACTTGCTCGAGGAAGTGGTGACAGTTACAATGTTTAAAAGACACTTAGGTAAGTACACGGATAAGAAATTTGGAGGGTCAGAGGCCAAGCACAGGCAGGTGGAAACAGATTAGTTGGGATTGGCTGGACAAAAGGATCTGTTTCCATGCTGTATGACTCTATGAGTGCTACACTGTCAGAAGGTCAGTGCTGAAGAATTGCCACACTATCAGAGGGTAAGTACTGACGGAGCACTGAAGGAGTGATACAGTCAAAGGGTCAATGCTAAGGCAATGCTGCAGTCCTGGAGGGTCAGTGTGAGGGAGTGATGCACTGTCAGAGGGTTAGTGCTGAGGGAGCACTGCAATGTCAGAGGGGAGATATTGTTCTAAGAAAGATCAGTAATGGGAAGTCTACTTTTTTGTCATGCTATTCACGGCCCTGCCCAGTGTACTCACAATGCCATTCTGTACACTGAAACCAAGCTGGTACTTGAGGTCAGGACGTTTGATGAGCACGGTGGTGACAGGAGGACAGCTCACAATGTTCAGCTTAACCTGAACCTGATTCTTCAAACCCTGAAAAACAAGGCATGCTGTGAATTAACCAGGTGTGCAGAAACTGACTCATTGACCTCAGAGATTCTCATAATTATCAGTCAACAAATACTAGAAAACCCTACAAAGTTCAGTTGTCTCTGGGCCGAGGAATTTGAAACTCCAGGTCGCTTTGGATGTAACAGCAGGAGTCTGTGTTCATGTGCACAGTAGTGAGGGCTTGACTGTATACATATGCAAGAGCGTGGGTGAGTGTATGTATATTTGAGAGTTTGTGGGTTGTGTACAGGTGTGAATGTGTACAGATGTGACGGTGTGTATGAAGGTTGGTTTACGGGTGGGAGCACCTGTACATAGATAGCAGGGTGTGGGGGGAATGTGCATATACAGGTGGAGGGGAAGGTATGTACTGATTGGAGGATACATGTGTGTATGCATGCAGGTGAGATGGTGTGTGTAGACAGATGGGAAAATGTGTGTGGACAGGCAGAAAGGTGGATGTACAGACAGGAGGGTGCATACTTGCTCATGAGATTGTGTACATGTGTGGGTGTGAACCTGTGCGGATGTGAGTGTATAGCTATAGTACTGGGCAGTACCTTAATGATTCCTTGGCAGGTAGTGAGTGGGAGACCGACAAGGCTCGTGTCATTTATGGACATTATCTGGTCTCCAATACTGAGCTTTCCTGAACGAGCTGCTGCTCCTCCATTCATCATGTTTGCCAGGATGACAGTTGGCAGGATCGAACCCCATCCTGACTCCACAATCACTACACCAAAAATCTCTCCTTTCAACTTCTCAACGTGTAGCTGTGTAAAACAGAGAAGCAAAGAACAAACACTAAGATTAGTCACAGAAAATCCTGTCATCATTCCCAACCTAATCATGGGGAGCTCAGTGCATGTCTAGCATGTGTTGGAAATACAGTGGGTAAGAATCAGAAGAATACAGAAGGGAGATAGCGAAAGAGGGGGCGCAGAAAGTGGGGGAGAGAAACGTGGGGAGGTAAATGGGGGGGGGGGGGGTGAAGAAACAGGGGAGAGGGGTGTGTACCTTGCGGTTTGGTGGGGTTGGGGGTATTCTGTGGTGTGGAGAGGGGATGTATACCATGCAGTGGAGGGGGCACAAACTGCTAGCAGTGGCTGCAAGTAACTGACCTCTTTGCAATTAGCAGAGTTGGAGAAATGGACAAGGTCGTCATTGTACATTTCCTGAGTGTTGATGATGTCACTGTACTCCTTCTGACTCAAGTCTTCAGGGTTAATCCCATTGGCTCGCAGAAACTCCTGGTAGGCAACACTAAACGCCTGTCCAATGGATTGAGCTATCAGCTGAGCCTGCACACAAACAAGGTACATTTGTGAAGAGAATATCTAGAAAATAATGACACTGCTAGTCTGACATGACACTGAGAGCAGAAGGTTCCAGAATGAATAAATATTCAATGCTGAAGAGCAGCATGAAACACCTAAATGGAACAGACCCACTGTAAGGTACAGGTTGGTTACCTGGGCGCATGGACACCAACCAGCTTTGCAGATCCTCATCAGAGCCTGGGTAGAATGGCTTCAGCCCATTGGATGGATGGATGGATGGATAGATGGTGAGCACCTAGCATCTGAGCTGAAACTGTACAGTACACTCACTGCCCGAAGAGCCATAACCAAAAAAGTAGCAACTCATTACTAGCATTACAAGAAAAGTATTTCTTATACTCACATCCTCAGACTCGAAGACATGACAGACCATTTTGTACTGTTTCTTGGCCTCCTGGCTCCCAGGCGTGCTTTCAATACAATCCTGGGAAGCCGTACGTGGCACTCGCCGTCGAGCCATCAGGACGACAATGTTGCCAATATCTGCAATGTAGGAAATTGTGCGCAGTGCATGATCCATCATTGGTTCCTGGAACAGATGATACATCAGGGTTAGAAGCTGCACACAGCTTCCACAACCATTAATCAACAAGTGAAGAAACATTAGCATCTTCTACCAACGAATCAGTGATCAGTCCAAAAACATATACTCATCCCTTTCATTGTCAGTTGTCAAAATAAAGCAAGTGTGAACATTGGCTCAATCAGTGACATCCTCCACCTGAGACAGAATCAGTTCCAGCCCCAATCCAGAAATTAGGAGTGAAAAACCAGACTAACACTTCATTGCAGCACTGAGGAGGTGCGACACTGTTGAAGGATCAGTACTGAGGAAGCACTCCACAGACAGAGAGTCAGTTGTGAGGGAGAACTGCACCATTGAAGGTGCAGCAGTGAGGAAGCAATGCACTAATGGAGGGGCAGTAGTGAGGGTGGATTGCACCATTGGGAGGTGCAGTAGTGAGGAAGTATTGCTAATTTGAAGGGACAGTAATAAGAGATGTGAACTATTGGAGGGCAATAATAAGGGAGTGCCATTATATTGGAAGGACAGTAGTGAGGCAGAAGAATACTGTTGGAGGGGCAGTCGTGAGGGAGTAGTGTCAAATGCCTTTCCAATGAAACATTAAATTGGGGTTCTATTTGCTCTCCCAGGGAAATCTAATAGCTCTCATGTCATTATATGAAGGAGACGAATACATTTTACCTCATGTCTCAGACCAGTATTTATCCCTAAAATAACTCCTTAAAACACTTTACTTTTCACACTGCTCTTTGTGGGATCTTGTTGTACTCAGATTTCTGGCTGGCTTTATCTTACTTCCTGGACGACATTTCAAAATGCTTTACTGACTGTTTTGGGACATCCTGAGGTCCTGAAAGGCATTACGGAAATACAAAGCTTTTCCTCTGGTTAATTAAGCCTTGGTTTAAAGGTATTTTTGTGCTTCAGGTTTCTATATTCACTGCCTGTCACTAGGAGCTGGAGTCCTGCTGCCCAGCTCTGCCCAATCACTTTACTGACAAACTACAATCTGGAATCAGCAGTGAGGATTGTGGCTGCTTCAAACTATCACTCAGAAATGACAAGCTGTGTGGTCAGGCATTCTCCTCTTGCTCTCCATTTCACCCCACCACCCCACCCAACATACACTCACTACACACACAAAGACACAGACATATGCATACATCAGCTTGCTGGGCTAGGGTCTGCATCTCCCACACATACTGTTACCTGTGAATCCGCATTCAGAACTTTAATCCTCTGTGTGGAAATGAAGAGATCGACTTCTGTCATTGGCTGTGAATCTCCATCAGAACCCTGGGAGGAAGAAATTGACAGGGTCATTGCTAAAGCCCATTTGGAAATCCAGGTCAGTACACTGGCTGACAGTGTTGCAGTACTGGTTAAACGTTACTGCTGGATTTCATATTGTGTCCACTGAAATATCATGTCACCCATCATCACACTGCAGGGCTCCCTGTCCAAATAAACTAATACACATGGATCAAATTATCAAAGATACAGGATTGCTGTTACAGGGGCAAGCCTGCAAGCGAACTACTCACCCCTTTCTTCTTGATCTTTGATGTTTTCTGTACCCTCTGAGTGGCAACAAAGTATGAAAAGAAAATGAAGTTAGATACTGGAGATGACACAAGAGATACTAGCACACAATACATCTCTGGTCACTTAAACTCATTAGGGCTGGGGTGGGAGGAGGGACAGAGATAGGAGGAGGAAAGGGGGATACAATTCCGGAGTCCTAAGTACAGGATCACCCCACAACCTCATACATAGATGAATTGCTGCTCCCACACACAAGGGTATGGCTGTATCCACTGAAGTTTAGAAAAATGAAGTGTGACTGGATTAAAATATCTCCAGGGATCCTGACAAGATGACATGAAGAGCTGGAGCTGGATGAAATTTGAATCATTCGGGAGACTGAGATGGTTACTGAGAGGAGTTACAGGGAGGTAATCACACCTCAGGTACAAGAAAAAGGTAGATGGGTTACAAATTAGAGTGGTGCTGGAAAAGCACAGCAGGTCAGGCAGCATCCGAGGAGCTGGAAAATCAACGTTTCGGGCAGGAGCCCTTCCTGATGCACCACTCTATCTTGACTCTAATCTCCAGCATCTGCAGTCCTCATTTCCGTCTAGATGGGTTACAGTCAGAGGACTGAAAGGGAACCGTCAGGCTGTGCAAGGAACCCCTGTGGCCGTTCCCCTCAATAACAAGTATACCAATTTGGATGCTGTTGGGGGGGACAACTTACCAGGGGTAAGCCATGGGGCACAGGTCTCTGGCACAGGGTCTGTCCCTGTTGCTCAGAAGAGAAAGGGGAGAGGAGCAGAGCATTAGTCATTGGGGACTCCATTGTTAGGGAGACAGATATGAGGTTCTGTGGGAACAAGAGAGACTCATGGTTGCCAGGGCTTGTCTTGTCTCAGATCATGTTTTTGGGAGCTTAAGGGGGGAGGGGGAGCAGACCCAAGTTGTGATCCACATAGGCACCAACAACATAGGTAGGAAAAGGGATGGGGATTGAAGGCAGAAATTCAGGGAGCCAGGGTGGAAGCTTAGAGCTAGAAGAAATAGAGTTGTTATCTCAGGTTTATTACCTATGCCACTTGCTAGCGAAGTAAGGAATAGAGAGAGGGAGAGAGAGAAGAGTTGGACACGTGGCTACAGGGAAGGTGCAGGAGACAGGGATTCAGATACCTGGATATTCTGAGCTAGGTGGGCCCTCTACAAACAGGATGGTCTATACCTGAACCAGAGGAGTACCAATATCCTAGGGGGAGTGTGTGGAAATTTGCTAATGTTCTTCGGGAGGGTTTAAACTAATTCAGCAAGGAGATGGGAAGCTAAATTGTAGCTCCAGTGCCCAGGAGGTTGAGAGTAGTGAGGTCAGAAATAAGGTTTCAAGGTTGCATGAATGCATTGGCAAGCAGGAAGGTGGTTTGAAGTCTGCCTATTTCAATGCCAGGAGCATCTGGAATAAGGTGGGTGAACTTGCAGCATGGGTTGGTACCTGAGATTTCGATGTTGTAGCCACTTTGGAGACATGGATAGAGCAGAGACAGGAATAGTTGTTGCAGGTTCCAGGGTTTAGATGTTTCAATAAGAACAGGGAAAGTGGTAAAAGAGGGGGAGGTGTGGCATTATTAGTCAAGGAATGTAATACGGTAGCAGAAAGGATGTTTGAGGACTCATCTACTGTAGCATGGGCCAAGGTTAGAAACAGGAAAGGAGAGGTCACCCTGTTGGGAGTTTTCTATAGGCCTCCGAATAGTTCCAGCAATGTCAAGGAAAGGATTGCAAAGATGATTCTCGATAGGAGCAAGAGTAACAGCACAGTTGTTTTGCGGTACTTTAACTTTCCAAATATTGACTGGAAATACTATAGTTTAAGTACTTTAGAGGGGTCAGTTTTTTTCCATATGTGCAGGAGGGTTTCCTAACACAGTATGTAGACAGGCCAACAAGCGGCGAAGCCACATTAGATTTGGTACTGGGTAATGATCCCAGCCAGGTGTTAGATTTGGAGGTAGGTGAGCACTTTGGTGGTGGTGATGTTTACTTTAGAGTATATACCGCAGGGCAAGAGTTATAGCTGGGGAAAAGGCAATTATGATGTGATTAGGCAAGATTTAGGATGCTTATGATGAGGAAAGAAAGTGCAGGGGATGGGCACAATTGAAACATGGAACTTATTCAAGGAACAGCTACTGTGTGTCCTTGATAAATGTGTACCTGTCAGGCAGGGAGTAAGTGGTCGAGCGAGGGAGCCGTGGTTTACTAAAAAAGTCGTATCTCTTGTCAAGAGTTAGAAGGCGGCTTATGTAAGGATGAAACGTGAAAGCTCAGTTAGGGCACTTGAGAGTTACAAGTAGCCAGGAAAGACCTAAAGAGAGAACTAAGAGCCAGGAAGCGACATGAGAAGTCGTTGGCAGGTAGGATCATGGAAAACCTTAAAGCTTTTTATAGGTATATCAGGAATAAAAGAATGACTAGAGTAAGATTAAGGCCAATCAAGGATCGTAATGGGAAGTTGTGCGTGGAGTCCGAGGAGATAGAAGAAGCGCTAAATGAATATTTTTCACTGGTATTCACACAGGAAAACGTCAACGCTGTCGAGGAAAATACTGAGATACAGGCTACTAGACAGGATGGGATTGAGGTTTACAAGGAGGAGGTTTCAGCAATTCTGGAAAGTGTGAAAATAGCTAAGTCCCCTGGGCCAGATGCGATTTATCCTAGGATTCTCTGGGAAGCCAGAGATGAGATTGCAGAGCCTTTGGTTTTGATCTTTATGTCGTCATTGTCGACAGGAATAGTGCCAGAAGACTGGAGGGTAGCAAATGTTGTTCCCTTGTTCAAGAAGGGGAGTAGAGACAACTCTGGTAATTATGGACCAGTGAGTCTTACTTCGGTTGTGGGTAAAGTGTTGGGAATGGTTACGAGAGGTCAGATTTATAATCATCAAGAAAGGTATAAGAGTTGATTAGGGACAGTCAACACGGTTTTGGGAAGGGTAGGTCATGCTTCACAAATCTTATTGAGTTCTTTGAGAAGGTGACCAAACAGGTGGATGAGGTTATAGCGGTTGATCTGGTGTATATGGATTTAGTAAGACACTTGATAAGGTTCCCCACTGTAGGCTATTGCAGAAAATATAGAGAAATGGGATTGAGGGTGATTTGATGATTTGGATCAAAAATTGGCTAGCTGTCAGAGGATGGTGGTGATGGGAAATGTTCACCCTGGAGTTCAGTTACTAGTGGTGTACCTCAGAGGATCTGATTTGGGCCCACTGCTGTTTGTCATTTTTATAAATGACCTGGATGAGGGCATAGAAGAATGGGTTAGTAAATTTGCAGATGACATTAAAGTCGGTGGAGTTGTGGATAGTGCCAAAGGATTTTGCAGGTTACGGAGGGACATAGATAAAGTGCAGAGCTAGACTAAGAGGTGGCAAATGGAGTTTAATGCAGAAAGCTGTGAATTGATTTACTTTGGAATACAGAGTACTGGCTAATGGTAAGATTCTTGGGAGTGTAGATCAGCAGAGAGATCTCGGTGTCCATATACATAGATCCCTGAAAGTTGCCACCCAGGTCAATACGGTTGTTAAGAAGGCATACAGTGTTAGCTTTTATTGGTAGAGGGATTGAGTTTCGGAGCCTTGAGGTCATGTTGCAGCTGTAAAAACTCTGGTGTGGCTGCTCTTGGAGTATTCATACTGTTCTGGTTGCCACATTATAGGAAGGATGTGGAAGCTTTGGAAAGGGTTCAGAGGAGATTTACTAGGATGTTGCCTGGTATGGAGGGAAGGTCTTATGAGGAAAGGTGAAGGGACTTGAGGCTGTTTTCACAAGAGAGAAGAAGGTTGAGAGGTGATTTAATTAAGACATATAGGATAATTAGAGGACTAGATAGGGTGGACAGTGAGAGCCTTTTCCCTCAGATAGTGATGGCTAGCATGAGGGACATAGGTTTAAATTGAGGGGTGATAGATATGGGACAGATGTCAAAGGTAGTTTCTTTACTCAGAGAGTAGTAGGCGCATGGAACACCCTGCCTGCAACAGTAGTAGACTCACCAACTTTAAGGGCATTTAGATGGTTATTGGATAAACATATGGATGAAAATGGAATAGTAGGAGAAAGTGAGAACTGCAGATACTGGAGATCAGAGTCGAGAGTGTGTTGCTGGGAAAACACAACAGGTCAGGCAGCATTTGAAGAGCAGGAGATTCGAGGCTTTGGAACTCTCTTCACCAGGCATGATTCCTGAATGCCCGAAACTTCGATTCTCTGCTCCTCAGATGCTGCCTGATCTGCTGTGCTTTCGCAGCAACACACACTGAAACTGGAATAGTGTAGGTCAGATTGGTTTCACAGGTCAGTGCAACATCGAGGGCCAAAGGGGGTATACTGCACTCTAATGTTCTTTGTTTCCGCTTGTGCAAGAATCTAGAAATCTGGGTCACCCATTTAAAATACAGATAAGGAGAATTTTATTTCCCACAGAGCATCATGAGTCTTTGGAACTCTCTTCCTGAAAAGTAGTAGTAGAGTTTTGAACATCTTTAAGGCAGGTTAAGGTGGGGGTGGTGGTGGTGGTGGGGGGCGGGGGGGGGGGGGGGGGGGAGTTGTCAGGAGTAATCAGATGAGCACAATCTCATTGAATGGGAGAGCAGGCTCAAGGGGCGGAACAGTCTATTCGCTTATTCCTATATTTGTATAATTGTATATATTATATACATATATATAGCCATTACTCGACAACAGAGGGTAGGCTAACTGGTCTTAATTCCCTGGTTGCCCTCTGTCAGTGAGGCTGAACAAGAATCAGTTATGGGTTCTTGTGCAGTTCCTTTGTTATTTTAAAATATATCAGTTTGTTTGTAAAATAATATTCACACAGGTCCAGAGCTGGTCTTATCTCATATGGTCTGAGGGTGACTGAGACCAAATGGAATAAGGCACCAGGTGATAGAGTAATACAGCAAGGAAACAGGCCGTTCAGCCCAAACTGGTCCATGCTGACCATGGTGCCCACTCAGCTAGTTCCAATTACCCACATTTATAGAGTCATAGAGATGAACAGCACAGAAACAGACCCTTCGATCCATGCCAAACAGGTATCCTAACCTAATCTAGTCCCATTTGCTAGCACTTGGCCCATATCCGACTAAACCCTTCCTATTTATATAACCATCCAGATGCCTCTTAAATGCTGCAACTGTACCAGCCTCCACCGCTTCCTCTGACAGCTCATTCCATACATGTATCATCCTCTCATGAAAAAGTTGCCCCTTACATCTCTTTTATATCTTTCCCCTCTCACCCTAAACCTGTGCCCTCTAGTTCTGGACTCCCCCACCCCAGGAAAAAGACTTTGTCTATTTATCCTATCCATGCCGCTCATGATTTTGTAAACCTCTATAAGGTCACCCCTCAGCCTTCGATGCTCCAGGGAAAACAGCCCCAGCCTATTCAGCCTCTCCCTGTAGCTCAAATCCTCCAAACTGGCAATATCCTTGTAAATCTTTTCTGAATACTTTCAAGTTTTGCAAATCCTTCCGATAGGAAGGAACCCAGAATTGCACACAGTATCCCAAAAGTGGCCGAAGCAACTTTGATCCAAACTCTCTAAACCTTTCCCATCCATGTACCTATCCAAATTGTTTTTAAATGTTGCTATTGTATCTTCCTCAACCACTTTCTCTGCAAGCCCATTGCATATTTGTACCACTCTCTGCGTGAAGATGTTTCCCGTCAGGTCCTTCTTAAATCTTTCCTCTCTCACTTTAAACCTATGCCCTCTAATTTTCAATTCCCCATACCTGGGAAAAAGATTATATGCATTTACCCTACCTATGCTCTGCATGATTTTATACACTTCAATAAGGTCACCCCTCATTCTCCTACATTCAAGGAATAAAGTCCTATCCTGGCCAACCTCTCCCTACAACTCAGGCCTACTTGTCCTGGCAACATCCTCATAAATCTTCTTTGCTCTTTTTCCAGTTTAACTATGTCTTTCCTATAACAGAGTGACCAAAACTGTACATAGTACTCCAAGTGTGGCCTCACCAACGACTTACACAACTGTAACATAACGTCCCAATTCATATACCCAATGCCTTGATTGATGAATGCCAGCATGCTAAATGTATTCTTCACCACCCTGTCTACCTATGACACCATTTTCAAAGAACTACGCACTTACACTCCAAGGCCCCCGTGTTCCATAATACTCTTCAGGACCTTACCATTTACTGCATAAACTACCTTGGTTTGACTTTCCAAAGTGCAAAACCTCACATTTATCTGTATTGAATTGCATTTACCAGACCTCAGCCCATTTACCCATCTGATCAAGATCCCTCTGTAATTTTTGATAACCTTCCTTGCAATCAACAATATCTCCTAATTTTGTATCATTTGCAAACTTACTAATCATGCCTTGTGCATTCACACTCACATTATTTATGTAAATAACAAATAACAAAGGTCCCAGCACCAATCCTTGTGACACACCACTAATCACAGGCCTCCAGTCTGAGAAAGAACCTTCAAACATCACACTCTGCATCCCACCATCTAGCCAATTTTAAATCCAATTAGCTAGTTCTCCTTAGATCCCACGCAACCTAACCTTCATAACTAGCCTGCTGTGTGGGACCTTATCAAAGGCCTTCCTAAAGTATATATAGACAACATCCACTGTCCTACCCTCATCTATAAGACCATAAGACCATAAGACATAGGAGTGGAAGTAAGGCCATTCGGCCCATCGAGTCCACTCCGCCATTCAATCATGGCTGATGCGCATTTCAGCTCCACTTGCCAGTACTCTCCCCGTAGCCCTTAATTCCTCTAGACAACAAGAACCTATCAATCTCGGCCTTGAAGACATTTAGCGTCCCGGCTTCCACTGCACTCCGTGGCAATGAATTCCACAGGCCCACCACTCTCTGGCTGAAGAAATGTCTTCGCATTTCCGTTCTGAAATGACCCCCTCTAATTCTAAGGCTGTGTCCACGGGTCCTAGTCTCCTCGCCTAACAGAAACAATTTTCTAGCATCCACCTTTTCAAAGCCATGTATTATTTTGTACGTCTCTATTAGATCTCCCCTTAATCTTCTAAACTCCAACGAATACAATCCCAGTATCCTCAGCCGTTCCTCATATGCTAGACCTGTCATTCTAGGGATCATCTATTCTCTTGGTTACCTCTTTGAAAAACTCTAAAAGATTTGACAGATATGACTTCTCGCGCACAAATCCATACTAACTATCCCTAATCAGACTTGGACTATCCAAAGGTTTTAGATTAGATTAGATTCCCTACAGTATGGAAACAGGCCCTTCGTCCAAACAAGTCCACACCGACCCTCCAGAGATGTTGGTTGACCCTACCCCTCAGCATCCTCTCCAACAACTTGTTTAGCACTGACAGCAGGCTCGCTGGCATGCTGTTCCCAGGCTTGTCTTTACTACTTTTCTGAAACAATGGAACAGCATTAGCCATCTTCCAGTCTTCCAGAACTTCACCAGTGGCTAAAGATGAAGCAAAAATCTCTGCAAGGGCCTCTGTAATTTCTACCCTAGCCTCTCACAACATCCAAGAATGGACTTATAGAGTCATAGAGGTGTACAGCATGGAAACAGACCCTTCGGTCTAACCTGTCCATGCCGACCTGATATCCTAACTTGATAAAGCCTTGGGGATTTATCCACCTTAATACACTTTAAGGCGATAAACATGTCCTCTCTGGTAATATGTATGTGGTCTAAAACATCCCCACTTGTTTCCCATATTTTCTTAACATCCATGATTCTCTCTTCAGTAAACACTGAGGGGAAATATTCATTAAAAGTCTCTCCCATCTCCTGTGGTTCCACACATACACGGCCATGCTGATCTTTAAGGGGACCTATTCTCTCCCTTGCCAGCCTTTTCCTCTTCATACAGCTATAGAACTTCTTGGGATTATCTTTAACCTTATCTGCCAGATCTATCACATACTATCTTTACACTCTTCTGATGTTCCTCTCAACTGTGCTCCGACACTTTTTATAGTCATCTAGGGATTCACTTGAGCCTGATACCTTAAATACAATGTATTCCTTCTTCTTTTTCCTGGCCAGAGCCTCAATCGTTCTCATCAGTCAGGGATCCCGAAATCTGCCAGCTTTTCCCTTCACCCAAACAGGGGCATATTGTCCCTAGACTCTTGATATCACACTTTTAAAAATCTCCCATTTGCCAGTCATTCATTTTTCTTCAACCAGATTCACCCAATCGACCTCTGCTAGATCCTGCCTAATGGTCCCAAAATTGACCCTGCTCTAGTTCAGCACCTTAACCTGTGGATCTGTCCTATCTTTATTCATAACTGTGTTAAACCTAAGAGAAAGTGAGGACTGCAGATGCTGGAGATCAGAGCTGAAAATGTGTTGCTGGAAAAGCGCAGCACGTCAGGTAGCATCCAAGGAGCAGTAGAATCGACGTTTCAGGAATGAGCCCTTCTTCAGGAATGAGGAAAGTGCCAAGCAGGCTAAGATAAAAGGTAGGGAGGAGGGACTTGGGGGAGGGCGTTGGAAATGCGATAGGTGGAAGGAGGTTAAGGTAAGGGTGATAAGGAGAGGGTGTTAGGCCGGAGTGGGGGTGGGGGCGGAGAGGTCAGGAAGAAGATTGCAGGTTAGGAAGGTGGTTGGGTTGGGACTGAGACAAGGTGGGGGGAGGGGAAATGAGGAAACTGGAGAAGTCTGAGTTCATCCCTTGTGGTTGGAGGGTTCCTAGGCAGAAGACGAGGCGCTCGGACCATCTCAGACTCCTCCCTCCCCTTCCTAGACCTCTCCATTTCTATCTTGGGCGACCGAATCAACACGGACATTTACTATAAACCAACTGACTCCCACAGCTACCTAGATTACACCTCCTCCCACCCTGCCCCCTGTAAAAACGCCATCCCATATTCCCAATTCCTTCATCTCCGCCGCATCTGCTCCCAGGAGGACCAGTTCAAATATTAAACAACCCAGATGGCCTCTTTCTTCAAAGACTGCAATATCCCCCCTGACGTGGTCGACGATGCCCTCCACCGCATCTCCTCCATTTCCTGCTCCTCCGCCCTTGTGGCCCGCCCCTCCAATCACCACCAGGACAGAACCCCACTGGTCCTCACCTACCACCTCACCAACCTGCATATACATCGTATCATCCGTCGCCATTTCCGCCAGCTCCAAAGGGACCCCACCACCAGGGATATATTTCCCTCCCATCCCCTCCCCTATCAGCGTTCCGAAAAGACCACTCCCTCCGTGACTCCCTCATTAGGTCCACACCCCCCACCAACCCAACCTCCACTCCTGGCACTTTCCCCTGCAACCGCAAGAAATGCAAAACTTGCGCCCACACCTCCCCCTCACTTCCCTCTAAGGCCCCAAGGGATCCTTCCATATCCGCCACAAATTCACCTGCACCTCCACACACATCATTTACTACATCCGCTGCACCCGATGTGGCTTCCTCTATATTGGGGAGACAGGTTGCCCACTTGCGGAACATTTCAGAGAACGCCTCTGGGACACCCGGACCAACCAACCCAACCACCCCGTGGCTCAACACTTCAACCCACCCTCCCACTCCACCAAGGGCATGCAGGTCCGTGGACTCCTCCATCACCAGACCATGGCAACACGACGGCTGGAGGAAGAGCGCCTCATCTTCCGCCTAGGAACCCTCCAACCACAAGGGATGAACTCAGACTGCTCCAGTTTCCTCATTTCCCCTCTCCCCATCTTGTCTCAGTCCCAACCCTCGAACTCAGCACCACTTTCCTAACCTGCAATCTTCTTCCTGACCTCTCCATCCCCACCCCCACTCCAGCCTATCACCCTCACCTTATCACCCTCACCTTAACCTCCTTCCACCTATCGCATTTACAACACCCTTCCCCCAAGTCCCTCCTCCCTACCTTTTATCTTAGCCTGCTGGACACACTTTCCTCATTCCTGAAGAAGGGCTCATGCACGAAACGTCGATTCTACTGCTCCTTGGATGCTGCCTGACCTGCTGCGCTTTTCCAGCAACACATTTTCAGCTTAAACCTAAGAGAGTTTGGTCATTGGACCCAAAGTGTTCTCCGACTGACACTTTAGTCACTTGCCCGACTTCATTTCCAAACTGTTGCACCCACCCAAGTAGGGGTCTCTACATATTGGTTTAGGAAACGTTCTTGGACAAATCGGACCAATTCCACCTGGTTGCGCCTTTTAAATTCTGGGTGGTCCAGTCAATCCAGGGGAAATTAAAAACCAATACTACACTATTATTCTACTGGTATCTGCAATCTCTCTACACATCTCCTCCTCTAGTACCAAATGGCTATTAGTCCAAATAATACAGTCCCAACAAAGTGACCATCCCCTTCTTGTTTCTAGTTCTAACCATATAGCCTCATTTGAATACCCTTTAAGAATATCCTTTCGAAGCACTATTGTTATGTCCTCCCTTATCTAAAGGCCAACTGCCCCATCTCACTTACTTGTTCGTCTGTTGCGCCTGTAGCTTTTGTATCCTGGAACATTGAGCAACTAGTCCTGCCCTCCTCTCAGACATGTTTCTTTTAAAGCTATAACATCCCAGTTCCCAGAGCCAATCCATGCTCTGAGCTCATCTGCCTTACCAGATTCTGGATTAGTGGTGCTGGAAGAGCACAGCAGTTCAGGCAGCATCCAAGGAGCAGCGAAATTGACATTTCGGGCAAAAGTCCTTCGTCAGGAATAAAAACCTGGTTTTTACCTCATCTGCCTTACCAATCAGGCCTCGTGTGTTGAAATAAATGCGCTTTAAACCAGAAACCTTTTCACTCCCTTTACTGTGGATATATTAATGAAGGGCTAATTGGGTGTAAATTATGGGTCTCTCTTGTGGTGTAGAAGTAGTGTACCTACCCCAGGTTCAAGTCCACCAGTTCCAGAGGTATGTAATAACATCTCTGAATGGGATGGTCAGAAAAACAGGTTAAATTAAGAAAAAGGGTGTGAATTGGTTGTATAAGTAGGTGGAGCTAGTAATCAGCTGCTTTTGTGGCACAGTGGTAGTGGCCCTATATCTGGGCCAGAAGGGCTGATGTCTACCTGCACCAGAGATGTGTCATTATGTTCAGATTGATTAAAATATCTAAAAGTTGGACTTGAATTTTTGTGTAAACAGTTACTTTTTTTGGAGTATAACAAAAGCTACACCTACAGAATGCCAGAGTTTGAACTGTAGATAGTTGAGATGAAGATGAAACAAGCAGAGTTAAGCAAGATACCTTGATGCGTCCCACAGCCTCCTGGGCTTGCATCATGCGGATGTTTTTGGAGGGGTTCCGCTCAGATAGCAGCTGTGTGGAGCCTAGGTAATTGGCTGCAAAAATGATCCCATCAATCAGATCCTCAGGCTCACAGGGTCCTGGAACTTCAGAAATAGCACAGAATCAGAGCTCATGAAGTAGTCAAATGATTTCAAGGGATATGGGGATAATGCAGGAATATCACATTAAGGTGGATGATCGAGAATGGGGGAGCAGGCTTGATGGACTCATGTTTTTAAGCCCCCCCCCAGTAACAAGTGCAGCAAATGCTTCAATCTCAAGGAGACACCTCATCAAGTGAAAATATTAAACCTGATCAGAAATGCAAGAAAGGTTTCAGTGGTGATTGCAGCACCGGCCATAGATGTGAAACAGGTTGGGCTGCTGGTGCTGAGTTATTCTGTATAAGCCACAGCCTCTGATATATCAAAGATTTATTTATTTTACCCTTCTACACCTCTCACTTTACTCACAGGCAGCTCAAGACAACAGAGGATTTGATAAAATAATCAGCACAAAAATAGTACATTCAAGCTTATGTCAGTGTTTATGCCCTACCCCAGCCCCTTTTCTCATCTAAATCTGCCGTCTTTAACTACTTAACCATTTCTCCCTCTGGGGATGTGATCTTGGTGATACAAATGGGAGTGGATTAGAATAACACCAAATTAAGCAAAACTTGGAACATCTTATCACACACCAGAGGCAATCCATTAATTATTCAGACCATGTGCTGATGGTCTACTCTGTACTACAGACAATGAAGAATATTTCCAGAACTGCTGCACCGAATGACCCTTTACAACAAGGGGCTCCATTCCAGCCTGCCTCTGCTTGTCTAAATCGTTTCCATCTGCAAATACTTGACAAGCACTCACCATCCACAAAGTTGGGAAAAGCCGATGGCTTCCTTGTTTGCTAAAAGAGAAACCAGATATTAGCATAGTGCCACACTAACTAAATATCAACCAATGATATCTCAAGGTGCATCACGCTCTGAGTGAACACGCGCAACTTAATCTGAAATTGAATTCATTCCCTGTAATAGGGTGACTAAGAGACCACATCTAGTCAACTCACCACTGAGTTACTTACACAGATGGATCATCAGATAGACAATGGTCAAATAAACAGTCAACAAAGACATACACCAACTCTCTTACTTGAGTATGGACTCTGCATGTTTGAAGCCTCACTAAAATTGCCAATCTTCACATCTGACTGAAAATGGTAAGTGTCAGAAGGACATTAAAAATCAGACAACCATTCCAGTCATGCCTGACAGCTTTGCATATTTCTGAGGAGTCACTGGAAATCAGTTAGGTACATTCCTGCCTGATTTTTGCCTCCCTTATTCTGTGACTGAAACAACTGCAGCATCCTGAAGGCCAGCCCTCTCCCTACATCTTTCAGCTGACTCTGTTTATGTTGCAGGATTTGAGCTGGGATCTTCACAGCATGCTACAGTAAATGGTTCATAAATGGTCATTGATTAAAGGATGAAAATCACAGAAAAGCAGCAAAACTGACCTCAGAGAGATAGTTATTATTGACCGGGCCATTGAGGTCAGAGCGTTGCTGTTTCCGCGGCTGCTCTGTGTCAGAAGTAGCCTGTCACCAAACAGAGAAATAACACGGAGTTACACGTAATTTCCCATACATTTCCTTTTATCTAGCGTATCCATCACCCATCAATCTGTGTGCCCACATTTTAAGCAATTTCTATCCATAGCCTTAGATTGATTTGTCTTTTATCCAATCATTTGTCTCTTTCTCTGTCTCTAGTTTTTGTCTGATCATCCATCCATCCACCTTTCCAGCTATTTGTTATCCAAATGACAATATAGTTACTTATCTATATATTTAGATACAGAGTAAAGCTCCTACTATGTCCCCATCAAGCACTCCCAGTACGAGGAAAGCATACGGGTTAGATACAGATTAAAACTCCCTCTACTGTTTAAACTAAAAGTAAACTCCCTTTACTCTTTTAAACAAAACATAAAGCACTCTCTGCGTTTTAAACTGGAAGTAAAATTCCTTCTATACTGTTCCCATCAAACACTCCCACGATGAGTACAGCATGGGGTTAGATACAGAGTAAAACTTCTTCTAATCTCTTAAACAGAAATTAAAGTTCTCTCTACGCTGTTC
Organism: Chiloscyllium punctatum; assembly: GCF_047496795.1. NCBI lineage: Eukaryota > Metazoa > Chordata > Chondrichthyes > Orectolobiformes > Hemiscylliidae > Chiloscyllium > Chiloscyllium punctatum. Next base: position 4,258,375 of record NC_092771.1, read on the forward strand.
CCAGGCCAGGTACATCACAGGGTTTGAGTAAAGCTCCCTTTACAATTTTACATCTATGTTACTCCCCTGCTAACATGAGAAACATGCTTGAACTAAGTCAGCAGTTCCTATGACCTGCTTTGTTCAGTGTTGTTGTTTGTAACAACCTTGTGGTGAAATCAAAACCTCTAAGTCAGATCTAAGCCTCTCCTCTTAGTTTTGGGTAAGAACTGCTAAAATATAGGTTAGAGGTGGGACATCAATGAGAGTGCTGAGACCAGAAAGAGATGCATTTCTATTAGCTTTTGTAGGAAATTAATTGCAATGAACTATCTTGTTCAATTGTGTCCAACAGGAGTTTTGAGATAGCTTGGGAGCACCACCTAACATGAAGGAGAACACTGCCTACTACAGTCACACGAGAGCGTAGTAATTGAAACAGCAGCAACAGACCAAGAATTTCAGCTGTCAACTGGATGACAGTACATGCAGCAGGATTGTCCTTTAGTGTCAGCTATAGTGGAACAATCCAGAGGAGGTTCACGAGAATGATCTGAGGAATGAAAGACTTAACATATGAGAAACATTTGAGGACTCTGGGATTACACTCGATGGAGTTTACAAGGATATGGGGGGATCTGATTGAAACTTACAGAATACTGAACAGGTTGGACAGAGTGGAAGATGTTTCCATTAGCAGGAGAGACAAGAACCCAAGGACACAGTTTAAGAATAAAGGGAACGCCCTTTAGAATGGAAACAATGAAAAATTTCTTTACACAGAGACTGTGAATCTGTGGAGTTAATTGCTGCAAAAGCTGTGGAGGCCATGTCATTGAGTATATTTAAAACAGATAAAGTTAAGTTCTTGATTGCCTAGGGGATCAAAGGCAGAAAGCAGGAAAATGGGGTTGAAAAATCTATCAGCCATGATTGAATGGTGGAGCAGACTCGATGGGCCTAATTTCTGCTCCTCTGTCTATTATCTTATAAAGACCAGAGGGAGTTTTACATTGCCTCCCTTTAAATAGCTGACACTGAAGGTCAACCCTGTTGCACATGTTGCCCTTCTAAATGTTAACTCGGATGGATGAATATTTTAGATGTTATGTTCCAAAGTATATAAATGCTTATGAGATGTTTTAACATCTGCCTTTATTTCACCAAATAGGGAAACTCTATTCTCCCTGAAATCTATTCCTAACCCTTTTATATCTGCAATAAATCATTACAAACAGATGTGAATGTACTTCAGTAAATTTAAATACATCCCAAGTATTATCCTAGAACTCTCAGGGGCGTTTATCAGTGTGTTTTGCCCTTCAGTTAACTATTTGCAGTTTGGCAGTGCAGTGTCCTGTCCTCTAAACTCCATCACAGATACTGAATAGCTACCTCTCTATCTCTCATCACTGCCATGACAACAATGCCTCTTCCTGTTCCTGATGCCTATTCAGTATTCCCTGCAGTGCAGGGAGAGATGAGTGAAATGCAGCATTTCATCCCTCTTCAATCGAATAACTGGCCAACAGCATCTCACTTCATAATGAACTAATGGTTATTTGGGAGTGGTGCTAGACATTGAAGGTCAAGGGGCAGCTGCTTGGGAATTCCAGAATAAATCAGAAGCTATGGAAGATGAATGGGTAGAACAAGGAAGGGAAGAATGGATTTTTAGCCTTTGAGAAAGTTTTGATTGTGGGAATGTGTACCTGTTCAGGATTCCATTGCTGGTGTTCCTCAGGGGCTGTCAGCTCAGGCTTTTCCTCACTACTTTTCTCATTGCTGGGTGATGCCTGGCAGAGTCTTGGCCGAGTCTCCCGTCCGCTATGGCAGCTGGTCAGGTTTCTGTCCAAATTCCCCTTCACAGCCACCTCCAAACTCTGCTCTCCAACACTGTTCAAGCTGCTCATACTCATACTCATTTTGATTTCAGCTACGATTTGATCAATATCTTCCTCCACATCCTCTGTGTCCACTTCCAATTTGCTGCTGTGGTGCTGCAATGTCTTAGGACACTGGGCAATGTGCTCAGAGTGAGAATAATCACGTGAGGTTCCTTCATTGCTGCCACTTCCTTCACTGTTCCTTTCTGCCTGGGCAACCGTACAATCCAATTCCTCAAGGTGACTAGCCCTGTCACAACCAGAGTGTTTAGATTCTTCAGTCATAGCTTGACAGAGTCTGTTAGATTGTGCCCAGGACTCTTCTGTGGCTTCCTGGCAATCATCAGTCTCTGCTGCAGTAATAGTTTGAGTTCCATATCCCCCTCCAGTGCACCCTAGGTCTTCCAGATAACTGTCTTCTTCAGGACAGTATCTGATATAGTAAGTCACCCCTTCCTCCTCCTCCTCAGGCAGGCCTTCATCATAATCCTCCTCTTCCTCAGACGTGTTATTTATATAGTCAGAGCTTGAATCACCGTCCCCTGGGTTGTCATGGAGATCAATATCCAAAGGAACAGGATGAGCTTCCTTACCATTCTCCTGCCAATCTTCAGATGTTTGATGCTTGGGTTCTGCTTGGCAGTGAGAGGGAGTGGAACAAGGATGCAATGAAGGCTCCTCCAACCTGTTTGCCATCATCACCAGCTCCAGCCGGTTACAGTCACCAGCCCTTCACATTCCAGTCCTGGCTCAGAGACTTAATCTGCAGCAAGAGAAAACCATCAGTGAAAAAGAATAACAAAAAGCCTTTAATTCAGTAAACATGCAATAAGTAGGGATCCACATGGAAGAGAAACATTAACAACGCTTAGAATGCTGGCCTGTTTGAGCCCTTTAGAAATAAAACAATGGTCGTTATCAGGACTTCCACTGTTGACATTCATTGTCACCAGTCGATAGCCTTCATCAGCAACCATCTCAAAACATTTTTGTTCATTAATAATGCTAACCCCCTTGTGTACTTCAGATTCTGACTCTCACTGGGGTATGAGTCCCACAGTGGTTCTCACTGGGGTACTGGTCCCACAGACACTGACATTCACTGAGGTAGGGGTCCCACAGACACCAACTCTCACTGGGGTATGGATCCCACATACACTGACTCTCACTTGTGTATGGGTCCCATACTAATGACTCAGTGGACTATGGGTCCCACACATACTGACTCTAACTGGAGTATGGATCCCACACACAGCAGCGGTTCACTGGACAGTCTGATTGTTGAATCATGACCAATGCCTCCTCAGAGCCACTGGGACTTTCTGAAGTGCTCCCATTGTTGTTATGTTTAAGGATAATAAACACAAAATAATATTTCTCCTGAAAACACTGTCCTTGAATCTGAATTTGAAGGAAATAATTCCTAAGGCTCCACATCAAATAATGCTGCAATTAGAACTGAAGACATGGGTCTGAATGCTATTTTCAGCTTTGTCCCTGGTCCTCAGTCAAATCTGTTTCTGCCACCTTAATGCCATCGGTCTAACACAGAGCCAGGATCTATTTGGTGCAGCTCCAATTCAATTCGCTCTTTCTCAACATTTTTTTTGATTGTTGTTACAATTTTGCTTTTCTGTGTAAGTTCCACCCTTGGATCACTTTCTCTCCTATTTCTTTCATGAACAGTCTAAGCAGCACAGTGACTCAGTGGTTAGTACTGCTGCCTCACAGTGCCAGGGACGCGGGTTTAATTCCACCCTCGGGTGACTGCCTTTGTGGAGTTTGCACAATCTCCCCGTGTCTGGGTGGATTTCCTCCGGGTGCTCAGTTTTCCTCCTACAGTCACAAAGACGTGCACGGTAGGTGAATTGGCCACGGGAATTTGCCCATAATATCCAGGCTCAGTGTATTAGCCATGGGAAATGCAGGGTTACAGGGATAGTTTAGGGGAGTGGGTCTGTACGGGATGATTTTCTGAGAGTCAGTGTGAGTTCGATGGGCGGAATGGCCTGCTTCCACGCTGTACAGATTCTATGATTCTATCTCTGGGTTGTTGGGTTATACAATGTTTTTTCTCCATGAGGCTTATGTGCAGGCTGAACTCCCATTATAATCACTTAGCAACCACCTTACATTTGATTCTCATATCACCCAGAGTTTGTTATTCAAAGCTCATTGCAGCCTTGGTTCAAACATAGAGAAAAGAGCTGAATTCTGGAGGTGAGGTGAGAGTGACAGTCCTCTATTTCAAGGCTTCATTCAACCATGTGGGATATCAAGGCGCCATAGTAAAACTGGAATCATAGATACTGGGGACAAACTCTCCACTGGTTGGAGTCATACCTGGAATATAGGAAGATGGACGTAGTTGTTGAGGTCAGTCACCTCAGTTTCAGGATATCTGTGCAGGAGTTCCTCAGGGTAGCATCCTAGGCTGATGACTGCCCCTCTATCATAAGGTCAGAAGTGGAGATGTTCGCTGATCTTTACATAATGTTCAGCACGTTCACAACTCCTTAAACACTGAAGGACTGCATGTTCAAATACAACAAAATCTGAACAATTTCCAAGTTTGGGCTGATCAGTGGCAAGTAACATTCATGCCACACAAATACCGGGCTATGACCATCACCAATAAGAGACAATCTAAACCACTGTCCCTAACATTCAATAGTGTTACCATCACTGAATCCCAAAGTATTAACATCCTTGGGAATCACCATCAATCAGAAACTCTATTGGACTCGCTACATAAATGCAGTGGCTACAAAAGCAGGTATGAAGCTTGGAATATGAGACAACTAACTTACCTACTCACTCCCCAAAGCCTGCCCATCATTTACAAGACACAAGTCAGGAAGGTGATGGAATAATTCCCATTTGCCTGAATACATGCGGCTCTAACAACACTCAAGAAGCTCAACACCATCCAGGATAAAGCATTCTGTTTGACTGGCACCAGATCCACAAACATCCATGCTCTCCACCACTGACACTCAGTAGCAGTGGTGTAATACTATCTACAAAATGCACTGTAGAAATTCACCAAAGATCTTCAAACAGCACTTTCTAAACCCACAAACACTTCTATCTAGAAGGACAAGAGCAGCAGATAGATGGGAATACTATTACCTGCAAGTTTCCCTCCAAGCCACTCACCAACCTGACTTAGATGTATCACTGGTATTCCCTCCCTAAGGGCATTGTAGGTCAACCCAAAACAGGAGGGCTGCAGCGGTTCAAGAATGCAACGCACCACCAAGGGCAACTATGGACAGGCAATAAATGCTAGCCATTCATCACACAAATGAATAAAAAAAACTACCAGCAAGTTTTAATTTTTTTTTCAATGGGACTTCAACATTACTGCTGGCCCAGTATTGATTGTTCACCCTAATTACCCCAAAGAAAGAAATGGTGAGCTGTCTTGAGTTACTGCAGCCCTTATGGTGTAAACAGACCCATATCCTTCCGATAATGTGGTGATCAGCACTAGGCATCATACTTCCATTGTAAACACACCAGAGCATTATAAAAGTTCAACATAACTGTGTTTACATTCAATGACTTTACTTACAAAGCCAAAGATCCAATATGCTTTAAGCATTGTTATCAAGATTGATACACATGAGATCCCAGGTCACGGTGTCCATGCATCTATCTTCAGAACTGAGCCTTTATTTCTAGATTATGGTGATATATTTCCAAGTCAGCATAGTGAGTGACTTGGAGGGGATCTCACAGCAGTGGTATCCCCATGTATCTGTTTTTCTTTGTCTTTCTAGGTGACATTGGTCAGAAATTTGGAAGTTGCTGTTTAAAGAATCTTGGTGAATTTCTGCACTGCATCTTATAAAAGGTACAGCAATGGTGATGCCATTGAATATCAAAGGAAGATTTTCAGATTCTCTCTTGTTGGAGACCATCATTTGTGAAGTTTGAATGTTACTTGCCACTTGTCAGCCCAAGCCTGGATATTGTTCAGGTCTGGCTGCATTTGGACAAAGACTGCTTCAGTATCTGAGGAATCATGAATGTGCTGAACATTGTGCAATGATCAGCAAACATCATCACTTCTGAACGGGAAGATTATTGTTGAAGCAGCTGAAAATGGTTGGCCTATAAACTACCCTGAGGAACTCCTGCAGAGATGACCTGGAGCTGAGATGACTGACACTCAAAAACTACAACCATCTTCCTGTGTACCAGGTATGACTCCAACCAACAGACAGTTTTCTCCTGATTTCCTTTGACTCCAGTTTTGCTAGGGGTCCTTGATTTCACGCTAGTTCGATTGCTGCCCAGCCTTAGCCCAGCATCCCTGACCTCATTTGGTCCAGCATCATTGTCCTCTCCCCTAGATTGTCACAAGTTACTTTTTTAAGGGTACCTTGAGAGTCTCAATAATCAGTCATATCAGTGAGAGAAATACTGAAATCTGGAAGAAAACAATAATTGTCAAAAGCTGAAGGTGTGGCTAAAATTAGAATAGGGTCTTGACACTCGTGGGTGTCAGAAAATAGCAGGGAGGCAGCTCAGGACAGGGTGAGAAATATAAAAGTAAAAATATCATTTACCAACATTGGTTGAGGAATATATGACTGCGGACACTGGGGAGAACTCTCGTGCTCTTCACCAAATAGTGTCATGAGATAGTTTACACCTGTCTAAGAGGGCAAGCAGGATAACATCTTACTCCTTCAGTGCTGGCCTATACTGCACCTAATTTGTGCATGGCCACACAGCAGTTCAGGGGGTCCTCGCATATTGCCACACATAAACCTTGGAGGTCTGTTCAGTGGCAGGAACAATTAAATGGAACATAGGTACATAGGTTCCAGCAATGCAGAGCTCCCCTAGTACTGACTCTGCAATGGCGCAGCAAATTCCTCAGCTCAAAGCCTCCAACAGTGCAGTACTCCCTCAGTCCTGACCTTCTGACAGTGCAGTGCTTCCTCAATAATGACCTTATGCTCTGTGGCACTCACTTGTTACTGCGCTGGAGTGATTGTCTGGATTTTGTACAAGAACATCGAGGGATAATTAATACTGCTCTCTTTTATGGCGAGAGCTGAGGGGTGAGGATTCTGTACAATTCTTAGTGCTCTAAATAATTACTCTATAACCTCGCTGGTCACTATGGAAACAGAATCATGGCACTGATCTGGCTCTTGTACAGTCTACAGCCAAGGCACGTAGTGAAGCTCCTCATTGAGTCTCACATTGCCTCCATTCTCAGCCTGTCTTATAGCTGCAACTGCTCAGACAGTAGACTGACAGAGCTCTCAAATGCAGTCTAATCATAGACTATGAGAGTGTCCAACTATTCCCCTGTGACTAGGATCATTGCTGTTCTATGTGGAAGGATAATCAAAGCACAATACCTGCCATTGCGAGTTCCATCAACCCTGTTCACTCACGCACAAACAATATCACATCCTAAAATATCTATCACCACATACTCTTCCCAAACAACTGTAACTCTTGAAATAGTATCCAAGAGATTAAGGTGCTGAAGAAAATGTTGGTCCTCAGTTGAAGGAAATTCTGAATAATTCAGCATCAATTCCCCGTAAATAACAGAAATTTCACGACAACTGGCAGTCAGTAATATCTGCAGCTGGGTCCAAAAGGGAACTGTGATAAATAATTCATGGCCCTCGCTCTCAAATACATTTCATGACAAGCAGTTGTAAGGATTTCATTGTCAGTCTATAAATGGGTTTATTTTAACATGCAGACACTGGAGAAACTGCACTGTTCACTCGCATTCCTGAAACTAAGAAGCAACACAATTGATACACACCACTTCCCTCTTTTATCTGTGGCAGGTCAGCTATATATATCCAGCACATGCTGTTTCTGTTCACATTTCTTGCATTTTTGCCCTTTGTCTTAATTCCATTTTCAATATTATCTTGATGTTTATCAGGATGAAATGTACAACCCAGGCGATGCAAGGCGTCCAACCACAATACACACCGATGGAATAACAGTCTCAGTGCAGTAACAAGCATGGAAGGGATGGGAAATGGGGTGGGATGAGAGAGAAAAATGGACAGGGAAAAGAAAGAACCTAAAAAAGGTCAAATAGGCCTCGGTGTTCATCCTGACTCAGTGGTTAGTACTCTTCACATTTGAGTCAGAGGCTTGTGGGTTCAAGCCCCACTTTAGGACTTGATCAGAAAAAAATAAAGCTGACACTCTGGTGCAGTGCTGAAGGGATATTACATTATCACAGGTGCAACCTTTCAGATAAGATGTTTAACTGAGGCATATCTACCCTCTCAGATAGATATAAAAAGGTCTCACAGAGAAAAAGCAGGGAGTTCTCCTTTGTGTCCTAGCCAATATTTATCCCTCAATCAATATCATAAACAGATTATTTGACTATCATATTGTCGTTTGTGAGAGATAACTGTGTGAAAGCAGACTGCTGATTTGCCTATATTACAACAGTGGCAACACTTTAAAAATACTTCATTGCCTGTAAAGTGCTTTGGATGTCCTTTGGCTGTGAAAGTTTCTATGCTGCAACCCTTGATAAAAAAAGGTCTTAGCTGATAAAAGCTGCAGACCTGGAATAGGTCTCCATTAGACCATAAGACACAGGACTAGGATTAGGCCATTTGGCCACTGAGTCTGTTCCACCACTCAATCATGTCTCTGCACAGTGCAGTCTAACTCCATTTCTGCCTCTTCCTCCTATTTAGTCACATGCCCTCTTGGTGATATACCTTGGGTGCTCCTGCCTTTTAATCTAAAAAGGTGCCTCACTCTTTGAGAGGGGAACATTGGTCTTGGAAATGTGTTTGCCATGTTTTTGGAAGATGGAAGTTAAGGAATGGGAGGGTCAAAAGCAAAGGCCAATTTCACTGTGAACAAACTTCAGGAGGTAAACATCATCCTGTTATTAATCCTGATTAAATATATCTCCTCTTTAACAGGCTCCACTCAGCCTTGCATGGTGATACAGTATTATCACAAAATGGAACAGAATTTTAAGCTTTATCCAGATTACTGGTTATAACTACCAGAGACATTTAAAGATGTGCAGACACCAGGCTGTGACAGCAATTATACCAGATTGGAGAAACAGTGAGTCAGAAAATTGAGAAACTGAATTTGGAGAGGCTAATCTTGCCACCACCAGCTTCATCTCTCTTAGGTTTCCAATTTCTGCTCCAAGCTTCTTTGCCATTTTCTTAATGCTATTGTCTTCAGCAATCCTCTGAACTGTTTTCTTAATGCTCCCTATTATTCTGCTTTAAATGGTGAGCTTCTCAACATCTCCAGATTTCTCTTGTATGTACAAGCTACTGGTAGTAAACACAGGCATGGTGTTATCTTTCACTATGCCCGAGTCAGTTTTTTGCATCTACTTTTTAATCTTAGTGTTGTTCTATACACGAAGCGCCAACCCTTCAACTGGGTGATTCAGTAATAGAACATAGAACAGTACAGCACAGTACAGGCCCTTCAGTACTTTATGTTGTGCCGATCTTTTATCCTACTCTAAGATCAAACTAACCTACATACCCTTCATTTTACTGTCATCCATGTGCCTATCCAAGAGTCGCTTAAATGTCCCTAATGTATCTGACTTTACACAGAGAGTGATGGGTGTGTGGAATGCACTACCAGAAGTCGTAGTAAAGAAACAATGTCTGACATCTCTCCTAAACCTTCCTCCAATCACCTTAAAATTATGCCCCCTTGTGATAGCCATTTCTGCCCTGGGAAAAAGGCTCTGACTATTCACTCTCCTGTCAACTTCTTGTACACCTCTATCAAGTCACCTTGCATCCTTCTTCATTCCAATGAGAAAAGCCTTAGCTCCCTCAAAATTTCTTCATAAGACGTGCGCTCCAGTCCAGGCAGCATCCTGGTAAATCTCCTCTGCACCCTCCCTAAAGCTTCCATATCCTGTGGTGACTAGAACTGAACACAATATTCCAAGTGTGGTCTAACCAGGGCTCTATAGAGCTGCAGAATAAACTTGTAGCTCTTAAACTCAATCCCCCTGCTCATGAAAGCCAACACACCATACGCCTTCTTTACAATCCTATCAAGAGAGATCTATGAACATGGACCCCAGGATCCCTCTGTTCCTCCACATTGCCAAGAATCCTGCCTTTAACCCTGTATTCTGCATTCAAATTTGACCTTCTAAAATGAATCACTTCACGCTTTTCCAGGTTAGAACATAGAACATAGAACATAGAACATAGAACAATACAGCACAGAACAGGCCCTTCGGCCCACGATGTTGTGCCGAACTTCTATCCTAGATTAAGCACCCATCCATGTACCTATCCAAATGCCGCTTAAAGGTCGCCAATGAATCTGACTCTACCACTCCCTCGGGCAGCGCATTCCATGCCCCCACCACTCTCTGGGTAAAGAACCCACCCCTGACATCTCCCCTATACCTTCCACCCTTCACCTTAAATTTATGTCCCCTTGTAACACTCTGTTGTACCCGGGGAAAAAGTTTCTGACTGTCTACTCTATCTATTCCGCTGATCATCTTATAAACCTCTATCAAGTCACCCCTCATCCTTCGCCGTTCCAATGAGAAAAGGCCGAGAACTCTCAACCTATCCTCGTACGACCTACTCTCCATTCCAGGCAACATCCTGGTAAATCTTCTCTGCACCCTCTCCAAAGCTTCCACATCTTTCCTAAAGTGAGGCGACCAGAACTGCACACAGTACTCCAAATGTGGCCTAACCAAAGTCCTGTACAGCTGCAACATCACCTCACGACTCTTGAATTCAATCCCTCTGCTAATGAACGATAATACTCCATAGGCCTTCTTACAAACTCTATCCACCTGAGTGGCAACCTTCAAAGATCTATGTACATAGACCCCAAGATCCCTCTGTTCCTCCACCTGACCAAGAACCCTACCATTAACCCTGTATCCCGCATTCTTATTTGTTCTTCCAAAATGGACAACCCCACACTTGGCAGGGTTGAACTCCATCTGCCACTCCTCAGCCCAGCTCTGCATCCTATCTAAGTCCCTCTGCAGCCGACAACAGCCCTCCTCACTGTCCACAACTCCACCTATCTTTGTATCATCTGCAAATTTACTGACCCACCCTTCGACTCCCTCCTCTAAGTCATTAATAAAAATTACAAACAGCAGAGGACCAGGTTGATCTCCATCTGCCACTTATCAGCCCAGTTCTCCATCCTGTCAATATCCCATTGCAACCTACAACAGCCCTCCCCACACTATCCACAACTCCATCAACCTTCATGTCATCAGCAAACTCACTAGCCCACTCTTCCACTTCCTCATCCAAGTCATTTATAAAAATCACAAATAGCAGAGATCCCAGAACAGATCCCTGCGGAACACCACTGGTCACCAAGCTCCAGGCTGAAAACTGTCCATCTATTACCACCCTATGTTTTCTGGGGCCAGCCAATTTTGTATCTGGACAGCCAAATTATCCTGTATCCTATGCCTCCTTAATTTCTGAATAAGCCTACCATGTGGAACCTTCTCAAACGCTTTGATAAAATCCATGTACACTACATCCACTGCTCTACCTTCATGAATGTGTCTTGTCATATCCTCAAAGAATTCAATAAGGCTTGTGAGACATGACCTGCTCCTCACAAAGCCATGCTGACTATCTCTAATCAAACGACGGTTTTCCAAGTAGTCATAAATCTTGTCTCTCAGAATCTTTTCCAATAATTTTCCCACCACACACATAAAGCTGACTCGTCTGTAATTCCCAGGATTACCCCTATTCCCTTTCTTGAATAAAGGAATAACATAACAATGACAAAGAAACAAAAATAAACCAGTTAATCTCTTGAGCCTGTTCCACCATTTAATTAGATAATGGCTGAGAACTACCTTCACCCTTTTGACAAGTACTGATTTCAAAACCAATAAAAATCTGTCTGTTTTGAAAGCTCCAACTGAAGCTCAGCTTGAGAGGCTACGGATCTGAAACCTTAACTCTATTTCTCTCTCCACAGAGACCAGGACTACATTTCCAACATTTCCAGACTCAAAATATTAACAATATAAGACTTATGAGCTGAAGTAGGCCATTCAGCCCCATCAAGTCTGCTCTACCATTCAATGAGATCATGGTTGATCTGAAAATGCTCAACTCCACTTCCCTGCCTTTTTCCCCCATAACCCATTGATTCCTTGAATATACCTAACAACTCAGCCTCGACAGCCCTCTGCATAAAGAATTCCACAGATTCACTACCCTCCTGTTGAAGAAATTCTTTCTCATCTCTGTCTTAAGTGGGTGACCTTTACTGAGATTATGCCCACTGGTCCTAGGCTTTCCCACAAGGGAAAACAATCTCTCCATACTCCAATGAATACAAGCCCAACCTACCCAACCTCTCATCATAAGAAAATCCCTCCGTGCTTGGACATTCTCTGAACTTCCTCCAATATCAGTATATATTTCCTTAGATGAGGGAATCAAAATTGTTCATGCTATTCGAGGTGTGGTCTGATTCATGTCTTGAATTAGTTTAGTAAAGCCTTCTTGTTTTTATCCTCCATACCATTTGAAATAAAAGGCAAATATATTTTTTGCTTTTCCTTTCTTTTTACTTATTCATGAATTGTGCCCATCAAATGCAGCACAAGCCCTTTCCTAGTTTTTCTTAAGAAGGTGGTGGTGAGTTACCTTCTTGAACTGTTGCAATCCATTTGGTATAGGGACACCCACAGTGCAAATCAGATGTGAGTCACTTGGAGGGGAACTTACAGGATATGGTATCCGATGCTGTTGTCCTTCTAAATAGAAATGGCTGTGGGTTTAGAAGATTCTGTCCAAGGAGGTTTGGTGAATTTTTGCAGAGTATCTTACAGATGGTACACACTACTGCTACTGAGTGCCACTGGTGAAGTTGAATGAATTAACGATTTTCTTTCTCACGTGTATTTTGCAGTGAGAAATACAATAAAATACAGTAAAATACAGTAAATTTCATTCATTTCCACAATATGGCACCATTTTGAAACTTTAAGAGCAAGAGAAAAATGAGAAGATTTAGCTTAAAGAGAACTACATTTGAGTTTTGGGCCAGCTTAGAACCACCACCACCTCACTAGACCCAAATAATGTAAAATTCCCCAACACTTATAGACATGGTGCCTGTCAAATGGTTTGATTTGTTCTGGATGGTATCAAGCAGCTTCAGCATGATTGATGCTACACTCATCCAAACAAATGGAGAATATTCAAACATACTACTGACTTGCATAGGCTTTGGGGAGTCAGGTAGTACTCTCTGCTGAAAGTGGATGCTTGCTTTTTGAAATTCATACACAAGGACCCAAATCCTTTTCTGCTGCAGTTTTTAAATATTTAATATTTAAATAATATTCAGCTCCTTAATTTTTCAAAGTGCATAACCTCTCACTTCCCACATTATATTCTATCTGCCAAATTGTAGCCCACTCACTTGTCAACACCCCTTTGCAGATTCTTTGTGTTGTCCTCACCATTGGCCTTCTTACCTATTTTACTGTATTCTATTCACAGAAATAGAGAACACACACTGGATCATCAATGCCACACTCACAGGAATCCGATTCACTAGAGGGGAAGAAAAGGACAACCAACTCCCATTCCTAGACGTGACGGGACAGAGAACACCGAACGGAGAATTCACCACAGGAAAGCCACACACACAGACCAAGTCCTGAACTACGAAAGCAACCACCCCAACACACACAAAAGAAGTTGCATCAAGACACTGTTCAAAAGGGCCACAACACACTGCAGCACACCAGAACTGCAAAAAGAGGAAGAAGAACACCTCTGCAATGTATTCGCCAAAAACGGATACCCGCGCAATTTCATCATCAGATGCCTAAGGGAAAGACAACAGAATGAGGACATGCCACAACCCAAAGGACTAGCCACACTACCATACATCAGGAGCATTTCTGAACTGACAGCCAGACTACTGCGATCACTAGGACTCATAACAGCACACAAACCAACAGCTACTCTCAGACAACAACTCACCAGCACAAAGGACCCGATACCCAGCATGAGCAAAACCAACGTAGTGTACAAAATCCCATGCAAGGACAGCACAAAACACTACATAGGACAAACAGGAAGACAGTTAATGATCCGCATCCCTGAACACCAACTAGCCACGAAACGACACGACCAGCTATCCTTAGTAGCCACACATGCAGATGACAAGCAACATGAGTTCGACTGGGACAACACTACTATTATAGGACAAGCCAAACAGAGAACAGCCAGGGAATTCCTAGAGGCATGGCACTCATCCACAGATTCTATCAACAAACACATCGACCTGGACACAATATACCGGCCACTACAGCGGACAGCTGGAACTGACAATTGGAAGCGGCAGAGACAAACCACTATAAATGCCGGAGGAAACATCACAGAAGCGCTTCACAGGAGGCTCCCAAGCACTGAGGATGTCACCTAGACAGGGGACGAAACGTCTGCTACACAAATTCCCAGCTCAGCGAACAGAACCACAACAACGAGCACCCAAGCTACAAATAGAACATAGAACATAGAACAATACAGCACAGAACAGGCCCTTCGGCCCACGATGTTGTGCCGAACTTCTATCCTAGATTAAGCACCCATCCATGTACCTATCCAAATGCCGCTTAAAGGTCGCCAATGATTCTGACTCTACCACTCCCACGGGCAGCGCATTCCATGCCCCCCACCACTCTCTGGGTAAAGAACCCACCCCTGACATCTCCCCTATAACCTTCCACCCTTTACCTTAAATTTATGTCCCAAATCTTCTCACAAACATTGAAGAGTCATAGAGTCATAGAGGTGTACAGCATAGAAACAGACCCTTCGCTCCAACTCATCCATGCTGTTCAGATACCCTAAATTAATCTAGTCCCATTTGCCAACATTTAGCCCATATCCTTTGACACCCTTCCTATTCAGATACCCATCAGATGCCTTTTAAATGTTGTAATTGTATTACAGTTCTTTGAGAAAGAGACAGATAATATAGAAAAGAACAACCTGAGGATGTATTATTCTTGGATTTCCAGAAGGTGTCACACGAAAGCTTACGACACAAAGTAAGTGCTCAATGTGTAGGGGTAACATACTTGCAAAGAGAAAATTGGTTAATTAACAAGAAATACAGTAGGTATAAATGGGCTGTTTTCAGATTAGAAAGATGTAACAATTGAAGTATCATTGGTATCAGTGCTGTAGTGTATCGTTAGTAAATTTACAGATGATGCAAAAATAGGTAGAAAAGCAAGTTGTGAAGTGGACAAAAGGATATGGATAAATAAGTGGGCAAAAATATGGAAAATGGAGTGTAATATGGTTGAATATGAATTGCCAGGAAAGACAGAAAGGTAGTACACTATCTAAATAAAGTTAAAAATCACACAACACCAGGTTATAGTCCAACAGGTTTTTCCTTTGGAAGTACTGGCTTTCATCAGACAGCTGTGAAACAGGATCTAAAACACAGAGTTTATAGCAACAGATTACAGTGTCATGCAACTGAAATTATACATTGAACA
The DNA here is from genome assembly GCF_047496795.1 of Chiloscyllium punctatum. NCBI lineage: Eukaryota > Metazoa > Chordata > Chondrichthyes > Orectolobiformes > Hemiscylliidae > Chiloscyllium > Chiloscyllium punctatum. The sequence goes on from NC_092771.1 coordinate 4,273,804, forward strand.
AACCTAAATTGCTATTGCATCTTACATCTTTTAGAATGGTTTGCAGGTTTCGGTTCATTAAAATGTAAATCCCAGAACTTCTTTTAAGTCACACTCTCAAGCTAACTTAAGTTTTTATAAAAAAAAGTGACATCTCAGCTCAGACAATACATTAAAGGTGTGAGTTTAGAGCCTGTCTGTAACCCAATCTTGAGTCAGACTAGTTCTATTTCCAAAGTAGAAATGTATCAGATATTACATGGAATGTCTGCTTGCATTGACTGCCTGCAGATTGTGTGCTTTTTGAGCAAAATAGAGTGTATCTGCAAACATAATTCTGTAAATGCAAATTCACCCCACTGACTTATATGTGTGTGTGTATATGCAATAGAGCAAGTGTGAGCGTGCGCATATGAGTGTGAGGGTGTAAGTGAGTGCGTGTTTGCCTGTGTGCATGCTTGGTAAAGTCCGTATGTGAGTATGATGGAATATAAGCCTGTAAGAGGACGTGTGCATGGTTGTGAATGTGAGGGCTGTATACGTGTGTGTATGAGAGAGAACATGTGTATGATAGCCAGGTTTGGACCGATAAGGATGGCCTCAACCGGGACCTTGGGTCCATATCACACTACAGGTGATCCTACTACGCTATACACTCTCCACCCCAACCTCCTCCCCCCACCCCCCCACCACACATACACACAAGAGCACACTCTCTTACATACTCTCACACTCATGCAGACCCCCTCTCATACACATACTTACCCCACATTCACACCCATGCACACACCCTCTTACAGGCTAATACTTTATCTCTCACACACACACACACACTTTACCAAGCATGCACACACAAACACACATACTCTCATGTGCACTCACACACACACAATCTTTCTCTCTCATGCACACATAGACACATAGGTCTATGGGATGAATTTGCATTTGCAGAATTATATTTGCAGGTACATTCTATTTTGCTCAAAAAGCGCACAATTTGCAGGCAGTCAATGCAGGCAGTTAATCCATGTAATATTTTATACATGCCTACTTTGGAAATAGAACCAGTCTGACTCAAGATTAGGATACAGACAGACTCTAACCTCACACCTTTAATTCATTGTCTGAGCTGAGATGTCCTTTGTTTTTCATCAAATCTTAAGTTATCTCGAGAATGTGACTCTAAAGAAGTTCTGGGATTTATACATTAATGAACCGAAACCTGCAGCCCATTCTAAAAGATGAAAGATGCAACAGCAATCTAGGTTTGTTCAATATATCATTTCAGTTGCATGACACTGTAATCTTTTGCTATAAATTCTGTGTCTTATAATCCTGTTTTACAGCGACCTGATGAAAGCCAGTACTTCCAAAAAAAACCTGTTGGATTATAATCTGGTGTTGTGTGATTTTTAACTTTGTCCACTTCAGTCCAACACTGGCTCCTCCACATCATATTTAAATAAAAGTAGATTGCAGAATTGTGAGGTTCACAGTCATCCTGGTATCCTGGTACACAAATCACAAAATGTTAGTATGTAGGTGCAGCAAATGACCAGGAAGAAAAATGGACTATTGATGTTTACTGCAAGGGGAAGGAGATATAAAAATAGGGTTGTTTTGTTACAGTTCAACAGGTAATTGCTGAGACCACAATCTGGACTACTGTATACGATTCTGATCTCATTTAATAATGATATTATTGCATTAGAAACAATTCAGAGAGGGTTCACAAGACTGATTCAAGGAACGTAAGAGTTATAGGCAAGTTTGGATATTTTGGGCCTGTATCCATTCGAGTTTGGAAGATTGAGATGTGATCTTACTGAAACATGGAAGATCCTGAGAGGATTTGAAAAGATGGCTGTGGAAATGATGCTCCCTCTTGTGGAAGAGACGACAACTAGGATAAAGTTTAGAACTATGGGGTTTTACATAGAAATTTAGGAGAGGAATAGGGCATTTGGCTCCTCTTCTAGCCTACTCCATCATTCAATATGATCATGATTGTTCCTCTTTCTCCCCAAACCCCGAGATGTCTTTAAAATCTGAAAATGTATTTTTTTAATAATATATTTAATGACATGGCCTCCACAGCCTTCTGTGGTAGAGAATTCCACAGGTCTATTTTTCCTCATCTGAGTCCTACCTGATCTAATCGCTATCCTGAGGCTGTGCTCCCTGGTTCTAGACTCCAAAGATTGAAACATCCTTCTAAACTCTAGTAAATACAGACCCAGTCAAACTTATCTCTCCTCATGGGACACAGTCCTGCTTATCAGTCCAGTGATGCTCTGCTGCTTTCCCTCTATCAGGAATGAGGCAAGTGGCCCAAGGGGGCTAAGAGATATAGGGGAGGGGGTGGGGCTGGGGGAGCAAGATAGCTGGGAATGCAATAGGTAGTTGAAGGTGGGGGTGAAGATGATAGGTCAGAGAGGAGGGTGAAGCAGATATGTGGGCATGTAGTACAGTTCAAGAGGATGGTGCTGAGTTGGAATGTTCAATCTGGAATAAGGTGGAGGGGGGGGGAAATGAGGAAACTGGTGAAATCCTCATTGATCCCGTGTGGCTGGAGGGTCCCAAGGTGGAAAATGAAGCGTTCTTGCTCTAGGCATTGGGTGGTTAGGGTTTGTTGTGGAGGAGGCCCAGGACTTGTCCTTGATGGAGTGGGTAGAAGTGCAACCTTTCCCTGCCACCACACGAAGTGCAATCTTTCCCTGCCACCGTAAGAAGTGTAAAAACCTACAACCACACCACCTCCCTTGCCCCCCAAGGATCCTTCCACGTCCGACACATGTACTTCCACACACATCATTTACTATGTCCGTTGCTCTCAATGTGGTCTCCTCTACATTGGGGAGACAGGACGCCAACTCGCAGAACTTCAGAGAATATCTCTGGGACACACGCGCCAAACAACCCCACCACCTCATGGCCAAACACTTTAACTCCATCCCACTCCGCCAAGAATGTGCAAGTCTTGGGCCTTATCCACCGCCAAACCCTAAACACCCAACGCCTGGAGGAAGAACACCTCATCTTCCACCTTGGGACCCTCCAACCACACCGGATCAGCATGGATTTCATGAGTTTCCGCCTTTCCCCTCCCCTCACCTTATCCCAGATCCAACCTTCCAACTCGGCACCGCCCTCTTGAACTGCCCTACCTGTCCATCTTCCTTCCCACCTATCCACTCTACCCTCCTCTCCAACCCATCACCTTCACCTGCACCTTCATCTACCCATTGTATTCCCAGATACCTTCCCCCACCCCAGCCACACCCCCCCTCCCATTTATCTTTTAGCCCCCTTGGGCCACAAGCCTCATTCCTGATGAAGGGCCTACACTTGAAACATCGATTCTCCTGCTCCTTGGATGCTGCCTGACCGGCTGTGCTTTTCCAGCACGACACTCTTCAACTTTTGATCTCCAGCATCTGCAGTCCTCACTTTCTCCTGCATTCTCTCTATGACAAGTATATCCTCTTTTAGGCAGCAAGATCAAAACTGCACACAATACACCAGTTGTGATCGCAGCAAGATCTTGTATAACTGCAGTAAAATATCCCTACTTCTGAACTCAAATTCTCTTGCAATGAAAACCAACATACCATTTGCCTTACTCATTGCTTAACATACCTGCCTGTCTAGTTTCATTAGAGACAAAAAAACTGTGGATGCTGGAATCCAAGGTAGACAAGCAGGAAGCTGAAAGAACACAGCAAGCCAGGAAGCATCAGAAGGTGGAGAATTCGCCATTTCAGGTGTAACTCTTCTTCAGGACTGTCTATTTCCATTGACTGGTTTACAAAAACACCCAGATCCCTTTAAATAAAATAAGGTGATGCATTGTTTCTGCATGTGGGAGCTGAAGGACCTCATTGTGGTTTCCAGTGACCATGTCTGTAGGAAATGTTGGTTGCTGGAAGAACTCCGGCTCAGAGTTGATAAGTTGGAGTCTGACCTTCAAACATTGCGATGCATCAGGGAGGGAGAGTGTTACCTGGATGCTATGTTTCAGGAGACAGTCACACCCATTAAATGAACTAACTCAAATTTAGCCAGTGGTCAGGGACCGGAGGGTGTGGCTGTGAGTGAGGCAGGTAGAGGGATCCGGGAGGTAGAGTTGCAGGAGTCTCAGCCCCTGACCTTGTCCAACAGGTCCAACAGTTTTGCTCCCTGTGTGGACAGGAATGGGGACTGCAGGGAGGACGAGCCAACTGACCACAGCACCATGGCGCAGGGAGTCATTCAAGAGGGGTGTGAGAAGAGAATTGTTGTTGTAATTGGGGATAATATAGTTACAGGCATAGACACTGTTCTCTGTGACCAGAATCGAGAGGTTGCGTTGCCTGCCTGGTGCTTGAATTCAGGATATCTCATCTGAACTGCAAAGGAACTTGGAGTGGGAAGGTAAAGATCCAGTAGTTGTGGTCCACGTAGTTCCAATGATATAGGTAAAACCAGGGAGAGAGATTCGGCTAAGGAAGTATAAACAGCTAGGTGCTAAATTAAACAGCAGAACCAAAAAGGTAATAATCTCTGGATCACTACCTCAGCCACGAGCTAATTGGCACAGGATCAATAAGATTAAGGAAGAAAATGTGTGGCTCAAAGATTGGTGTGGGAGAAATGGGCTTGAATTCATGGGACATTGGCACCAGTATTGGGGAAGAAGGGACCTGTTCCAATGAAACAGTCTTCATCTGAACTGTGCTAGGACCAGAGTCCCAGCAATCACATAACTGGGGCTACAGACAGGAATTTAAACTAAATAGGGTTGGGGAGGGTTCAGTTATAGGGGAAATTAGAGAACTCGAATTAAGGGAGGAGGTAAGATTGCAGAACTCAGGAGAGGTTATTAAAATCTCCAGTTCAAACACAAATAAGACTGAGTGTATGGAAAGGACAAATAAGTGACAATGAGAAGAGGGGCAGTTAATACAGGTCTGAAGGTGTATACCTGAATGCACATAGTATAAGGAATAAGGTAAATAAGCTTGTGGCACAAATCAAAATTGGCAGGTATGACATAGTGGGCATCACGGAGACACGGCTGCAAGGGGATCAAGATTAGGAACTGGATATCCAAAGATATACATCCTATTGAAAAGACAGGCAGGTGGGCAGAAGGGGTGGGCTTGCCTTATTAGTAATGAAACTAAATCAATAGTATGAAATGAAGTAGAGTCAGATTGTGCAGAATCTGTGTGAGTAGAATTGAGGAACCGTAAAAGTAAAAAAACCATAGTTACATTTATGTACAGGGGAACCTCGATTATCCGAACGTGATGGGCAGGCACAATTTTATTCGGATAATTGATTATTTGGTTAATCAATTAAATGCCTTTCCTCTGGGGTTCAGAGTTTTTAAAGTCTGCTCCCTGTTCAGGAGACAGCGTGCAAGCCCCCGCCCCCAGAACTGCCCCCCTCCCCCCAAACCCGTTGAACACTGCCCACCCCTGTCGAACACCATTCCTGTCTGCCCCAACATCACCCCCCAACTCCGTCCAGCCCCACCCCTGTCCAACACCAGCCCCCCCAACCCCATCCAACACCACCTCCCCCCCCCATGCACTTCTTCCCCCCCCCCCGCCTTCATCTGCTCCCCACCCTGTGAGCCCACCCCCCCCCCCCGCCCCCGTCTGCCCTGGCCCCCTCTCCGAGGCAACCACACTGGACACCAACAACAAGACTGCTGCTGCTGCTGCTGCCTTTATGGGGTAAGTCTCCAAATAGCGTGCGCACACACACACACCCACAGCTACAGCCACAGCCACACACACAACTTTTTACTGCACTTTTTTGACGGGTTTTAAGTTTGCCCTGTACAGGACAATGTTGGAGAGATTATCTGGGGAAGGGGATAATCGAGGTTCCCCTAAAATAAGCCTCCAAACAATAGTCAGAAGCTAGGGCACAAGATACACCAGGAGATAGAAAAGATGTATAGGTAAGGCAAAGGTACAGTGATCATGGGGGATTTCAACATTCAGGTGGACTGGGAAAATCAGGTTGGTAGTGGACTGCAAGAAAAGGAATTTGTGGAATGTCTATGAGATGGCGTTTTGGAGCAATTTGTGGTGAAGCCCACTAGGGAATAGACAACAATGGATTTAGTGTTGAGCCATGAGGCAGACTTGATAAGGGAGCTTAAGATGAAGGAATCCTTAGGAGGCAGTGATCATAACGTGACTGAATTTACTCTGCAATCTGAGAGGGAGAAGATAGAATCAGATTATGGTATTACAGCTGAATAAAGGCAACTTCAGAGGCATGAGGGAGGAGCTAGGTAGAATTGACGGAAGGAGGAGCCTAGTAGGAAAGACAGTGGAACAGCAATGGCAGGAGTTTCTGAGAGTAATTCAGGAGACACAACAGAGATTCATCCCAAGGAAAAAGAAACATGGTACAGGAAGAATGAGGAAACCATGGCTGCTGAGGGAAGTCAGGGATAGCATAAAATGTGACGAAGGGCAGTGGGTAACCAGAGGATTGGGAAGCTTACAAAGACCAACAGAGGAGAACAAGAATAAATAAATGAGGAGGGAGAAGATTAATTATGAGGCTAAGCTAGCCAGTAAAAAAAAGGAAGACCATAAGAGTTCCTTGAGATATATAAAGAGCAAAATAGAGGCAAAAGTGGACAATGGGCCGTTGGAAAATGATGCCAAACAGAGAGGAGTGGGGAACAAGGAAATGACTGAGGAACTGAATAATTACTTCACATCAGTCTTCCCAGTGGAATATTAGATTAGATTAGATTCCCTACAGTATGGAAACAGGCCCTTCGGCCCAACAAGTTCACAACGACCTGCTGAAGAGTAACCCACCCAGCTCCATTCCCCTAGCCTATATTCATCCCTGACTAATGCACCTACACTACGGCAATTTAGCATGGCCAATTCATCTAACCTGCACATCTTTGGATTGTGGGAAGAAACCAGAGCACCCGGAGGAAACCCACACAGACATAGGGATATTGTGCAAACTCCACACAGACTCCCGAGACGGAAATCGAACCCAGGTCCCTGAGATCTAATTGAAACGTACTGAATGGCCTGGATAGAGTAGATGTTGGGAAGATATTTCCATTGGTAGGAGAGACTAGGACCTGAGGGCACAGCCTCAGAGTAAAGGGAAGACCTTTTAGAACGGAGATAAGGAAAAGCTTCTGCAGCCAGAGAGTGGTGAATCTATGGAATACATTGCCACAGAAGGCTGTGGAGGCTAGGCCACTGAGCATATTTAAGACTGAGATTCTTGAATATCAAGGGGATCAAAGGTTACAAGAGAAAGCAGGAGAATGGGGTTGAGAAACTTATCAGTCATGATCAAATGGTAGAGCAGACCCAATGAGCAGAATGGCTTAATTTCTGCTCCTATGTCTTATGGTCTTAGTAATTCTCACCATTTAAATAATATTCTTTCATTCTATTTTTCACACCGAAGTATATAACTTCATATTTTGCAACAAAAACAGAAAGTGCTGAAAGATTTTCAGCCAATCTGGTAGCATCTGTGGAGAGAAATCAAAGTTAACATTTCGGGTCCAGTGACTCTTCTTCAGAATAAAGTGTTCTGAAGAAGGGTCACTGGACTCAAAACGTTAACTCTGCTTTCTCTCAACAGATGCTACCAGACCTGCTGAGTTTTCCCAGTAATTCCTAAATATGTTTCTGATTTCTATCATCTGCAGTTCTTCCAGTTTCACACATAGCAACTTTGTGCTGCATCTGCCACATCTTTCCCTGTGGAAGAACTTTTGTGGCTCTGGAAGCCATTTTCTTTGTGCCTTATCTTAGCTACCCTAAAAATCATTACTAAGAGAAATTTGTAACTAACTGCGTACAAGATTCTGTGTCAAAGTCTGACCTGACCCAGTAGGACTGAGATTAAGTGTATCCATAAGAAAGAAAGCATTATTGAAAATTAACAGTTGGTTATCTCTGTTCTGTGCTCCTGCAACAATGTATAAGATAATTAATTGTCTGCAATTAATTGTCAGCCTGCAGTCAGTAAAATTCATATAAGCGCCTGTTAACACCCCCATCCAAGGGAAAAGATCTGCTAATTTGTGGCACCTAGCATAAGAATTATGCTTAGTTAAGAATTTGGGTCCATTCCTGAGTAACCCCTGTTTTTCCTTTACTTATGGTGCTGCCTTTTCTTGATTTAAGGTTTCACTCCTGATAACCCCAACCATGCTTTCTGCAAAACTCATGAAATACTTTATCTGTGGAATGTTGTTAAATTAGCAATGTAATACACAGTATTGACACAAGCCTAAAACAATAGACCTTTTAATAAACATTTTACCTAATGCAAGTGTAAGTAGGCCATCTAGTGGCTATTTTGTCATACTGTGTCTAGTTAAGCAAATTATCAACTGGGTCACATATAAACACCTGCTGAACTGTAATATTTTGAAGCAGTTAGCAATCTGTTTTACAGACTGGCTGCTTCCCATGATATATCATGAAATAAAGTTGGTCAATACTGAAGATCTGTTTCTGAAATTTTCTTCAAAATTCCCACTTACTCAACTTGTCTAAATCACCTTGAAACCTCCTTATGTTCTCCTCACAACTTCATTTTACACAACCATGTGCTATCAGCAAACTTTGAAATGCTGTATTTGGTTCCTTCATCCAAAAAGGATATTATTAAATTGGAGAGGGTTCAGAGAAGATTTACCAAGATGTTGCTGGGACTGGAGGATTTGAATTGTAAGGAGAGGCTGGATAGGCTGGGACCTTTTCCACTGGATTGTAGGAGGTTGAAGGGTGACCTTATAGAGGTTTATAAAATCATGAGGGCATAGAAAAGGTGAATAGCAAAGATCTTTTCCCTTGGATGTGGGTGTTAAAAACTAGGGGACATTTTTTAAGGTGAGGAGAAATTTAAAAGGAATCTGAAGGGCAACATTTTGACACAGAGGGTGGTTCATATGCGGAATGAACTGCCAGAGGAAGTGGTCGATGCAGTACAGTTACAACATTTAAAAGATATTTGGACAGGTATGCGAATAGGAAAGGTGTAGAGGGATATGAGCCAAATGTAGGGAAGTGGGATTAGCTTAGTTTGGGAAACTTGGTCAGCGTGGACAGTGGGACTGAAGGGTCAGTTTCCCTGCTATATGACTCCATCACTTAAACATTTGTATATATTAGCATGTTTTGAGCAGATATGTGGCTCAGGTTGAGGTTATGGATGTAGGTTTGCTCGCTGAGCTGGAAGGTTTATTTTCAGACGTTTCATCACCATACTAGGTAAGATCTTCAGTGAGCCTCCGGACGAAGCACTGCTGATGATTCCTGCTTTCTATTTATATGTTTGGGTTTCTTTAGGTTGGTAATGTCATTTCCTATGGTGATGTCATTTCCAATTCTTTTTCTCATGAGGTAGTAAATGGGGTCCAAGTCAACATGTCTGTTGATAGAGTTCCAATTGGAATATCATGCTTTTAGGAATTCTCATGCATGTCTCTGTTTGCCTTGTCCTAGGGTGGATGTGTTGTCCAAGCCGAAGTTGTGTCCTTCCTTATCTGTATGTAAGGATACTCGTGAAAGAGAGTCGTTTTGTGGCTAGTTGATGTTCATGTATCCTGGTGGCTAGTTTTCTGCCTGTTTGTCCAATGTAGTGTTTGCTACAGTCCTTGCACGGTATTTTGTAAATGACATTAGTTTTGCTTGTTGTCTGTATAGGGTCTTTCAAGTTCATTCGCTGCTGTTTTAGTGTGTTGGTGGGTTTATGGGCTAGCATGATGCCAAGGGGTCTGAGTAGTCTGGCAGTCATTTCCAACATGTCTTTGATGTAGGGGAGAATGGCTAGGGTTTCTGGATGTGTTTTGTCTGTTTGTTTGGGTTTGTTGCTGAGAAATCCGCCGACTGTGTTCATTGGGTACCCATTCTTTTTGAATACACTATATAGATGATTTTCCTCTGCTCTATGTACTTCCTCTGTGCTGTAGTGCGTGGTGGCTTGTTGAAGTAAAGTTCTGATGCAGTATCATTTATGGATGTTGGGATGATGGCTTCTGTAGTTCAATATTTGGTCCGTATGTGTTGTTTTCCTGTAGTCGCTGGTTTGAAGTTCCCCACTGGCTGTTCAGTCTACTGTGACATCTAGGAATGGCAATTTGTTGTTGTTTTCCTCCTCTTTAGGGAATTTTATGCCAGTAAGGGTATTATTGATGGTCTTGAAGGTTTTCTCTAATTTGTTTCATTTAGTGATGACAAAGGTGTCATCCATGTAGCGGATCTAGAGTTTGGGTTGGATGGTTGGCAGAGCAGTTTGTTCAAGTCTCTGCATTATTGTCTCTGCTAAGAACCCAGATACCAGAGATCCCATGGGTGTTCTGTTGGTTTGATTGTAGGTTTTGTTGTTGAAGGTGTAGTGGGTGGTAAGGCATAAGTCCACAAGCTTGACAATACTATCCTTGCTGATGAAGTTGGTGGTGATTGATGTATGTGTCTTTGGGTCTTCTAATAGTGTAGTCAGTGTTTACTTGGCCTGATTGATGTGAGTAGGGCTATACATCAAAGGAAACCATTATTTCATCCTCTTCTATCTTAGTGTCTTTGATGGTCTTCAGGAATTCTTGAGTGGAGTGGATGGAATGGCTTGAGTTTTTTACTAAGTGTTTTAGTCTTTGGTGTAGCTCCTTGGCCAATCTGTAAGTTGATGTTCCAGGTGGCGAGACTATGGGTCTGAGGGGGACTCCTGGTTTGTGAATTTTGGGTAATCCATAGAAGCGTGATGTGTTGGATCCATCTGGAAAATTGAGTTGAAGGCACAATCAAATCAGCAATGATCGACTGAATAGCAGAGCAGGCTCGAGGGGCTGAATGACCTAGGCCTGCTGTCAATTTGTATGCTTATATTCTTGACCTTTTGTATTGCATCTCATTTATATTGCCTCTACCTCCAATGTCCTAAACTGAGAGCAGATGTCTTTCCATGACCTGTCCAATGTTTCTCAACAAATCATCAGCAAAATCAGATAAATCAGGCTTCCCATTTTTATCAATCAGTACTCCAAATCTGCATTGCATGAGGAACAATGGGATGTTTAAGGGTGTGACTGGTGCAGTATATTTAAAATATCATTACCATCACTAAAGTAGTAGTATTAGACAAAATGGCGAAAGTGAGGACTGCAGATGCTGGAGATCAGAGTCTAGATTAGAGTGATGCTGGAAAAGCACAGCAGGTCATGCAGCATCCAAGAAGCAGGAAAATCAGTATTGGACAAAATAATGGGTCTATAGGCAGATAAATCTCTGGGCCTGGTCATGTGGCTTGCATCCTCGGATCCTAAAAGAGATAGCTAGAGAGATAGTGAAGGCATTGGTTGTAATTCTCCAAAATTCCTTTGATTCTGGAGAAGTACCAGAGGATTGAAAAACTGCTCGTGTCACACCTCTATTCAAAAAAGGAAGGAGGCAAAAAGGAGTTAACTATACGCCGATTAGCCTAACACCTACTGTTGGGAAAGAATTGCAATCAATATTTAAGAAAGTAACAGCAGAACAGTTAAAAAAATCTTTATTTCGCCTATATGTGGAACTGCAAGAGGTGGGGAAGATACTAAATGAGTATTTTGCACCAGTGTTTGCTGTGGAGAAGGATATAGAAGCTAGGGAACTTTGAGAAGGAAGTACATGTCAGATATAGACAGGATAGATCGCATGAATCCTTAGAATAGTATAAAGGCAGTAGGAATACACTTAAGAGAGAAATCGGGAGGGCAAAACGGGGACATGAGATAGCTTTGGCAAATGGAATTAAGGAGAATCCAAAGGGTTTTTACAAATACATTAAGGACAAAGAATAACTAGGGAGAGAATAGGGCCCCTCAAACATCAGCAAGGCAGCCTTTGTGTGGAGCCACAGGAGATGGGGAATACACTAAACAAGTATTTTGCATCAGTATTTACTGTGGAAAATGACATGGAAAATAGATGGTGACATCTTGAAAAATGTCCAAATTACAGAGGAGGACGTGCTGGATGTCTTGAAACACATAAAAGTGGATAAATCCCTAGGACCTGATCAGGTGTACCCTAGAACTCTGTGGGAAGCAAGGGAAGTGATTGCTGGGCCTCTTACTGAGATATTTGTACCATCAATAGTCACAGGTGGAAGACTGGAGGTTGGCTAATGTAGTGCCACTGTTTAAGAAAGGTGATAAGGACATGCCAGGGAACTATAGACCAGTGAGCCTGACGTCGGTGATGGGCACGTTGTTGGAGGGAATCCGGACGGACAGGATTTTCATGTATTTGGAAAGGCAAGGACTGATTAAGGATAGTCAACATGGCTTTATGCATGGGAAATCATGTCTCACAAACTTGATTGAGTTTGTTGAAGAAGGAACAAAGAGGATTGATGAAGGCAGGGCAGTAGATGTGATCTATATGGACTTCAGTACGACATTCGACAAGGTTCCCCATGGGAGACTGGTGAGCAAGGTTAGATCTCATGGAATACAGGGAGAACTCGCCATTTGGATACAGAACTGGCTCAAAGGTAGGAGACAGAGGATTGTGGTGGAGGGTTGTTTTTCAAACTGGAGGCCTGTGACCAGTGGAGTGCCACAAGGATCGGTGCTGGGTCCACTACTTTTCATCACTTATAGAAATGTGAGCATAAGAGGTATAGTTAGTAAGTTTGCTGATGACACCAAAATTGGAGTTGTAGTGGACAGCGAAGAGGGTTACCTCAGATTACAACGGGATCTTGATCAGATGGGCCAATGGGCTGAGAAGTGGCAGATGGAGTTTAGATTTAGATTTAGATTAGATTAGATTTTAGATTAGATTTAGATTTTAGATGACTTTAGATTACTTTACAGTGTGGAAACAGGCCCTTCGGCCCAACAAGTCCACACCGACCCGCCGAAGCGCAACCCACCCATACCCCTACATTTACCCCTTACCTAACACTACGGGCAATTTAGCATGGCCAATTCACCCTAACCTGCACATCTTTGTGACTGTGGGAGGAAACCGAAGCACCCGGAGGAAACCCACGCAGACACTGGGAGAACGTGCAAACTCCACACAGTCAGTCACCTGAGTCGGGAATTGAACCCAGGTCTCTGGCGCTGTGAGGCAGCAGTGCTAACCACTGTGCCACCGTGCCGCCCAAAATTTAGATAAATGTGAGGTGCTGCATTTTGGGAAAGCAAAACTTAGCAGGACATATACACTTAATGGTAAGGTCCTAAGGAGAATTGTTGAACAAAGAGATCTTGGAGTGCACGTTCATAGCTCCTTGAAAGTGGAGTCAAAGGTAGATAGGATAGTGAAGAAGGCGTTTGGTATGCTTTCCTTTATTGGTCAGAGCACTGAGTACAGGAGTTAGGAGGTCATGTTGCGGCTGTACAGGACATTGGTTAGGCCACTGTTGGAATATTGCGTGCAATTCTGGTCTCCTTCCTATTGGAAAGATGTTGTGAAACTTGAAAGGGTTCAGAAAAGATTTACAAGGATATTTCCAGGGTTGGAGGATCTGAACTACAGGGAGAGGCTGAACAGGCTGGGGCTGTTTTCCCTGGAGCGTCGGAGGCCGAGGGGTGACCTTATAGAGGTTTATAAAATCATGAGGGGCATGGATAGGATAAATAGACAAAGTCTTTTCCCTGGGGTCAGGGAGTCCAGAACTAGACGGCATAGGTTTAGGGTGAGAGGGGAAAGATATAGAAGAGACCTAAGGGGCAACTATTTCATGCAGAGGGTGGTACGTGTATGGAAGGAGCAGCCAGAGGAAGATGTGGAGGCTAGTACAATTGCAACATATAAAAGGCATTTGGATGTGTATGTGAATAGGAATGGTTTGGAGGGATATGGGCCGGGTGCTGGCAGGTGGGACTAGATTGGGTAGGGATAAATCTGGTCGACATGGACGGGTTGGACTGAAGGGTCTGTTTCGTGCTGTACATCTCCATGCCTAAATAAACAGCAACATCTTGAAAAATGCCAAATTACAGAGGAGGTGGTGCTGGAGGTGGATAAATCCCTGGGTCCGGATCAGGTGTACACTAGAACTTTGTGGGAAGTTAGGGAAGTGATTGCTGGTTCCCTTGCTGAGGTATTTGTATCATCGATAGCCACAGTTGAAGTGCTGAAAGATTAGAGGTTGGCTAACGTGGTCGTACTATTTAAGAAAGGTCGTAAGGAAAAGCCAGAAACTTTAAACTGGGGAGCCTGACATCAGTGGTGAGCAAGTTGTTGGAGGAGACCCTGAGGGACAAGATTTATATGCATTTGGAAAAGGAAAGACTGGTTAGAGACAGTCAACATGGCTTTGTGCAAGGCAAATCATGTCTCACTAACTTAAATGAGTTTTTTAAAGAAGTAATGAAGAGGATTGGCTCGAAGGTAGGAGACAGAGGGTGAAGGTGAAGGGTTGCTTTTCAGACTACAGGCCTGTGACCAGTGGTGTGTCACAAAGATCATTACTAGGTCCACTGCTTTTTATCATTTATATAAATGATTTGGATGTGACTCTGTGATTACACCAAAATTGGTAGTGCAGTGGACAGCCAGAAAGGTTACCTCACACTATAACAGGACCTTGATCATATGGGCTGATGGGCCAAGGATTGGCAGATGGAGTTTAATTTAGATAAATGTGAGGTGATGTATTTTGGAAAGGCAAATCAGGATAGGACTTGTACACTTAAAATAAGGTCCTGATTGTTGCTGAACAAAGAGATCTTGGGAGTGCAGGTTCATAGTTCATTGAAAGTAGTTGCAGGTGTATAGGATAGTGAAGAAGGCATTTGCTTTGCCTGCCTTTATTGGTTAGTGCATGGAGTATAGGAGTTGGGCAGTCATGCTGCAGCTGTACAGAACATTGGCTCGGCCACTTTTGGAATATTGCAGACAATTCTAGTCTCCCTTCTATAGGAAGGATGTTGTGAACATGTATATTGATCCTTCTCTTTTCATAAGGTTATGTTGTCCTTGTTTTTTTCCAGGAGGTCATAAAGACACAGGTTCCAAAAAGTCTGGGTGGGATGGGCTTTAAAGCCAATTTGATTATATCAAACAGATACTGCCTCAGGAAAAAGGCTTTCAAGTTTTAAACAACACTTGTACAATGAATGGGGAGTGGCCAGTTCTCCCAGCTCTGCTTTTTTTCTGGTTTGATTTAGTTTTAGGAGTCTGCCAATTCACTGAATGTAGTGAAGCAGTTGAGGCTGCTGATCCAAGAAACAGCTATATGGAAGAGGGTGTTCCATGCTGACATCTCTCTCTCTCCTGTAAGACCCTGTGTTTGATATTATCTTTCGTGCGAAAGGGTGTTTATTGGGATTGTTGCAAGTATTTGGAACAGCATCATTAAATTGGTATAGGTTGTTGGGTTCTCAGATAGGTTGTTATTCTGCATTCTGTTCTCTTTTGTTTGTGTTTCATTTGATAATCTTGTAAATAAATTCTGTTTTGTTTAAAACTAAGTGGTTTGAGTAGCTGCATCACTCCTGGAATATCGTGTTACACCTGCTTAAAACAACTAACAAAGTTAGGGTCTGGGCCACTTTTTTTAAATGCTTTGAGGGCCTATTCCATAATAGACTGAGGGCTCTTTGCAGGATTTGTTCTGTAGTTCCAAACTGGGATTAGGGCTGTTAGATTTGAAGGCTTCAAGTAGTAGGTGTTAGTGTTTCTTTTTCCAGGTGTTGAATTCAGTTGGGTTAAACAGTCCTTGGGATAGTAATGGCTCTTTCAGTCACCAAGTGTTTTCTTGGGGTGGAAGGATTTTAGGGTTTTGCAAAACATGATTAAAGACAAGCTGCTGGAATTAGCAGAGAAGCTGGGGTTGAAGCTGTCTCCTTCTGTGAGGAAAGGAGAGATAATTACAGCATGTGCTCAGCATTTAAATCTGCTAGATATGCCATCAGAATTTTTAGAGGTGGGTAAAATTCAACTGAACATGAAGCAGCTTGAGTTAGAGGCAAAAGTTACCAAAAGGAAAAAGAAATGCAACAGTTTAAATTACGATTAACAGCAGAGGAAAGAGAAGAAGAAGGAATTGCATTAGCAGAACAAAAAGAAAAAGAGAGAGAAGGGAGAGAGTGGAAAGGAAGAAATTCAGAAATTGGCACTTAGACAGGAAAGTCGGCTTAAAAGGATGGAGATTAAGGCTGAAGGTAAACTTAGTGAAGACAAGAGTGAGGATGAGCAAACCCACGGTAGCCAAAGGCCTGGTGCGAAACTGTTAAAATATATACAATTAAAAATCACATAACGCCAGGTTATAGTCCAACAGGTTTATTTGGAAGCACTAGTTTTCAGAGCGCTGCTCCTTCAACTACCTGAAGGAGCAGTGCTCCGAAAGCTAGTGCTTCCAAATAAACCTGTTGGACTATAACCTGGCGTTGTGTGATTTTTAACTTTGTCCACTCCAGTCCAACAAAAGCTCCTCCACATCAAAATGTAATCAAGCATTACCTAGATTTGATAAGAATGTGGAAGCCTTTCTCATCTCATTTGAAAAAATGGCTAAACAAATGCAGTGGCCATTGACCATGTGGATTTTATTGATCCAAACAAAACTTGTAGGTAGCGCTAGCGAGGTATTCGCATTATTATCAGAGAATGTATCCGAGGCATATGAGGTGATGAAGAAAGCCACCTTACATGTATATGAGCTTGTGCCTGAAGCCTACAGACATTTCAGGAATCTAAGGAGGGACCCTGGTCAAACCTACACTGAGTTTAAAATGAAAGTAATTTTCATTGGTGGATAAGGGCATTAAAAATAGACCAAACCTATGACGCTGTTAGAGAGACAATTATTTTGGAGAAGTTCAAAAATTCAGAACTCATGTGGAAGAGCAGAGAATTAAAACGGCAAGATCAGCAGCTAAAATGCCTGATGATTATGAGTTGGTCCACAAATCAAAGTTTAGCTTCTGAAATCAATTTCAATCTATGAGAGACAGAAATTTGGGAAAAGAGAAATCCTCATCTGACAAGGGAAAGGTAGATCTCGGTGAAGATTGTAAGAATAACTTATCACAGGCTTAAACTTTCCTTGAAGGAGAAAGAGAAGTTAAAAAGCTCCGGTGTTTTCACTGCAATTACGAAGGCCACGTGAAATCACAGTGTTGATGGGTTAAGAAAAGCACTAGAAAACCAGATGTAGGAAAACAGAATAAGTCAGTAAATTTTGTCAGAGTGGTAACAGAAAGCACAGTGGAGACTAGAAAGCTGCATCAGAATGTACAAACTGGCCGTAGGTTGGTTCAGGAGGAATTGCCAGATCTTCTGAAACCATATACCTGAAAAAGTAAAGTTTACTCACAAAGGCCAGGAGCAGCAGATAAAGGGGTAACCATATTAAGAAATACAGGATTCTCTCAATCTGTGATGTTGAAAGATGAGGAGATACGTACCTCTGAAGGATTACTGCCAGAAAAGATACTCGTAACAGGAATTCACGGTGAGACAAGAAGCACTCAATTATGTCCAGTGAAGAGTGGAGAAGTCGTGGTAGGAGTACTGGACAAACTCTCAGCTCCAGAAATACAATCTGTCCTTGCTAACGATATAACGGTTTACAGGTAGGAGTGCCTACAGTAGTTGAAAAACCAGTGGAAACTCAGGCAACTGAACTATTGCAGGACATATATCCTGGGAGTTTTCTTGACTGTGCGGTAACACGGTCACAAAGTCACCAATTGAAACAGGAGAGATCAAAGTTGAACTGATAAGAAAGTTGAAGTGGAATTAGCAGAGACTTTGTTTGATCAGATGGTAGAGACAAACCAGGAGCAGATAGACGACAAAGCAGACATCTTTAGCTCAGATAAATTAACTGAGTTACAGCAGAAAGATGAAAATTTTAAACCAATTGCATCAAAAGGCAAACACAGAGAAAGAATCCAAATCTATCCCTAAATGTTACTCTCTTAAAAATGTCTTGATGAGGAAATGGAGACAACCACTATTCAGCCAGATGAGAAATGAGCAGAGATTCATCAAGTAATTGCCAGTGTGTTATAGAAAAGAGGTGTTGCGGATAGCACACAAGCTACCACTAAGCGGTCATTTAGGAGTGAGAAACACTCAAGCTAAAATAGAGAAACATTTTTACTGGCCTGGACTGCACAAGGATGTAGTTGAGTCTTGTCAAACATGTCATATATGTCAGGTAATTGGAAAACCACAGGCAGTAATAAAACACGCACCTATAATACCTATTCCTGCATTTGAGGAACCTTTTACAACAGTCTTAATTGATTGCATAGGATCCCTACCTAAAACATGTGGGAATCAGTATTTGTTAACAATAATGGATGTGTCCACCAGATTTCCAGGAGGTTGTTCCATTATGTAATATCCCAGCTAAAAGGATTGTAAAAGAGTTAGTCAAAGTTTTCACTAGATATGGACTACCCACAGAGACACAATCAGATCAAGGGTCAGACTTTACATCAAAGATATTCAAGGAAATTATGGACAGCTTAGGAATAAAACAATTCAAATCTACTGGATACCATCCAGAATTTCAGGGAGTGCTAGAAAGGTGGTATCAGACATTAAAGACCACGTTGCGGGCTTATAGTCAAGACTATCCATATCATTGGGAAAAGGGAATTCTGTTAGTACTTTTTGCAATCAGAGATACACCAAATGAATCAACCTAATTCAGTCTTTTTGAATTAGTCTTTCGGCATGAAGTGAAAGGACCACTAAAATTGATTAAGGAGAAATTGGGAAGTCAGACTTCAGAGACCACATATTTGGACTATGTGTCAAATTTTAGGGAATGTTTAAATAGAGCAGGTCAGACAGCATTTAAAAGTATCACAGCATTCAATGAAACAGGAAGCAGACAAGAAATCAAAAACTCGCAATTTTGCTATCAGGGATAAGGTGCTGACATTACTTCAAGTGATAGCTGAACCATTAACAGCAAGATTTAATGGACCTTATCAAGTCGAAAAGAAATTGAATGAGGTGAACTATTTTATAAGGACACCAGACTGAAAGAAATCTCACAGTGTGTCATGTGAATATGCTCAAAAGTTATTTTGACAGAGAAGGAAAGCCAAAGGAGACTGTGTGATTGGTTACAACACAAAGGGAAGAACCAAATTCAGAGGATTCTGAATTCAACATTCCTCAAATTGCATTGGACAATGATACAGTTGTCAAAAATTGGGATAAATTATTGAGTTACCTTCCAAAGGAAAATTGAAATGACCTGAAAGAGTTATTACGATCATATGGGGAGATATGTGGAAATAAGCTAGAATAATTAATGCATGATTTAGAGATAGGAGATGCTGTTCCGATTAAACAATATCCTTATAGGCATAACCATCTAAAGTTAGCACAGGTTCAAAAGGAGATTGAACGCATGCTCCAAGACGACATAATTGAAGTAAGTTACAGTGACTGGAGCTTACCCATAGTAATGGTGCTAAAACCAGATGGTACCCAACGGTTAAATGTGGACAATCGCAAAGTCAATGCAATTAAAAAGACTGACGCATATCCAATTCCATGTTTGGAAGACCGTGTTGAAAAGGTGGGACAAGTAACTTATATTTCTAAGTTGGACTTAGGAGACTGGCAAGTACCTTTGTCCAAAAGAGCGCAGACAATTTCCGCTTTCATAACACCAAATCGACTGTATCAGTTTAAAGTCATGCCATTTGATACAAAAAAAGCACCAGTCACATTTCAGAAACTAACCATTAAGGTCATTGTCAGATTACCCAATTGTGTCATATATATTGATGACCTGGTGATTTTTAGTCACACATGGAAGGAACATTTGCAACATTTATCACACTTGTTTGATCGACTTTGGAATGCAAGCTTGGTGATAAAAGTGAATTTGCCAAAGCACAAGTCACCTTCCTGGGCCATGTTACTTGATGCAGACAAATGGCTCCATGGAATGCAAAAATACAGATAATTGGGGAGTTACCCTTACTATCAATGAAAGGAGCTGCACTACGGTTCCTAGGATTGAGTGGATTTTATCAAAAATTTATACTAAATTTAGAAGTGTGGCTGCTCCATTCACTGAATTGCTAAAGAAAGGCAAGAATTTTCAGTGGACAGCAGACTGTCAGAAGGCATTTGACAGCCGAAAGCTGTGTTAACCATTGCGTAATTAGGTGTAGCTAATACTGGGGCAGAGTCATTCAAGGAGCCTATCAATGCGAGTGATGTGGGTATCAGTGCTATGTTCTTGCAGGAAGATGACAAGAAGATAGAAACATCTATCAGGTATTTCTCCAGGAAATTGAACATTCGTCAGCAGAAATATTCAACAGTTGAGAAGGAGACTTTGAGCTTTGTGTTAGCGTTACAACATTTCAATGTTTATGTTACCAGTAATGTATCTAAGACAAATCATATACACTGACCATAATCCATTGATGTACGTGGAGAAATTTAGGGACAAAAATGCCTCACTGTTTAGGTGGAGCCTATTGTTACAGCCATTCAACTTGAAAATTGTGCATGTGGCAAGACAAGAAAATGTGATTGCCAACGCATTATTCAGACTTGGATGAGAAATGGAGGTGTTCGCTGGCAAGAGTAAAACAGGCTGAAGCAAAATATAGTAATGCATGTTTGCATGTCAATGTAGTGTGTATGGGTGTTGTAGTGTACTAATAATTTAAGATTAAGGGGTTTTAAAATGAAGTCATCTTTGGATATTGATGGTTCATTTTTCAAAGGAGGAGGTGTGATGATCCTTTAATAAGGTTATGCTGTCCTTGGCTTTTTTTCCCCACAGAGGTTGTAAATACACAGGTTCCAAAATGGCTGGGTTGGATGTATTTTATGGCCAATTTGATTATAGCAAACAGATACTGCCTTTGGCAAAAGGTTTTCAAGTTTTAAAAAGAAAACACTTGTACAATGAAAGTGGTGTGGCTAATTCTCCAAGCTCAGCTTTTCCCTGGTTTGAATTGGTTTTGGCGGTCTTGCTATTCACTAAATGCAGTCAGGCATTTTGAGGCTGCTGATCTAAGAAACAGCTACATGGGAGTGGGTGTTCCATGCTGACCCCTCTCTCTCTCTGCCCCCTCTGTCTCCCATGCTGTACGACCCTGTGTTTGATTTTACCTTTTGTGCCAAGGGGTGTTTATAGGGATTGTTGCAAGTATTTGAAACAGTATCATTAAGTTGGTACTGTCTGTTGAGTTTTTGGATCGGTTAAGTTATTCTGTTGTTGTGGTTCTGTTCGCCGAGCTGGGAATTTGTGTTGCAGACGTTTCGTCCCCCGTCTAGATGACATCCTCAGTGCTTGGGAGCCTCCTGTGAAGTGCTTCTGTGATCTTTCCTCCGGCATTTGTAGTGGTTTGAATCTGCCGCTTCCAGTTGTCAGTTCCAGCTGTCCGCTGCAGTGGTCGGTATATAGGGTCCAGATCGATGTGCTTATTGATTGAATCTGTGGATCATCTTAAATGTTGCAATTATACCAGCCTCCACCACTTCCTCTGGCAGTTCATTCCATGCACATACCACCCTCTGCGTGAAAAAGTTGCCCTTTAGGTCTCTTTATATCTTTCCCCTCTCACCCTAAACCTACGCCCTCTAGTTCTAGACTCCCCGACCCCAGGGAAAAGACTTGGTCTATTTATCCTATCCATGTCCCTCATAATTTTGTAAACCTCTATAAGGTCACCCCTCAGCCTCCGACGTTCCAGGGAAAACAGCCCCAGCCTGTTCAGCCTCTCCCTGTAGCTCAGATCCTCCAACCCTGGCAATATCCTTGTGTTTCATAGAGTCATAGAGATGTATACCATGGAAACAGACCGTTTTCTGAACCCTTTCAAGTTTCACAACATCTTTCCAATAGGGAGGAGACCAGAATTGCATGCAATATTCCAACAGTGGCCTAACCAATGTCCTGTACAGCCGCAACATGACCTCCCAACTCCTGTACTCAATACTCTGACCAATAAAGGAGAGCATACCAAACGCCTTCTTCACTACCTTTCTACCTGCGACTCCACTTTCAAGGAATTATGAACCTGCACTCCAAGGTCTCTTTGTTCAGCAACACTCCCGAGGATCTTACCATTAAGTGTATAAGTCCTGCTAAGATTTGCTTTCCCAAAATGCAGCACCTTGCATTTATCTGAATTAAATTCCATCTGCCACTTTTCAGCCCATTGGCCCATCTGGTTCAGATCCTGTTGTAATCTGAGGTAACCCTCTTCGCTGTCCACTGCACTCCAAGTTTGGTGTCATCTGCAAACTTATTAACTGTACCTCTTATGCTCGCATCCAAATCATTTACGTAAATGACGAAAAGTAGAAGGCCCAGCACCGATCCTTGTGGCCTCCAGTCTGAGAAACAACCTCCACCACCACCCTCTCTCTTCTACCTTTGAGCCTGTTGTGTATCCAAAAAAATAGTTCTCCCTGTATCATTCAGTAATTTTGTAAATCAATTCTGTTTTGTTTAAAACTAAGTGATTTGACCAGCTCCATTATAAGACCATAAGACCATAAGACATAGGAGTGGAAGTAAGGCCATTCGGCCCATCGAGTCCACTCCGCCATTCAATCATGGCTGATGCGCATTTCAGCTCCACTTGCCAGCGTTCTCCCCGTAGCCCTTAATTCCTCTAGACAACAAGAACCTATCAATCTCGGCCTTGAAGACATTTAGCGTCCCGGCTTCCACTGCACTCCGTGGCAATGAATTCCACAGGCCCACCACTCTCTGGCTGAAGAAATGTCTCCGCATTTCCGTTCTGAAATGACCCCCTCTAATTCTAAGGCTGTGTCCACGGGTCCTAGTCTCCTCGCCTAACAGAAACAATTTTCTAGCATCCACCTTTTCAAAGCCATGTATTATTTTGTACGTCTCTATTAGATCTCCCCTTAATCTTCTAAACTCCAACGAATACAATCCCAGTATCCTCAGCCGTTCCTCATATGCTAGACCTGTCATTCCAGGGATCATCCGTGTGAATCTCCGCTGGACACGTTCCTGGAATGTCCGCATTACACCCGCTTAAAACAACCAGCAACGTTTGGATCTGGGTCACTTTCTTGAAATGTTTCACAGCGGTCTGGCCTGGTCCATAATACGTGAGAGGGCTCAAAAAAGATTAAAAAGCATGTTGGTGAGATTGGAAGATTTGATCTATAGGGAGAGGCATAACAGGCTGGGGCTATTTTCCCTGGAACATCAGAGGCTGAGGGGTGATCTTATAGAAGTTTTTACAAAATTATGAGGGGCATAGATAGTGTGAATAGTCAATGTCTTTTCCCCAGGGTAGTGAAGTCCAAAACATAGGTTTAGGGTGAAAGGGGAAAGATTTTTAAAGGGACCTAAAGGGCAATTTTTTTCATGCAGAGGGTGGTGCATATATGGACTAAGCTGCCAGAGAAAGTGGTGGAAGCTAGAACAACCACAACATTTAAAAGGCATCTGGATGGGTATATGAATAGTAAGGGTTGAGAGGGATATGGGCCAAATGCTGGGAAATGGGACTAGATTAATTTAGGATGTCTGATTAGTACTTAATGAGTTGGACCAAAGGGTCTGTGTCAATGCTGTACATCTATATGACTCAAACAGAGTCCACATTGCTTCATGAAAAGGAAATCATTTCTGACAAATTTTGAAGAAGTCTCAATCAGAGTGGATGGACGGAAAGTAGTAGATGTGTTGTACAGTGTTTGGATTTCTAGAAGGCATTCAACAAAGTGCCTCACAAAAGATTAAGTCAGATGGTAAGAGCTCACAGTGTTGAAGGCAGGGTATTAGCATGGAGAGAGAATCGGCTCACGAACAGGAAACTGTGAGTGGAGATAAAGGGGTTCTTTTCAGGCTGACGACCCATGATTAGTGGGATCAGTATTGGGACTTCAACTGCTTATATTTTATAATAATGACTTGGAGGAAAGAAGTGAATGCACTGTAGCAGTACATTTGCAGATGAAACTAAAATAGGTGGAAAGACAAGTTCTAAGAGGGATACAAACAGTTTAAAGAGAGACATTGATAGGTCAAGTAACTTTTATTTATTCATGGAATTCACTGGCTCGGTCAGCATTTAATGCCAATCCCTAATTGCCCAGAGGTCAATTAAGAGTCAACCCACATTAATGTGGCTCTGGAGTCACATGTGGGCCAGACCAGATAAAGACGGCAGTTTCCTTCCCAAAAGGATATTAGTGAACTAGTAGGGCTTTTCCAATAATCAACAATGGATTCACAGTCATCAAAGTCTTAATTTCAGATTTTTATCAATTCAAATTCCACCATCTGCCATGGGAATTAAACCCAGTCACCAGAGTATTACATGGGTCTCTGGATTAACAGTGCAGCTATAATATCACTAGGTCATTGTTTCCCCTTGGGAAGCACAGTAGCTCAGTAGTTAGCACTGCTGCCTCACAGCACCAGAGACCCAGGTGCAATTCTAACCTTGGGTGACTTTGTGGAATTTGCACATTTCCTCATGTGTGCGTGGGTTTCTACTAGGTGCTCTAGTTTCCTTCCACAGACCAAAGATGTGCAGGTTAGGTGGATTGGTGATGATAAATGTAAGGTTATGGGGATAGGATGGGGGTCTGGATGGGATGATCTTTAGAGGGTCAGTACAGACTCGTTGGGCCAAATGGCCTCTTTCCAATTGTAGGGATTCTATGACTTAAGTGGGCAAACAGTTGGCAAATAGTGTACAACTGTCAGAAAAACTGAAGAACAGAATTTAATTTAAGTGGAGAAAATCTGCAGAAATCTGCAACACACAAAACATAGACATTTAGCACACAGAGATAATCAGGAGGCTAATGTCATGTTGGCAATTATTTAAAGAGGGTTTAAGTATAAGAATAGGGAAGACTTACTGCAATTGTACAAGATGCTGGTGAGACCACATCTGGAGTACTGTGAGCCGTTTCAGTCTTTATTTGAGGAAAGATATCATTTCATTGGTGGCAGTTCAGAGAAGTTTACTTGGATGACAATTTGTATGTAGGGACTGTCTTATGGGAAAAGGCTAAACAATTTGGGACTCTACTCACTGGTGTTTAAAAGAATGAGAGGTGATCTTATTGAAACATGAATGATTTTTAAGGAAAATAACAAAAACAAACCCCAGATACTGTAAATCAGAAACAAAAACAGAAATTACTGGAAAAGCTCAGCAGGTCAGGTAGCATATGTAGAGGTTCTGAGGAAGGTCACGCAACCTGAAACGTTAACTCTTGTTATAGACCAAGCCAGACCCCTCTCAAAACATTTCAAGAAAGTAGCCTGGACCCTAACTTTGCTCACTGTATTAAGCAGTTGTATAGTGGATATTCCAAGAGTGATGCAGCTGGCAGTGATGCACTTAGTTTTAAACAAAAATTGAATTTATTTGCAAGATTACCAAATGAAACACAAGCAAAAGAGAACCGAATATAGAATAACAGCTTATCCAAAAACACAACAGATTATCCCAATTTAATGATGCTGCTCCAAATTCCTACAACAAGTCCCTATAAACACCGCTTGGCAAAAAATGGTAAATCAAACACAGGGTCTTACAGGAGAGATATCAGAGAGAAAGATGGCAGCCTCAAAACTGACTGACTGCTTGCTCTGAACAGCCAGACTGCTAAAACCAAACCAAACCAAACTAAGATAAGCTTGGCTGGGAGAACTGGCCACTCCCCTTTCATTGTACAAATGCTTTTTTTAAAAAAACTTAAAAACTTGTTCAAGTAGATCAAGCCAGACATTTCGGCAATTCTGTCTCATACAACACTTGGAAAAAACCAAGGACAGCATAACCTTGTTAAAGGAGCAGCAACACCACACTCTGATTTCTCTTCCAGGATTCTTAGGGGCTTCACAGGGTAAATGCTGAGGGCATATTTCCCCTCATAGGAGAATCTAGGACCAGAGGGCAAAAATGCAGAATACTGAGGCACCAACTTAAGACTGAGATGAGGAGGATTTTTTTCTCCAAGAGCGTTGTGGTCTTTGAAACTGCTTGCCACAAGGAGCTGTTGGGTCTATGTGTAAATTTAAGGCTAAGGTAGATGGATTTTGATGAGATGAGGAATTAAGGGTTAGGGGAAAAGGCAGGAAAGTGGGCATGAGGAATGTTGAATCAGCCACAATCCTATTGAGTGACAGACCAGGTTTGAAGGGCTGAAGGCCTACTCCCATTCCAATTTCTTATGGTCTTAAACCAGGACTGATAGCTGACTAATCTTTTCTTGTTCTGAATTTCCTATCTTCCTGAGACTTCACCACTAAATTCAATACTGTGGCTGTAACCATGTAACATCGAATAGCCATATGTTGCTTTGCTTTATTCTCTGAAACACATGCAGTAAACAGAGGAATTGTTCAGAAGTTACAGAAGGCGCTGTTGTTACCTAATATCCGAAACAACACTTTCCTTGCCATGATCTGGAAACATTGAAGTCAGTGAAATTTTCCTGTTGTTGTAAATTATTCACTGTAAAGGGAGCAGTTCTGAACTGTACTCCCTCATATCTTGTTGAGTGCTTGTTTGAAACAGATGGCTGACTTGTCACCTCTTCAGAGGTGTACAGATAACAAACTGCAAGAAACACATTGTGGATAGTGTCAGAATAAAGATACAACATAAAGGCATTGCCAGGTGTGATACTGAGTCACACAGCCCAGAAGGTTTCAACTTCAATCCTGTAAGTATGAAAGGCAAAGGGAAGGAGAGGGGAGTTAGAATTTGCTTCAGTATCTCTAGGTTAGGCAGGGAACAAAAGACTAGGTCCTGCTTTTCGATCACTGCCCACTGACTTCTAGTAGAAATCAGTTTATAGATTCTAGTAAACTGAAGAATGAGTCTCCTCCACTGTCATTTTCCCTGTCAAGTTTCAGAGATAAAGTGCGATCCAAGAAGGTTTTGAAGGTCATGCACATGCATCAGATCCAAAACGGAGAACAGAGTTATGTGGTGCTAGGCATTTCTTTCTGTGTACAGCAACTAGTAGTAAGTTCACAATACTCTGACTTTATGAGGCATATTGCTTGTCCTGTTTTGATTAAATGAAGAAAGGTTGACACAAAGGTGTCAAGCAGTCTACTCAAAGCTAATAGCTTGAGAGGCCTGGGGCATTTTTTTTTAAAAACTGGAACATTACAAGTAGCCTGAATAGGTAGGGTCAAGCTCCCACAGAACCAGGATTTTTTAATTTTAGCTTTCTGCATTTCTGGGATCTTGAAGCTGGATGGGGAAGTTCTTATCCCTCTGTTATAGCTAAAAGCTAGAGTTCTCCTCCTGCTGATAGAACTGCATGTCAGACAATCTGTTTTATGGAATTTGTCTTTGCCAAGGGTTTGTTTATGGAACGTTATTACATTGGAACAGTTATAGATTCATAGAGATCAACAACATAAAAACCAGCCCTTCAGCCCCACTTGCCCATGCCATTCAGTTTTCATGATTTAAACTAGTCCCATTTACCTGCGTTTGGACCATATCGCTCCATACCTATCCCATCCACGTACTAGTCTAAATGTTTCTTAAACAACAAAATTGTACTTGCTTCCACCACTACCTCTGACAACCCATTCCAGACACTCAACACCCTGTGTGTGAAAGAACTTCCCCTCCAGACCCTTTTGTATCTCTCATCCTAAACCTATGTCCTCTGGTTTTATACTCCCCTACCATGGGGAGATGCTGTCCGCTATCAACCTTATCTAGGACTCTCATGATATTATCTACCTCTATAAGGTCATCCCACATTCTCCTACGCTCCAAGGAAAAGAGTTCCATGCTGTCTAATCTCTCTTTATAACACAGCCCTTCCAGTCCAGGTAGCATCCTAGTAAATCTTCTCTGCATTCTTTCTAGTTTATCATCCTTTGTATAGTAGGGCGACCAGAACTACAGGCAGTACTCCAAATGTGGCCCCATCAATGTCTTGTACAGCTGCAACAAGATGTCCTCTTTCTTATACTCAATGCTCTGGCTGATGAAAATTAGCACGCCGCAAGCCTTCTTCACTGCCCTGTCTATCTGTGATTCCATTTTCAAGGAGCTGTGAACCTTTACCCTTAGATCGCTTTATTGTATAACACTCCCCAGTGCCGTGCCATCGGCTGTGTAAGTTCTACCCTCTTCTGCTTTAACAAAATGCAACATTTGTATATATCTAAATTAAACTCTATCTGCCATTACTCAGCCCACAAGTCCAATTGATCAAGACCTCGATGTATTTCCAAATAACCTCCTTTGCTGTCCACTATACCACCAATCTTGGTGTCATCCACAAACTTACTAACCATATCTCCTAAATTCTCATCCAAATAATTCACATTAATGACAAGTAACAGTGGACCAAGCACCAATCCCTGTGGTATACCGCTGGTCACAGGCCTTCAGTCTCTACCATCACCCTCTGTCTTCTACCATCAAACCAATTTTGTATTATTAATTTGCAATTTATATAAAACTTTGTTAAGCATTTCAATAGAGTTACAGTTAAGCCAAGTCTTTTCTTCTATTTCTATTTTGTCTATATTTTAATTGTGATGTAAAAACAATGTGTGCTTTGCTTAAAGTTGATTGCTTGACCAATTGAATTGCACCTGGAATGCAACATTTATCATTAAAATAAGAAAATATTGGGGTTTAGATTATCTTCCTAATATATTTGAGGGGGTTTGGTCTGGTCCATAACAACTGGGGACACTTATTGAGATCAAAATCTCTAATATCAGGTTAGGCATAGGATTATTGGACTCAAAGGCAGTGAGTGGCGAATGTTTGTGCTTTTTTGATTCAGGTGTTGCATTTGGTTGGTTTAAATAAGGTATGCCTTGTGTAATAATGGCTCTTTCAGTTACTAAGAGTTTCCTGTGGGTGGAAGAAATCACTCTGGGTGTTTTACAGTAAATGAGCAAGGCGAAGCTCTCGGAATTGGCAAACCAGTTGAAGTTGGAGTTGCCCTTGCCCATGTTTGTGAGGAAAGCAGAAATAATTGCAGTAATAGCTCCACATTTACAATTGCCAGAAATGCAATCAAAATCATTGGAGATACCTAAAATTCAATTGTAAATGAAGCAGCTTGAATTAGAGGCAATGGCAAGGGAAAAAGAAAAAGAATAGCTCTGGCAGAACAGAAAGAGAAAGGGAAATGAGACTGTTTGAATTACGGTTAAAAGCAGAGGAAAAAGAAAAGGTAAGGCTGGCCCTAGCTGAGGAAAGGGAGAAACAAACAATTTTTGAACTTCAGAGATTGAAACTGAAAACTCAAAACTGAGTTAAAATGGAAAATTTGAAGGTGATAGGCAGGAGTAGTGATGAGGAGAGCAATCCCATCACTGGTAGTCAAAGACCTGGTTTATATCTGTTGAAATATGACCAAGCATGGCCTAAGTTTGATGAGAAGGATATAGAAGTGTTTTTCATTTCACTTGAGAAAGTGGCTAAACAAATGAAATAGCTGGTGGCCAGGTGGGTATTATTGATCCAAACAAAGTTGGTTGGTACAGCTAGTGAGATATTTGTATCACTATCAGAGGAGGTATCTGGAGAGTATAATGAGGTGAAAAATGCCATCTTAAGTACATATGACCTAGTACCAGAAGCCTACAGACAACATTTTAGGAACCCAAGGAAGGAATCTGGTCAAATGTATATTAAGTTTGAAAGAATCAAACAAAGTAATTTTAGTTGGTGGATAAGGGTATTGAAAACAGACCAAACATATGACCCTCTTAGAGAGACAATTATTGAGGAGGAGTTCTAAAATTCACTTCCTGAAGTAGTGATCGCTCATGTGGAAGAGCAGAGAGTTAACACTGCAAGATTAGCAGCAGAAATGACAGACAATTATGAGTTGGTTCATAAATCAAACTTTGGCTTCTAACATCAATTTCAATCTGTAGGGGATAGAAATTGGGGTAAAGAGAAATGCTCAGATGGTAAGAGAAAAGAAGACTTCATTGAAGATAGTAAAGATAGTTTACCACAGAGTAAAAGGGAAACCTGTGAGGGGGAAGAGAAGTAAAAAAGATCAGTCTTTTTCACCGCAATCAAGTAGGCCACATGAAGTTGCAATGTTTTTCTTTATTTGTGTGATGTGGGTGGTGCTGACTGGCCAGCATTCATTGCCTGTCTTTAGTTGCTCTTGAGAAGGTGCTGGTGAGCTGTCTTCTTGAACTATTGCAGTCCACCTGTTGTGAGTTGATGCACAATGCCATCAGGGAGAGAATTCCAGGATTTTGACCCAGCAACAGTAAAGGAATGCTGATATAGTTCCAAGTCTGGATGGTGACTGTCTTGGATGGGAATGTGAAGGTGGTCATGTTCCCATGTATCTGCTGCCCACATCCTTTTCGATAGAAATGGCCAAGAGATTGCAAGGTGCTGTCTGAGGATCTTTTGGTGAATTTCTGCATATATCTTGTTGATAGTACACACTGCTGCTACAGAGCATTGGTGGAGGAGTGAGTGGATGCTTGTGGATGTAGTGCCAATCAAGGAGGCTGCTTTGTCCTGGACGGTGTCAAGCTTCATAAGTGTTGTTGGGGCTGCACTCATCCAGGCAAGTGGGGAGTATTCCATCACACTCCTGTCTTGTGCCTTGGAGATGGTGGACAGGGCTTAAAAATGTGTTGCTGGAAAAGCGCAGCAGGTCAGGCAGCATCAAAGGAGAAGGAGAATCGACGCCCGAAACGTCGATTCTCCTTCTCCTTTGATGCTGCCTGACCTGCTGCGCTTTTCCAGCAACACATTTTTAAGCTCTGATCCCCAGCATCTGCAGTCCTCACTTTCTCCTAGATGGTGGACAGGCACTGGGGAGTCAGAAAAGCAGGCATTTTTGGAGTGACCATTTTAGGAAGGACAGCTTTTTGGTTGGAGTGGTGCTGGAAGTTTATGTGTAAGCTTAACTGAGTACCGGGTTTCGGTGAGGAGGGTGAGTAGCAGTGAGGTAAGGTAGTCAGAGGAGCAAACTACTGCAGTACTGCTGACATGAGGGTAAAGGAGAAGTATAAGAGTGTTTAACCATGAAATCACAGGCAGCAGGTAAGTGAGTGACTGGTGGGTAGTTTTTCTTCACTCTTCTCTGCTACAGTAGTTCTGAAGGGATAAGTCATGGCAGGTGCTCCCAGACCCATGTCATGCTCCTCTTTTGTGATATGGGAATTCAGGAACCATTCAGATGTCCCTGACTCCTTCAGTGTGTCCAAGCTGTAGCTCCTGTCGCACCGATTGACAGCTCTGGAGCTGTGGCTGAATTCACTTTGGAGGATCCGCGAGGCTGAGGGAATCATGCACAGCACGTTCAGTTAGTTGGTCACACCACAAATAAAGATTACTGAGGAAGATAAGGAATGGGTGACCAACAGAGGAAGCGTAGAAAGGCAGTGCAGAGGTACCCTGCAGTCATCTCCCTCCAAAACAGTTACATCGTTTTGGATACTGTTGGGGAAGTTTGTTTACCAGGGGAAGGTGACAGCAGCCAGGTTCATGGCACTGCTGCACAGGAGGGTAGGAAAAAGAGTGTCAGAGCTATAGTGATAGGGGATTCAATTGTAAGAGGATTTGATAAACATTTCTGTGGCAGCAAACAAGAGTCCAGGATGTTATGTTGCCTCCCTTGTGCAAGGGTCAAGGATATTTCTGGGTAGCTGCAGCGCATTCTGGGAGTTGGGGGGCTGTGGGAGGTGGGGGGAAACCAGCCAACAGCCACCTGTCATAGAGATATATGGCATGGAAACAGACCCTTCAATCCAACTCGTCCATGCCGACCAGATATCCTAAATTAATCTAGTTCCATTTGCCAGCACTTGGCCCATAACCCTCTAAGCCCTTCCTATTCATATGCCCATCCAGATGCCTTTTAAATGCTGTAATTGTACCAGCCTCCACCACTTCCTCTGGCAGCTCATTCCATACACGCACCACTCTCTGCATGAAAAAAGTTGCCCCTTATGTTCTTTTTAAATCTTTCCCCTCTCACCTTAAAACTATGCCCTTTGTTTCTGGACTCGCTCACTCCAGGGAAAAGGCCTTGTCTATTTACCTTATCCATACCCCTCATGCTCTTATAAACCTCTATAAGGTCACCCCTCAGCCTCTGTCGCTCCAGGGAAAACAGCCCCAGTCTGTTCAGCCTCTCCCTATAGCTCAAACCCTCCAACCCTGGTTACATTCTTGTAAATATTTTCTGAACCCTCTCAAGTTTCACAGCATCCTTCTTATAGGAAGGAGACCAGAATTGCATACAGTTTTCCAAAAATGGCCTAACCAATGTCCTGTAGGGCTGCAAAATAACCTCCCAACTCCTAAACGCAATGCATTGACCAATAAAAGGAAAGCATGTCATGATGCATAGAGGCACCACTGATATAGACAAAAAATGGGATAAGGTTCTACAAGCTGAATTTAGGGAATTAGGAGTTAAACTAAAAAGTAGGACCTCAAAAGGTAGTAACCTTCGGATTGCAGCCAGCTCCATGTGCTAGCCACAGTTGGAATGACAGGATAGCCAAGATGAATATGTGGCTTGAAGAATGGTGCAAGGAGGAATTCAAATTCTTGGGACACTGGTACTGGTTCTGGAGGACATAGGACAAACCGGATGATCTGCACCTATGTAGCCCTGGAACCAATGTCCTGGGGGAGTGTTTGCTAATATTGTTGGGGAAAGTTTAAACTAATATGGCAGGGGGATGGGAACCAATGTAGAAAAATGGGGAGGGAAGTAAAGTTGGGACAGAAACAAAGGACAGTAAAGGGAAAAATGAAAGATGTGAAACCAAAGACAAAAATCAAAAAGGGCCACATTTCACAATAATTCTAAAAGGGCAATAAATGGTCCTCTAGGTAATCTTGACCCTATCTATCTCAGTCTTGTAAACTCAATGACCTGACCTCCGCAGCCTTCTACTGCAATAAATTCTATAGATTCACCACTCTCTAGCAGAAGAAGTTTGTTCTATCTCTATTCTAAAAGGCCTTCCTTTTACTCTAAGGTTGTGCCCTCTGGTCCTAGACTCTCCTACCAATGGAAACATCTTTCCAACATCCACTCTGTCCAGGCCATTCAGTATTCTGCAAGTTTCAATTAGATCACCCACCCCCACCCCACCCATCCTTCTAAACTCAGAGTATAGACCCAGAGTCCTCAAACATTCATCTTATGTTAAGGCAGATGTAGGAAAACAGGTAAAACAGGTAAGCCACAGAGTTTTGTTGAAGTGGTAAAGGAAAGCATAGTGGAAGCTAAAGAAACTACAAAAGATTGTGCAACCTGATCAGGGGTTGGTTCAGAAGAAAGTGCCAGATCTCTTTAAAGAATTTACTTGCATGGGTAAGGCTTACTTATATATGCCAGGAGCAGTAAGTAAAGACATTTTTAAGAGATACAGTAGCAAGTCAATCCTGGATGATAAGAGATGAGGAGATATGTAATTCAGAAGCAGTATCGCCAGAAAAAGTGGTAATATGTGAAATTCATAGTGAGAAGAGCAGTGTTCCAATTTATAAAGTGATGTTAGAGAGTCTAGTAAAAATTGATAAAGTGGTGGTAGAAGTAATAAAGAAATTCTCGGTTCTGGAAACACAATTTATCTATGGTAATGAAATAGCTGGAACACAGGTAGGAATGATATTGTCAGTGGTTTTAAAGTCAGTGGAAAATCAGGTAACTGACTAATTACAAGAAGTACATCCTGGGATTTTTCCTGACTGTGGTAATAAGGTCACAAAACCACAGATTGAAACAACGGGAGTAATCAAGGAGTAAAGATAAGGAATTGAAGTACAGTTATCAGAAACTATGTTTGTTCAAATGGTTGAGAGAAAAAACACAAGAAGTGGTGCAGAAAGTGGATATTTTTAGTTCAGAGAAATTAGCTAAATTACAACAGGAAGCAGAAAATCTAAGTGCCTGCATCAAAAACCATATGTAGAAGGACGATCACAGTGTATCCCAGAATGTTACTGTCTTCAAATTGAAGTCTTGATGAGGAAATGGAAACTATCACATATTTAGGTGGATAAGAAATGGGCAGACATTCAATTTGTATGACCATGGGTTATAGGAAGGAGGTGTTGCCAGTAGGAGGTCATTTGGGACTAAGGTAAACTCAAACCAAAATAAAAAACATTTTCATTGGCCAGAATTGCATAAGGATGTGACTGAATTTGGCTGAACATGTCATACATTGTCTGGTAATTGGAAAGCCTCAGGCAATGATAAAACCTGCACCTTTAATACCCAATCCCAGATTTGAGGAAACATTTCCAAGATTCTTAATTGATTGTGCAGGACCCCTACCTAAAACAAATGTGGGAATCACTATTTCTTGACCATAATGGAGGTGTTTATTAGAACTACCAGAGATCATTCCATTACGCAGTTTCACGATCAAAAGAATTGTAGCAGAGTTACTCATTTTTATTCTAGATATAGACTAGCCACAGAAATACAATTGGATAAAAGGATAAAATTTTACATCAAAATTATTTAAAGATGTTATGGATAACTTAGAAATAAAACAATTCAAATCCACTGCATTCCATCCAGAATCACAAGGACCATTAGAACGGTGGCATCAAATTTTAAAGATCATGTTGTGGATTTATAGTCAAGACTATCCAGAGGATTAGGATAAAGAAATTCAAATTTGTACTTTTTGCAATTAGGGATGCACCAAATTAATCTAGAAATTCAGTTCATTTGGATTGTTTTTTGGGCATGAAGTGACAGAAACAATGAAATTAATTTAAGGAGAAATTGAAGAGTTCAGAAACCATATATTTAAACTATGTGTCAAATTTTACAGAAACATTAAATAGAGTGAGTGAGTTGGCTGGACAGTAGAACAACGTGATGAAACAGGAAGCAGACAAGAAATCAAAAATTCTTAATTTTGCTAGAGGAGCAAAGTGTTAGTGTCAGTTGTAGGCAAACCTTTAAAGGTAAGGCCTTCTCAAATCAAAAGGAAATGAGTGAGGGAAATTATTTGATAAGAATGTCAAAAAGAAAGAAATCTCAGAGTGTGTCATATGAATATGCTGAAAAAGATATTTTGATAAGGAATTAAAAGCAAAAGGAAAATGTGTTACTGTTACTGGAGTGAGTGAACCAAGTTCAGGTGATTCTAAATTGGACATTCCTCAAATTGAATTGGACAATGAGGAAGTTCGCAAAAATTAGGATTAATTATTCAGTTTCCTTCTAGAGAGAAACTGAAATGACCTGTAAGAGTTATTAAAAACACATGGAGAGAAGTGTGGGAAAGCTGAGAAGTACTTTTTTCATAGACTCCCTACAGTGTGGAAACAGGCCATTCAGTCCAGCAAGTCTACACCGACCTTCTGAAGAGTAACCCACACAGACCCATTCCCCTATTACTCTACATTTACCCCTGACTGATGCACCTCAACCTACACATGGCTGAACACCATGGGCAATTTAGCATGGCCAATTCACCTAACCTGCACATCTTTGGATTGTGGGAGGAAACCAGAGCACCTGGAGGAAACCCATGCAGACATGAGGAGAAGTGCCAACT
Source organism: Chiloscyllium punctatum (assembly GCF_047496795.1). NCBI lineage: Eukaryota > Metazoa > Chordata > Chondrichthyes > Orectolobiformes > Hemiscylliidae > Chiloscyllium > Chiloscyllium punctatum. Next base: position 4,309,312 of record NC_092771.1, read on the forward strand.
CCACACAGTCGCCAGAGGCTGGAATCAAATCTGGGTCCCTGGTGCTGTGAGGGAGCAGTGCTAACCACTGGGCCACCATGTCACCCTGATCACCCCGCCATACTAATCTGATCATGCAAGATGTAGTTATAGGAAATACTGTTCCAATCAAGTAATTTCCTTTAGATTTAACCCTCTAAGTTTGGCACAGGTTCAAAAAGAGATTAAAATGCAAACTCAAAGACAATATATGGATTGCAATGGTGCCAAAACTAGATGGTACCCAATGATGCGTGGACTATCGCAAAGTCAATACAGTTACAAAATCTGATTCATATCCTATTCCACATTTGAAAGCGTATTGAGAAGGTAAGACAAGCAACTTATATTTTTAAGTTGGACATCCTTAGATGATACTGGTAGGTACCTTTATCTGAGGCAGCAAAGGAAATTTCAGCTGTCACGAGACCGAACATTAACATACAGACAGATCTAGGCATGCAGGTCCACAGTTCCCTAGAAGTGGCAAAACAGGTGGCTAAGGTGATTAAGAAGGCTTGTAGTATAGTTGCTGCCATTGGCCAAGGTTGTCAAACCATGTTGCAGCTATTTAAAACCCTTGTTAGGCTGTACTTGGCGTACTGTGTGCAGTTCCAGTTGTCTCACTACCAGAAAGATGTGGAAGCTTTGTAGAGAGCGCAGAGAAGATTCACCAGGATGTTGCCTGGTCTCAAGGGCACTGGCTATGAGGAAAGGATAAAAAGAGTAGGATTGTTTTCACTGGAAATAAGGCAGCTGAGAGGAGACCTGATAGAAGTCTATAAAATTATGAGAGGCATAGATAGGGTAGATAGTCAGAGGGTTGAAGTTTCCCAGGATTGAAGTTTCAATTACAAGGGGGCACAGATTAAATGAGAGAGGAGACAAGTTTAAGGGAGATGTTGAGATGTTTTTCACGCAGAGAGTGACAGGAGCTTGGATCATACTGCTAGAAGAGGGGGTAGAAGCAGGCACATTGGTGACATTTAAGAAGCATCTGGATGGTTATATGAAGAAGGAGGGAATACAGGAATACTGACCAAGTAACAGCAGAAGGTTTTTTTTGTTCAGTTAGGACATGATGATTGGCACAGGCTTGGAGGGCCAAAGGGCCTGTTCTTGTGCTGTACTTCGCTTTGTTCGAATGGACTGTACCAGTTTAAAGTCCTGCTATGTGATATGAAAAATGCACAGCCACATATTAAAGATAAACCAATAAAGTAACTTTGGAATCACCAAATTGTGTGGTGTACATCAACAATCTGGTGTTTTTTAGGCACATTTGGAGCATGTATCAGAATTGTTTGATCAACTTCAGGAAGCAGGCTTGATGATAATCCTGGCTAAGACGAGTTCACAAATACCCAAGTCATAATCCTGGGCCACGTTATTGGACATGACAGATGGCTCCATGGGATGTGAAAACAAAGGTTACCGGGAAGTTGCCCATACCATCAACGAAGGAAGCACTAGGATTCCTGTGATTGAGTGTTTTTTATCTAAAGTGTTTGTACTTTATTTTAGCAGGGAGGAGAAAGTGAGGATGGCAGATGCTGGAGATCAGAGTCAAGAGTGTAGTGCTGGAAAAGCACACAAGTCAGACAGCATCCAAGGAGCAGGAGAATCAATGTTTCAGACATAAGCCCTTCATCAGGGCTTATGCCCAATATGTCAATTCTCCTGTTCCTCAGAAGCTGTCTGACCTACTGTGCTTTACCAGCACTACACTCTCAACACTGAACTTTAGCAGTATGGTTGCTCCACTTACTGACTTGTTGAAAAAGTGCAGAAAATTTCAGACGGCTGAAGAATGTGAAAAGGCATTTGACAGCTTGAAAGCTAGGTTAACCACTGCCCCAGTGTTAGCCACACCTAATTATGCAAAGCCATTCAAGATGGCTATCAATGCGAGTGATGTGGGCATCAATGCTGTACTCTTGCAAGAGGATGACGAGAAGATAGAAGATCTATTGGGTATTTTTCCAGAAAAATGAACAATCAACAGAAATATTCCACAAATGAGAATGATGTTGGCATTGAGCTTGGTGTTGGCATTGAAACATTTCAACATTTATATTGTCATTAATGTGTCGAAGAGAATTGTATATACTGATCATAAATGCATAATATTTTGAAAAAATGTAAGAATAAAAATTCCAGACTGATTAGACAGAGTTTATTATTGCATCAAATCAATTTGAAAATTATTTCACATGGCAGGTACATTGTCGCAACTTTGATGAAGGGAGATGGATATGTTCGACGGTGGGAAAAAAAACACTGAAATACACTATAGTAGTGAATGCTTGTATGCTCTGAGTCAATGTAATGTGTATATATTGTAGTGTACTAATAATGCAAGGCTAAAGGTTTTTTTTTAATTAAGCCACTTTTTATACTGATGATTTTTTTAAAGTTGGGAAGTGTGATGATACTTTAAGACATGTATTTTGTCCTTTTTTTTCTCATCAAGATTGAGACAGAGATACCGAGACAGAGGAGGAGGGGTGAAGCTCCACAGAAGCAGGATTTTTAGTTTCAGCTTTCTGCAGTTGCTAGGGTCTTGAAGCTGAATGTGGAAACTGTTATTCCTTTATTTGCTACAGCTAAGAGCTGGGGATCTCTTCTTGCTGCTAAAATTGCATGTGAAACAATCTATTTTACTGAATTTGACTACGCCAAGGGTCTGTTTGTGAGATATTATTATATTAGAACAGTTAATTAGTAGTAGCTAATATATATATTTTGTTAAGCATTTCAACAGAGTTACAGTTAAGCCAATTATTTTCTTTTATTTCGTCTACATTTTAACTGACATGTAAAAATAAAAAAAAAGTGTGTTTTACTTAAAGTCAATAATTTGACCAATCGAATTGCACCTTGAACACAACCTTTAAATAACCTTTAAATAAGAAAGGTTAGGGTTTAGACCAGAGGTGAAGAACCTTTTCATGTTGGAAGGCCGCATTATGTTAGTAGTAATCTAACAAGACTGCATCCAAGAAACTTCAACTATATATATATATATTCCTAAAAATTCACATTTTCTTTAATTGTGGTAGTCAGTCTGTGAGGATTATTTCGTTGAATTTTCTTTTACTCTCTGGTATTTTAAATACATTCATTTTAAGATTAAAATAAAAATAATAAAAAGGACAAAAAAAACATATTAATAAAAAATAAAAGATTTGTTCTGTAAAATTTGGATTCATTCAAAAGGCCACACACAATGACCTAGCAGGACACAGGTTCCCCACCCCTGGTTTAGACTATCATCATAATATATATTGAGGGGGTTTGGTCTGGTCAATAACAGTAAATAATAACCATTACAGTAGCTGTGTAGTCAATACAATACATAATAGAGCAACCACCACAGTAAATAAAGTGATACTAAAGGTGTAATGGGCAGAGGAATGTAACCAGTACATTACCCAACACAGTAACTGTTACAGTAACCAGCACATTGAATCGTTTAGGATTCCTGCCTAGTAATTTTGGCCTCCGTATTTAACAAATGCTTACTAGCTGCCATATGTCTTAAATTGTAGCTACTGAGAGACTGTGTGCTGCTGTTATGTTTCAGGTCACAATGACAGGTTTAGACCATTCCGAGATGTGGAGAAATTTCTTCACAAGAGAGTGGTGAACCTGTAGAAATCTCTGCAACAGAACACTGTTGAGGCCAAAATATTTCATCTTTTCAAGAAGAAGTTAAGTTTAATTCTAAGGTCTAAAGGGTATGGAGCAAAAGCAAGAATGGTACATAGTAGGGTGATCAGCCATGATCATATTGAATGACACAGACTGGAAGAACTAAATGGCCTACTTATGTTCCTATTTTCTATGCTTCTATGTTTCTGTCTGATCTATGGCCGAGAACTGAATCCTGAACAAATGTCAATTTGGTAAATTAAACAAATGAGGAATATAAAAACAGAGTACAAAAGCTTCTATAGGTGTGCAAAGGAAAAGATTAATAAAAATAAATTAGAGCCTTAAAAGAGTTAGGAGAATTTAAAATGGAGTATTAGGAAATTGTAGAGAGGCTTCAAAACAAATACTCATCGCTAAATCCCCCACTATCAAAATTCTGGAAGAGTTCCACTGAGCAGAAACCTAACTGGACTCACCATATAAATACTGTGGCAAAAAGAGTAGACCAGAGGGTAGGAATTCTGCATTGACTAACCTCCTGACTCCCCAAAGCCTGTTCACTAAAGACACAGGCAGGAGTGTGATGAAATACTCCCCACTTGACTGGATGGGCACAGCTCCAACAGCACACAAGAAGTTTGACACCATCGAGAACAAAGCAGCCCACTCGATTGGCACCACATCTACAAACATCCACTCCCTCCACCAACACTTAGTAGCAGCAATATGTATTATCTACAAGATGCCAAAATTCACCAAGACTCCTTAGACAGCACCATTTAAACCTATGGCCACTTCCGAGGACAAGGGCAGTAGATACATGGGAACACATCCATTTCGAGTTCCCCTACTTACCACTCACCATTCTGACTTGGTAATATATTGCTGTTCCGACAGGTCAAAATCCTGGAACTCCCTCCCAGCATTGTGGGTCTACCTACAGCATATGAACTGCAGTGATTCAAGAAAACAGCACACCAAAATTTTGTCAAGAGAAAATGGGATAGGCAATACATGCTAGCCTACTAGAGATGCTCACATTCCAACTGACATAAATAAACAATAGAAACAGGTACTTCACATCTGTCTTAATGAAGGAAAATTCTAAATAACTCTCAATAATAATGGAGAATCTACTGACATGTATAAATGATGCACTGCATGATACTAATATTAGTAAAATTACAGTGCTAGGGAAAATAATGGGACCTAAAGTACATAAATCATCAAGATTGATAATCCCACTGAAAGAATCAGATAGTAAACACATTGATGGTAACCTTCTGAAATTCTCAACTTTAGAATGGCTCCTGCAGATTGTATGGAGGTTAAGGATAGCTCAGTTGACTGGATGGCTGGTTTGTAATGCTTATGCGCAAAACATCAATTCTACTGCTCGTCGGATGCTGCCTGACGGCTGTGCTTTTCCAGCACCACACTCTCGACTCTGATCTCCAGCATCTGCAGTCCTCACTTTCTCCTGGTTTGCAACAAAGTACGCCTACAGTGCAAGCTCAACACTACATTGTCAGTCTACATTGCAAACCAACTGTTCAGTCAACGGAGCTAACCATGAAGATCCCGCCATGTCAATCACACCCCTCCCTGGAGGCATGGCGACCTTCAGGTTAAACTCACCACCAATTGTCTTGCTTTAACAAGAATCCTATGGATCTCTGGAACAATGGCAACGTATGGCTGGTTGATGGGAAATTTGTTTAAATGCATTTAAATTTTTTTTTTCAAAACCTGTTGAAGTGAATAGTTCAACACTTTATGAAACAAGGGTAAAAGATTTTTTTTAAAATTGGGCTGTTATTTAATAACAAGATGCATTATCATGCAGGGAAAGAGTGAAAAGTTTGTTTCAAAACACAGAACCATCCAAAATATCAAAAAGTGTGCAGAGTTCTTAAGTGAAAAGCTCCAGTGACAGGAGGTTTAAAAATGTTGAAAAAAGATATTCCACAGACTGTTCGATCCATGAATTTAAGGAACAAATGCAAAGGAGCAAGTAAATTGTTTTAGCAGTTTGGCTAAGGTCTCATGAAGAGACACTGATTAAAGAAGATAGAATGAAGTGAGTGAAGAAGTTTAGTGGAAAAAAAAGTACAGCTCTGCCCACTGAACATGGAACTTTAATGTGGAAACAAGATGGCACTTCATTGAGCTTTGAGTGGCTGCAAGGTTGTTGCTGACGACAAAAGGATTGCATTTTGGTTTCTGATATTAATAATAAGATTATCACAAATACTTCTTTGTATAGTAGAAAATAATTTTCTTTTCCCTATAGTGTGTAATAATCTTCAATCTTCTTTTATTGAAGTTAATTAGCAGTCACTTGTGAATATCTTCAGTAACTGACAACCACAGTAATTAAATTGCAATTGTAATTAAATATAACTTATGCTCTATCAAGGTTCTGACATCTACCAGTTCTGAGGAAGGGTCACCAGATCTGAAACGTTAACTATAATTTCTCGTCATAGATGCTTTTCTAGCAATTTCTGTTCTTGTTTCTGATTTACAGCATCTGCAGTTCTTTGGGTTTTAATGCTCTATCAAGTCAGGTTTGATTCTGGGGTCTGACCTATCTACTATTACCATCATCTGGGGTCATAACAATTGGAAGGTAGTATATGTAACCCCACTATCTAAGAGAGGAGACAGCAAACCAGAAAATATAGGCCTGTCAGCCTAGTATCTGATGTTTGGAACATGCTAGAATTTATATTAAAGATGTAATAACAAAACACTCAGAAGATAAGATTTATAGAAGGGAAATCATGTCCAACAAACAAGAACAGAAGTTGCTGAAAAAAACTCAGCAGATCTGGCAGTATGCGTGCAGAGAAAGCAGAATTAATGTTTAGGGTCCAATGACCTTCTTCAGAACTGTTCAGACTGTTTCAAAGAAGGGCCACTTAACTCGCAACATTAATTCTGCTTTCTCTCCCCACATACTTCCAGATTTGCTGAGTTCTTCCAGCAATTTATGATTTTGTTTCTGATTTTCAGCACCCACAGCACTTTGTTTTTTTTTGTTCACGTCTGACAAACCTGTTGCAGTTTTTGTAAGGATGTAACTGGCATAAATGATAAATGGGAGTGTGGGTGGGAAAACAAGTGGATGTGGTACATTCAGATATCGGAGAGCTTTGATACACAACAGGCTGTTAAATTAGACCACATGGGATTAAGGGGAATACACTGGCATGGATTGAGGACTGGTTAATGGGCAGTGATAGGGAATATGCAAGCTATTGTACATTGAAATTGCTGAGGGTGGCAAAATCTCCATCGGATTAATTAAATTAAAGTTACTATCACCAGTTAAATTTTCTGCAAGCCAGAACAGTCCACAACAGCATGTAAATTGCTGAGGCAAATTGCTGATAATAAAATGCTGTACCAAACATCCAATCACAGTTGGATAACTCAGCTCTGCTGATCGATAGTATACAAAGGGGGTGTGCACTATGCTCTTAAACTGTATAAAAGAAGCTAATTAGAAAATTTTTGCACGCCTTTTTGCTATGAAGATCTGAAGCTGTAACCAATATGTGTCACAATAAAGGTTGCCTGAATCTACCACAGCCTCAGACTCTCACAAAGAAATCATGAGATCTTACAATATGGCACAGTCGGCAGGATTGCTGGAGGAATAAAGGATTAAATCCCGGACAACAGACCTACATCAGCTCCCAGAGGTAAAACTTCTCAGTAAATTGTCTGGATTCAGTCTCTCCTCCATGCAATCTCGAAACTCTCCTGAGTAGCAGACGGCTTTAGGCCCAGTATTTGCAGAACACCCTGATATCAGCAGAGACTACAATTAGTCACCAACCCAGCTGAAAGCGTATGGCTCGAGACCCGTAAAGAACCCGTACAATGGCAGACGATAAGACCAAGCAGTTACCTTCTACTATTAAAAGCAGGCAGGACCCAACTGATTTTTCAGATGAAATTCTCCAAAACCTAAAAGACTACATAGAGCAACAATCTGGCTTACTCAAGGCCTGTACTGAGATCAGACAGGAGCACGGTACCTCCATAGGACAGTGGTCCCTGGACGACATCAGAAGGGTCAGAGGTAAAACAACCCATATGATGGAGAAAGAATGAGTCGGATAGTCCCTGGTCATCATGGGACAGGTCCAACAGGAAAAATAAATCATAATGCTTTCCCATACAAGCGAGATTTGACCAATACCAAGAGCCAACTGGAAGCAATTTGCGAAGGACTAAAAAGAACAAAACTTGAGATAGAAAAATGAGTACTTAAAAATGAAAATTTAGAGTTTGAAATTAAATGGTACAAGAAGCAATCATATAAAGAACCAGTAACATAATTAGCAGACAAGGGGAAAATGCACTAGATCTTGGCCGGGGTACCCTTTCTTAAGTCAACTACCAAGTGATTAGCTGAAAGTGCAGAGACACTCGGTGGGTTTAGAAACAGATTTGGAATTCTCCAGTGACTCTTGTGAAGAAGGTATCCAGAGACTCGCCCCCTTGAAAACAACATGAGGTAAAGTTAAATCTGAAGAAATAAACGAATAGCAATGGGGTGGTCACAGTCACACATTGATATGCCAAACTTTATCATAAATGAGTGGATCCTGAGAAAATTGATAAATAGTCTAAAGAAATACCACCCCCTTAAAAAGGAGGGTTGAAAACATGGGAACAAGTGGAATGTTTAAAAGGTATCGATAGTCTTCACCCGTTGGACGGAGCATAGATCCCGATCGTGACGGTACTTAGCTGAGAGGGGAGGAGATTGGGTAGGAGGTTACAAGAGGTCCTCAGAGACAATGAACAAAAGATTGAGACCGGATGGGGAATGACCAAACAATGGTTACGGGAATTCAGTCCTGTAAAGACGGCCTGGGAAAAGACTGCAGCCTGTCAACTGAAAAGAACGGAAGATGTGTTGGAATACAACAAGCGTATTAAAACTTTTTGGTGAGAACACTCGGGAATAAGTAATAAGGGACATACCATTGGTCTCCTGAAAGCTGCTTTTGTAGCGGGATTGAAGCCGGAGTTATCCAAGATGCAGATAACACTGCCAGACTGGGACGGGATAGGAATAACTCATGCAGAACTGGTAGACCCATGCAACCATGGGTAAAGGTCGGACCACGCAGGTCGCAGGAGGGAAATTCAGAGAACCGGACAAGCAATTATCACAAAGACTTCCTGGGAAGTGTCACTATTGCAGAAAAGAGGAATATTGGGCTAACACATGAAGGGCAAAACAGAGAGCCAAGGAATGGGAGGTCTGGAGAATAACCCCCAGAGAACAGGCCCCTCCTCAAAAAGAGTTGCTTAATTTGACAAAAAAAAAGCTGATCCCAGCCTCACCCTCTCCTTACACCAATATGAGGAGATTTTTTAAAATTCATTTGTAGGATTTGGACATCGCTGGCTGATCAGCATTAATAGCCCATCTCTATTTGCCCTTGAGAAGACAGTGATGAGCTGCCTTCTTGAATCACTGCAGTCCACTTGCTGTGGGTTGACCCACAATGCCAGTAGAGAGGGAATTCCAAGATTTTGACCCAACGACTGCGAAGGAACAGCAGTATATTTCCAAGTCCCTTGAGTGGCTTGGAGGAGAACTTGCAGGTGGTGATGTTCCCAAGTACCTGCTGCCCTTGTCCTTCTAGATAGAAGTGGTCATGGGTTTGGAAGGTGCTGTCTGATCTTTGGTGAATTTCTGCAATACATCTTGTAGATAGTACACACTGCTGCTACTGAGCACCGGTGGTGGAGGGAATTGAATGTGCCAATCAAGCAGGGTTGCTTTATCCTGGATTGTGTTAAGCTTCTTGAGTATTGTTGAAGCTGCACCCATCCAGGCAAGTGGGGAGTATTCCATCACATTCCTGACTTGTGCCTTGTGAAAACACTTTGGGGTGTCAGGAGGCGAGTAACTCGCTACAATATTCCTAGTCTCTGGCCTGCTCTTGTAGCCACTGTGTTTATCTGGTGAGTTCAATTGAGTTTCTGGTCAATGTAATCCCAAGGATGTTGACAGTGGGAGATTCAGTGATGGAATACCATTGAAAATCAAGGCCAGTGGTTAGAGTATCTCTTATTGGTGATGGTCATTGTCTGACATTTGTTTGGCGCAAATGTTACTTGCCACTTGTCAGGCCAAGCCTGGATATTGTCCAGATCTTGTTGCATTTGACAATGAGATGGACAATTATAATATAACAACATATATTTATGAGGGTGGGCACGCAAGATATAGACTGTCTCCTGGACACGGGGACAGAATTGAACTGCCTGCCTCAATGTTACATAAATTCTCTACCTTTGGATGGTAAGGTGCGAACAGCTTGCAGGGCTAGGGGAGAAGGCCTAACCATAAAAAGAACATGTCCAGTATTCATAGAACTTCATCCACACAAGTTAACTGCAGCAGAAAAGGAGATTCCTCACCATTGGTGGTACCCCTATCCAAATGGGAACGAAGTCCAAAACCTAGTAGAAGCCATACAATTACCCCAAGAAGTCTCCATCCTGAAATGTAAAGCGTACACAAAAGAAAATACTGTGGAAGCACACTGCAGCGCCATGGTGGACCAGGTAACCAGGGAGGCGGCCTCACAAGGTAGGCACCCAAAAGTGCAATATGCAAACTGGAAATACTCAGATCCTTGACACAAGATTTAGCAGCAATGCAAAGCCAATGCTCCCGAAAGGAAAAGCAGACATGGACTGAGACAGGAATTAAACTGTATGAAGATGGTGTCTGGAGGCAAAGTGATATCAACAAACCTGTTGTCCTGCAACCATTGATGTCCTTTTTTGCACAACAGATTCACTCATGGGGACATTTAGCTCCACAACAGATGGTGGCATGATTCCAAAAAAGCTAGTGGGTTAGGGATTTTAATAATACATGCCCACTTGGTAGCAGACCACTGTGGGACTTGCCAAAAGAATAACCCCAGACCCATCACAGCAATGCCTTAACTGAAGCCTTCTGCTCTTGCGGGACCATTCTAGCACTTACTGGTCAACTATATATCTCTCCCACCATGTGAGGGATATACGGATGTTCTGGTTGCTGTCGATAAAGTCTCCAGGAGGACAGAGGCTGCTCCAACTCAATGGGCCACAGCCAAGCAGACAGCTAAAGTTTTATGCAAGGATTACATTCCCCAATCAGTATAGATACTGGCTAAGGGACACGAATCATGGGTGCTGTCTGCCAGGTTACCGAACTTCGAATGGGATTTCCACTGCCCCCCGTCACTCACAATCATCAGGGCAAGTGAAACAAACAAATCAAATGGTGAAACAACAACTTGCCAAATATCATCAGAAGGGAATACCCTGGCTCCAGGCATTATGATGGTCTTATATGCAGTATCAGGGCAAACCAGAGTAGAAGTATGGGTCTAAGTTGATTTGAGGTTATAATCGGAAGGCCCATAACACTGTCAGGAAGCACTGATTTATGGAAAGCTGATTGCCACTTGATGAGTGACGCACTGTTGAAATATTGTCAAGACCTGACCAATGCTGTTCGTTCTGCTTCCCAACAGATATCAGCAGGCTGTGGTGATCTACCAGAGGGAGGTCATGATATTGTCTCGGGAGCTTGGGTTTATGCATTAGGAACCATTGGGAGCCAAGTGGGAAGGACTCTACCAAGCGATGCTGACTACCCATGCAGCAAAAGTCTGAGGCAAGAAAGCTTGGATACACACATCACACCAGTGAGTGAAACTGAAGCTTGATAAGAGGACTATAATGTTTGATCCAAAATGTGGATTATTATATTGCTAACTGTGTGTATTTATGAGTGTTTGCTTACTAATAACTTGCCAATTTCCTACACCAGAAGAGAGATGAAGGAAAAAGGGAATTACATGTGAATACCTTTTCGTATATGTCCTATGCTTATGCCAAACGACCTAGTATTTCCAGTTGTTGGGTGTGCTCCCACATACCCACTTACTCAAAAGAGAGCATCCCTTTAAGACCCATCCCTTTTAATACACCTAAAATGGCAGAACAGGTAACTCACAAGAACATCACCTTAGAGAATCCAACACAGGGAAGGGGTGTATTGGGCGTGCATGACTGACCGCCCAGAGCAGAGAGAGACAACAAGTTACAACCTCTGAAAGGCAATCGGATTGTATCAGCCTAATTACAACACTTCTTTCTTGACCCTTAGAAACACCTCTGGAATGAGAAGACTATCAGGAAGGATATGTTTATGTAAAACCCATATAGGAGGGCAGGAGATGGGATATAGCAAATGTAATTTGAGTTACGTCTTCCTCTTTGTTCATCACTCATTTGCTCTACCTGGGATACCCCACTGGCAAAGATTTAAAAGGGCCATTACAGAGACAGCGAGATTCTTTGCTATCTTGGTCACCTGATACGGGACTGCAAAACTGGTGAAGGAATCCATCAATACATCCTAGAACAGGTGGCCAATGATACTTCAGAGGTTTTGAACAAAATAAACACTGAAATGGTAGCCATCCATACAACAGTACTGTAGAACAGAATGGCCCTCGACTGGGTACTGGGCAAAAGGATGGCACTAGTGCACTAATTCCAGACTTATATTCCAGTGTACTTATATTCCAGACAACTCCAAAAAGGGATCACCGACTTGGCAGCACATATCATAAAAGAAATGGACAAACTAAAATAGTTTCCATCTCCCACCTTGTGGAGCTGGACAACTGGCTGGCTGGGTTTACTGGGGGACATCACCGGTGCAGGGTATAATGTTACAAGTTGTAGCTATTTTCATTTCATATTATTTGTTTTCTTAGTTAAATGTTGCTACCAACAGATGGCATCAGCTGCTTCTCTGCAGGTGAAACACTTTGGCATTTCTGGCAGATCTTTTCTGCATCGCACATAGTATGTCTAAGCCAACTTTTGCTTGCGTGTTTTGAGATTCACTTTAGGGAGAATCAAAGCAGGGATTGATAGGGAATACACAAGCTATTGTATATTGAAATTACTGAGGGTGGCGGAATGTCCACTGGGTTAAGTAAATTAAAAAGTTACTCTCAACAGTTAAACTTTGAGCATCAGAACAGTCCTATCAGGACACGACAGCAAGTAAATTGCTGAGGCAAATTGCTATATAAAATGCTGTACCAAACATCCAGTTGGATAACTCAGCTCTGCTGACCAATAGTATACAAAGGGGGTGTGCACATGAGCTTGAGCTGTATAAAAGCTATTTACAAACTTTTTGCATGCCTTTTTGCTATTAAGATCTGAAGCTACAACCAAATTGTGTCACAATAAAGATTACCTGAATCTACCACCAGACTTGGACTCTCACTAAGAAATCATGAGATCTTAGAGACAGAAAATATAGACTAGGAACAAACTGATCATTTTCAGGTTTTTAGACCATGACTAGTCGGGTACAACAAGGATCTGTGCTTGGACCTAGCTATTCACAATCCACACCAATGATTTAGAAATGGAGATTAAATGTAATATTTCCAAGTTTACAATGAGACAAAACTCAGCACAAGTGAGAGCTATGAGGATGAGGCAAAGATGCTTCACTGGGTTGGGGAGATTAAATGAATGGCAAACATTTAGCACTTGGAGTACAATTTGGAGAAATCAGAAATTATCCACTTTCCTAAGAAAATTAGAAATACAAATATTTTGTAAATGGTGAGACACTGCAAAATGTTGAACTTTCGAGAGACTTATGTCCTTGTTCATCAATTTCTGAAAGTTAATATGCAGCTACATCATGCACTTAAGAAGGCAAATGGTCCATGGCCTTAATTATAAGATTCAAGTATAAGATTCAAAGTTTGCGAGAAGATTTGTAGCTCAGGTGCTCGTTGTGGTTCTGTTCGCCGAGCTGGGAATTTGTGTTGCAGACATTTCATCCCCTCTCTAGGTGACATCCTCAGTGCTTGGGAGCCTCCTGTGAAGCGCTTCTGTGATCTTTCCTCCGGCATTTGTAGTGGTTTGAATCTGTCGCTTCCGGTTGTCAGTTGCAGTGGCCGGTATATTGGATCCAGATCAATGTGCTTATTGATTGAATCTGTGGATGAGTGCCCTGGCTGTTCTCTGTTTGGCTTGTCCTATAATAGTGGTGCTGTCCCAGTCAAATTAGTGTTGCTTGTCATCTGCGTGTGTAGCTACTAAGGATAACTGGTCATGTCATTTTGTGGCTAGTTGGTGTTCGTGGATGCGGATCGTTAGCTGTCTTCCTGCTTGTCCTATGTAGTGTTTTGTCCTACTGTTTTTATTGCTGGGAAAGTGAAATCGGCTGGGCCTATATTCTGTAGAGTTCAGAAGAATGAGAGACAATCTCATTCAAACATCTAAAATTCTTACAGCAATTAATAGGACAAATGCAGGAAGAATATTTCCCCTGGTAGTGTGGAGAGGAACAATGCTGGAACAAGGGGACACAGACACATAAGGGCTGATCATTTACAATAGCAATAAGGAGGAACTTCTTCACTCAAAGTGTGGTGAATCTTCAGAAGAGGCTTCGGAGACCTAGTTATTGTCAAGACTGAGATTGGGAGATTTCTACATTTAAAAACATCAAGAGATAGACAGATTTTTAACTAGTAAGGGAATCTAGGGTCTTGGGCATAAGACAGGAAAGTAGAGTTGAGGATGATCAGATCAGCCATCATCTCATTGAATGACAGAGCAGACTCAATGGGCTGAATGACCTACTTCTGCTCCTACATCTTACAAGAAGGTAGTGCAGGAAATAGCAGAATAAAGAAGATTCAACATGATCTAATTCAAATGGTGGAGAAGGCTCAAAGAGCTGAATGACCTCCTCTTGCTGTTATAGTTGAACTGACTCTCCGAGGACCTATTGCAGGCACTTGGGACTGACCAGACTTGCTGCATCCAACTGGAAAATACGTCAGCACTTCAAGAGAAAGACAAAGGCCCTATTGCATCACAGTGACGCTCACCCGCACCTTGTCTCTTCACTTTGTCATTCACGTCCCGTCTAATTATTGTCAATCACTCACAGTTGACTCAGTATAAGGTCTTTAATTCACATCCAGTCCTTCATGCTGCCTCTCATCAATGCCTTGTGTCATTGCTGCTCTATTTCCTGTGGCTCTTGCTCATGCCCAGTCTCACTTTAATGTCACTTGTCACGTTCTGTTGCATTACAGCTTTGCTTGTCCACATTCTGTTTCATTACAGGGAATCTCACATATGCTATCTTATTACAATGTCTCCAGTTCACAATCTTACAATTGTTAGCTGCCACCTCTATTTATTTATGGTACTATTTACTCATGTGCTCTCCCATTAAAAGCCTCTCTCACCCACTCCCCATCTCATTACAGTGTCGCTCACCCATGCCCCATCTTATTATTTCCTCTTGCCATGTTTCCTTTCGCCACCTGTTGCCTGTTCTCATTACAGCATGGTTTGTCCACATCTTGCTTCATTACAGTGCATCTCACATATGCTATCTCATTACAATATCTCCAGTTCTCAATGTTACATTGGTAGCTCCCTCCTGCATCCAATCTCTTTATGGTTTATCCATGTGCTCTTTTGTTACAGCCTCTCATACCCATGCCCTGGCTCACTACAGTTGCAATTCGCTCATGCCCTGGCTCATTACAGCTTTGGCTCAATATAGCTTCTCTCACCCAAGCTGTGTCTCATTATGGTGCTGCTTTCCATGTGTTGCCTCATTAGAATGTGTCCAAGTTCTACTTTCCATCAGGTGGGAACACATGTTTTATGCATTTAAGCTGAACCACTGTTATCGTTCTCAAACATTCATGCAGTATAACATGAATGCTCCACCATATAACCTACTACTTACAATGCAGTGTTAACAGACTATAAACAGCAGAAATAATTATAAGAACATATTGATAATAGAGATTTCTGTATCAGTTCTCCCAGTTACCTGCAAGTATTAGCCCTGGCAGAATGAAGGGTATCCTTTACAAAGCTGCTTCCCTTCAGGTTTCCTGGCTTGTGCCTGATGCTCTCATGGAGACGGTAAGCCACTTTAATCAGAAATTACCAGTAGGAAATTATTGCACAATCTAACTTTGTTAAGCTTTCACACAGTATTTGGCAACCAGTTGCATTAAAGATGAAATAACTGCTCCTACCTGTTTTGAAGCCTAGAAAGACCAAGAAATCATCATCTAGCACACTGTGGCACATGGCTGTCACTAAGTGAAAGTGAGGACTGCAGATGCTGGAGATTAGAGATTAGAGTGGTGCTGGATAAGTACAACAGGTCAGGCAGCATCAGAGGAGCAAGAAAATTTAAATTTCGGGCAGGAGCCCTTCATCCTGAATGAAGCTGGAAGCCTTAGTGGTAGAGAGATAAATTGGGGGGGGGGGGGGGGGGTAGTTGAGAGTGCAATAGGTGGATGGAGGAATGGGTAAATATGATAGTTCAGAGAGGAGGGTAGAGTGGATAGGTGGGAAGAAAGTGAAGAGCTTCAGGGCAGAGGAGATGACCTGGGAGTTGCAGTGAGAGAGAGCGTGAGAGAGAGAGAGAGAGAGAGAGAGAGAGAGAGAGAGAGACTCACTGAAATCTTTGTAGAGAGAGGAGGACAACTTCTTCAAAGGTACAAAGTTAAAAATCACACATTATCAATGAGGATGAGCACCTCACCAAGACCTTCCCCACACCTCCACTATTTGCCTTTAAACAACTGCCAAATCTCAAACAGATCGTTGTTTGTAGCAAACTGCCTGGCTTTCAGGACAACTCCATACAACTCTGTCACGGTAGGCGCTGCAAGACGTGTCAGAGTGTGGACATAGATACCACCATTACACGTGGGGACACCTCCCACCTTGTACATGGCAGGTACTCATGTGATTCAGCCAATGTTGTCTATCTTATACGTTGCAGGCAAGGATGCCTGGAGGCATGGTACATTGGGGAAACCGAGCAAAGGCTACGACAATGGATGAATGGGCACTGCACAACAATCAACAGACAGGAGGGTTACCTCCCAGTTGGGGAACATTTCAGTGGTCCAGGACATTCGACCTCAGACTTCAGGTGACCATCCTCAAGGTGGACTTCGGGACAGGCAGCAGAGAAAAGTGGCCGAGCAGAGGCTGATAGCCAAGTTCGGTACCCATAGGGAGGGCCTCAACCGGGACCTTGGGTTCATGTCACATTACAGGTGACCACCATTGCACTACACACACACACACACACACACACACACACACACACACACACACATTTTGTGGGGTGAATTTGTACTTGCAGGGTTACATTGTACTTTGGTCAAAAACTGCATGAATTCATGTAAAACTCCGTTATCTCACGTTTTAGATTAAAATCAACCTAAACATCATGGCATAGACAGAAAATACAGGGGGCCAACACCTTCAACATATTGTCTAGCTATCACCATTGTTAACAGCTAACCAGAGAATACAACTTTTTTTAAAAAGGTTTTGTGATTTACACATGAAAGAAGTGAAACTATCATGGTATTCTAATAGATGAAAGGCTTAACAGACAATCAATTTTTCAATGTATAATTTCAGTTACATCACACTGTAAATTTTTGCTATAAATTCTGTGTGTTAGGATTGAACCCTCCACTACCATCTGATTAAGGAGCGACGCTCCAAAAGCTAGTGTGCTTCCAATTAAACCTGTTGGACTATAATCTGGTGTTGTATGATTTTTAACTTTGTACACCCCAGTCCAACACCAGCATCTCCAAATCATGACTTCTTCAATGTAGGCATCCTTGAAATCCGCTCCACCCTACTTTTCAACCTATCACCTTCTAAGCTCTACTCCAATCTCCAGCATCTGCAGTCCTCACTTTCACCTAGTTGATTTCAACCTGACTGCGAATCCTCTTGCAAGGATGCCTACCTTGAAGAAGTTCTCCTCCTCTCTATACAAAGATGTCAGTGAGTCTCTCTCATCTCTGCCCTGAAGCTCTTTACTTCCTTCCCATCTATCTGCTCCACTCTCCTCTCTGACCTATCACCTTCACCCCTTCCTGCATCCACCTATTACATTCTCAACTACCTTCTCCCCAGCCCCACCCCTCCCATTTATTTTCTCCACCCCCAAGGCTTCCAGCCTCATTCCTGATGAAGGGCTGCTGCTCGAAATACTGATTTTCCTGCTCCTCAGATGCTGCCTGACCTGTTGTGCTCTTCCAGTACCACTCTAATCTCTACATGGCCATCACAACCCGGTGCACATACATCACCGAAAATTTCCATAATTAAATCGTAAAAGCTGTTGATAACTTAATTCTAAATTAGAAATCACTGACTAAGTAACAAAGGATTACAGAAACATATTTTAATCAAGGTTTCAAGTCTCAAAATTTGACCTGACAATTCAGGATATCAATGAAAATTCCTCAAACTTCCCCAGGTGGGCTCCAGGAATACACAAGCCTCAACGCCTGTAACCAAGTCCAAACACAGGACCAGATTCCTCATCTTCCGTTTCGGAACACTTCAACCCCAGGGCATCAATGTGGACTTCAACAGTTTCCTCATTTCCCCTTCCCCCACCTCACCCCAGTTCCAAACTTCCAGTTCAGCACTGTCCCCATGACTTGTCCTACCTGCCTATCTTCTTTTCCACCTATCCACTCCACCCACCCCCCCCAACCTCTCACTTACCTATTGTACTCTATGCTACTTTCTCCCCACCCCTACCCTCCTCTCACTTATCTCTCAACCCTTCAGGCTCTCTGCCTATATTCCTGATGAAGGGCTTTTGCCCGAAACATCAATTTTACTGCTCCTCGAATGGTGCCTGAACTGCTGTGCTTTTCCAGCACCATTCTAATCTAGACACCAGATTAAAATGTGTCAATTTCCTGTTCACTCGCGTTTTGGGTGGTGCTACAAAAAGGTTTAAGTTCGGATTTGGAAGGCGCTTTTTGGGGAGCCAGTCGGAGTTGCTACAGTGCCTCTGGTAGATGATTCACGCTGCTCCTACCATAGACCCACACATTTGTGAAAAGAGTTAATGTTGAAGATCGTGGAAGTGTTGCCAATTAAGCAATTGCTTTGTCCTGGAGTGTTGTTTGAGCTGACTTAACCAGCTCAAGTGGGGAGTATTCCATCACAGCCGAAAATGTGTTGCTGGAAAAGCGCAGCAGGTCAGGCAGCATCCAAGGAACAGGAGAATCAACATTTCAGGCATAAGCCCTTCTTCAGGAATAAGGAAAGTGTGTCCAGCAGGCCAAGATAAAAGGTAGGAGGAGGGGCATTGGAAATGCGATAGGTGGAAGGAGGTTAAGGTGAGGGTGATAGGCCGGAGTGGGATGGGGGCGGAGAGGTCAGGAAGAAGATTGCAGGTTAGGAAGGCGGTGCTGAGTTCGAGGGATTTGACTGAGACAAGGTGGGGGGAGGGGAAATGAGGAAACTGGAGAAATCTGAGTTCATCCCTTGTGGTTGGAGGGTTCCTAGGTGGAAGATGAGGCGCTCTTCCTCCAACCATCGTGTTGCTATGGTCTGGCGATGGAGGAGTCCAAGGACCTGCATGTCCTTGATGGAGTGGGAGGGGGAGTTGAAGTGTTGAGCTACGGGGTGGTTGGGTTGGTTGGTCCGGGCCTCCTCGAAGTATTCCATCACACTCATGATTTGTGCCATGTAGATGATGGATAGGCTTTGGAGAGTCAGGATGAGTTACTACCTGCAGGACTACTAGCCTTTGACCTGCTCTTCTGGTGACCATAGTTATTGTCTGGTTCAGTTCAGTTTCTGTCAGTGGTAACTCTTGGATGCTGATAATGGGAGACTCAGTGACGGCAATGCTATTGAATGCTCTGGGGCAATGGTTAGATTTTCTCATGTTGGAGATGGTTACTGTCTGGCACTTATGCAAGACGAATGTTACTTGCCACTTGTCAGCCCAAGGAATACAGTCCAAGCCTTGCTGCATTTGAACATGGACTGCTTCAGTATCTGAGGAGTCGTGAATAGTGCTGAACATTGGGGAATCACCAACAAACACCACTTAAGACCTTATGATGGAGGGAAAGTCACTGAGGAAATAACTACCCTGAGGAACTCCTGCAGAGATATCCTGAAACTGAGATGACTGACCTCCAAGAACCACAATCAACTTCCTACGTGTCAGGTATGAGTCCAACCAATGGAGAGTTTTCACTCCCTGATTCCCATTGTCTCCAGTTTTGTTCAGGCTCCTTGATGCTAGTTTGTCAAAACAGGCATTGATGTCAAGAGCAGTCACTCTTATCATCTCTGAAGTCCAACTCTTGCATCCATCCTTGGACCAAGGCTGTAATGAGGTCAGGATCAGACTGGTTTTGAATAGAACCCAGATTTAGAGCGAGTAAGCAGCTTATTACTGAGCAGGCACTAATGATGACATATTCCATCACTTTCCTTGTAGTCAAGAGTAGATTGATGGGGCAGTAATTAACCAGTTTTGCTTTGTCCTACTTCTTGTGTAAGGGACATAACTGGGCAATTTTCAACATTGTCCAGTCGATGTCAATGTTTAAACTGTAGTGGAACAGCTAGGCAAGAACAAGTAAATTCTGAAGCACATCTTTAGTACTATTGCCAGAATATTAACAGGGCCCATAGCCTGTGTGTTATCTGGTTACACCAACTATTTCTTACTATTGCGTGAAGTGAATCGAATTGGCTGTAAACTGGCATTGGTGATGCTGAGGACCTCTGGAGGAGGCTGAGATTAATCATCACTCGACACTTTTGGCTGAAGATTGTTGCCAATGCTTCAGCTTTATCTTTTCCACTGATGTGCCTTGCTTCCTTGTTATTTACAATGGGGATATTTGTAGAGTTTCCATCTCCAGTGAAATTTTTAATTTTCTACTACCATTTACAACTGAGTGTGGCAGGACTCAGTGTTACAAAAATCAATACTTATTTGGCTCTATCTGTCAAAGGAACTTGGCGTCAGTGCTGCCACCAAAGTTGATGGTATACTGGACATTGAAGAAGAAGATCTAAGAGTACAACTGGGCTACTGGATCTAGGTATGGCCGATGGAGTTTAATGCAGATAAATGCAACGTGTTACCTTTTGATACGATAACCAGGGCAGGACTTAGATAGTTAATGGTAGGGCTTTGGGGAGTGTTGTCGTACAGGCAGAGCAAGGGGCACACTTACGTAGCTCCCTGAAAGTGGTGTCACAGGTAGACAGGGTGGTGTAGGCAGCGTTTGACACGCTTGCTTTCGTCGGTCAGAGCACAGAGTAAAGGAGTTGAGACATCATATTAAAGCTGTACAAAACATTGGCCAGGGCACATTTGGAGTTCTGTGTACAATTTTGGTTGCCCTGCTTTGGAAGGATGTTATTAAATTGGAAAGGGTACAAAGAGGATTTACAAAGAGTAACTGAGGCTGGAAGGTTTGGAGTTATAAAGAGAGGCTGAGACTTTTTTCCCCTATAGCTCAAACCCTCCAACCCTAGTAACATCACTGTAAAACTTTCCTGAATCCTCTCAAGTTTCACAACATCTTCTGACAGCCGGGAGACCAGAATTGAATGCAGTATTCCAAAAGTGGCTAACCAATATCCTGTATCATAGCCTCCCAACTCTCATACTTAATGCACTGACCAATAAAGGCAACCATACCAAACACCTACTTTACTATCTGCAACCCTATTTTCAAGGAACGACAAACTGGCACCTCAAAGTCTCTTTGTTCGGAAATACTCCCCAG
Organism: Chiloscyllium punctatum; assembly: GCF_047496795.1. NCBI lineage: Eukaryota > Metazoa > Chordata > Chondrichthyes > Orectolobiformes > Hemiscylliidae > Chiloscyllium > Chiloscyllium punctatum. The sequence continues at coordinate 4,330,710 of NC_092771.1, forward strand.
GACCTCACCAATGACTGTATAAGTTCTGTCCTGATTTGCCTTTCCAAAATGTAGTACCTCACAATTATCTAAATTAAACTCGATCTGCCACTCCTCAGCCCTTTCACCCATCTGATCAAAGTCCTGTTGTACTCAGAGGTAATCTTCTTCATTGTCCATTACACCACCAATTTTGGTGTCATCTGCAAACTTACGAACTATATGTCTTATATTCACATTCAAATCATTTATATAAATGACAAAAAGCACCGATCCTTGCGACGCACCACTGGTCACAGTCCTCCAGTCAAAAATGTAATCCTCCACCTCCACCAACACCACCACCTGACTCCTACCTTCAAGCCGACTTTGTATCCAAATGGCTGGCTCTCCCTAGATTCCACGTGATCTAACCTTGCAAACCAGTCTACTATGGGGGACCTAGTCAAACGTCTTGCTGAAGTCCATATAGATCATGTCCACCCCTCTGCCTTCAAATAGTCTTCATCACTTCTTCAAATAACTCAGTCAAGTTAGTCAGACTTCCCACACCACCACCATTCTGACAATCCCTAATCAAACCTTGCCTTTCCAAATATATCTAAATTCTGTCGTTCAGAATCCCTTCCAACTCATTTACACATCTCTGATGTCAGGAACACCAGTTTAAAGTTCCCTGGCTTTTCCTTACCACCCTTAAATAATGGCAACACAATAGCCAACCTCCAATCTTCTACCATCTCACCCATGGCTATTGAAGATACAAATATCTCAGCAAGAGGCCTAGCAATCACTCATCTAGCTTCCCACAAAGTTCTAGGGTACAATCAAGTCACAGAGATTTCTCCACTGCTATGCATGTTAAGATTTCCAGCAACTCCTCCTCTGTAATATGAACACTTTCCAAGACATCACGATTTATTTCTCCAGCTTCCATATCCTTTTCCACAGTAAATGCTGACATGAAATACTTGTTTAGTATCTTACCCATCTGCTGGGATTCCACACGTAGGAGGCCTTGTTGGATTTTAAAGGGGGCATATGCTCTCCCTAGTTACTCTTTTGTCCTTAAAGTATTTGTGAAATCCCTTTGGATGCTCCTTAACCCTATTTGTGCTCTGGATTTCCCGCTAAAGTATGCTCCTATTGCCCTCATACTCTTGAGGGATTCAATCGATCCCGGTTGACTATACCAGATATATATTTCCTTCTTTTTCTTGATGAGAGCCTCAATTTCTCTAGTCATCCAGCATTCCATTTCATTCCTTTTGCATTAAAAGGAACATACTGTCTCTAGGTTCTCGTTATGTCATTTTTGAAGGCCTCCCACCTTCCAAACTGTGAACATCCACCCCCAATCAACTTTGGTAAGTTCTTGTCGAATACCATCAAAACTGGCTTTCTACTAATTTGGAACTTTGACTTTTAGATCTGGTCTATTCTTTTTCATAACTATTTTAAAACAAACCAAATTATGGTCTCTGGCTCCAAAGTGCTCCCCCCGGTGAACATCTGTCACTTGCCTTACGTTATTTCGCAAGAGAAGGTCAAGTATCGTTTCTTCTCTAGTAGGTACATCCACATACTGAATAAGAAAATGTTCTTATATATACTTAAATTCCTCCCCATCTAAGCCCTTAACACTATGGCAGTCCCAGTTTGGAAAGTTAAAATCCCCTACCATTTGAACTCTACTATTCTTACAGATAACTGAGATCTCTTTATAAATTTGTTCTCAATTTCCCACTCGACTACTGCAGGGTCTATAGTACAATCCCAAAAAGATAAATCATCCATTTTTTTTGTTTCAAAGTTCCACCAAATAACTCAATGGTCATATTTCCCAGAATATCCTCCAAGTACAACCATAATGTTATCCCTAACCAAAGATGCCACTCCTCTTACTTTCTTGCCTTCCCCCCCCCCCCCCCCGCCCTTTCCATTGTTCCTAGAGCTTCTATAGCTGAGAATATAGAGCCCCACTGAACTCATTTTTACCCACCTTGACACTGTCCTATTCCCCCCAATCCAGAAACTGCCACATACATTCGAGACACCACCCACGCCCTCCACCTCCACCAAGACTTCCGTTCCCCAGCCCTCAATGCCTCATCTTCATCATGGATATCCAATCCCTCTATACCACCATCCACCATGACCAGGGCCTCCAAGCCCTCAGTTTCTTCCTCTCACGACGTCCCCAACAGTACCCTTCCACCGACACTCTCATTCGTTTGGCTGAACTGGTCCTCACCCTTAACAATTTCTCCTTTGAATCCTCCCACTTTCTCCAGATCAAAGGGGTAGCCATGGGCACCTGTATGGGCCCCAGCTATGCCTGTCTCTTTGTTGGCTATGTAGAACAGTCCATCTTCCGTAGTTACACTGGCACCACTCCCCACCTCTTCCTCCGCTACATTGATGACTGCATTGGCGCCACCTTGTGCTCCTGCAAAGAGGTTGAGCAATTCATCAACTTCACCAACCCATTCCACCCAGACCTTAAATTCACCTAGACCATCTCTGACACCTCCTTCCCCTCTTCATCTCCATTAATGATGACCGACTTGACACTGACATTTTTTACAAATCCACCAACTCCCACAGCTACCTGGATTACACTTCTTCCCACCCTACCACCTACAAAAATGCCATCTCGTATTCCCAATTCCTCCGCCTCCACTGTATCTGCTCCCAGGAGGACCAGTTCCACCACAGAACACACCAGATGGCCTCCTTCTTTAGAGACCGCAATTTCTCTTCCCATGTGGTTAAAGATGCCCTCCAACATATATCGTCCACATCCCCCACCTCTGCCCTCAAATCCCACCCCTCCAACTGTAACAAGGACAGAACTCCCTCGGTGCTCACCCTTCGCATAAATCATATCATCCGACGACATTTCTGCCACCTCCAAACGGACCCCACCACCTGGGATATATTTCCCTCCCCATCCATTTCCGCTTTCCACAAAGACCGTTCCCTCTGTGACTACCTGGTCAGGTCCACACCCCCCAACAACCCACCCTCCCTTCCTGGCACCCTCCCCTGCCACCGCAGGAATTGCAAAACCTGCGCCCACACCTCCTCCCTCACGTCCATCCAAGGCCCCAAAGGAGCCTTCCACATCCAATGTTTTACCTGCACATCCACCAATATAATTTATTGTATCTGTTGCTCCCAGTGCGGTCTCCTCTACATTGGGGAGACTGGACGCCTCCTAGCAGAGCGCTTTAGGGAACATCTCCGGGACACCCACACCAATCAACCCCACTGCCTATGGCCCAACATTTCAACTCCCCCTCCCACTCTGCCGAGGACATGCAGGTCCTGGGCCTCCTCCACCGCCGCTCCCTCACCACCTGACGCCTGGAGGAAGAACGCCTCATCTTCTGCCTCGGAACACTTCAACCCCATGGCATCAATGTGGATTTCACCAGTTTCCTCATTTCCCCTTCCCCCACCTCACCCCAGCTCCAACCTTCCAGCTCAGCACCGCCCTCATGACCTGTCTTACCTGCCTATCTTCCTTTCCACCTATCCATTCCACCCTCCTCTCTGATCTATCACCTCTATCCCCACCCCCATTCACCTATTGTACTCTATGCTACCTTCTCCCCACCCCCACCCCCCTCTCATTTATCTCTCCACTCTGCAGGCACCCCGCCTCTATTCCTGATGAAGAGCTTTTGCCCAAAAATTCAATTTTCCTGCTCCTCAGATGCTGTCTGACCTGCTGTGCTTTTCCAGCACCACTCTAATCTAGAATATAGAGCAGCCAGTCCGGTCCATTCCTGAGCCACGTCTCTGTAATAGCTGTGCTATCTCAGTCCCATGTTCCCACCCAGGCCTGGAGTTCATCTGCCCTACGTGTTAAGCCTCTTACATTTATTTCAATGTAGTTTATCAGTCCAAACTCATTGCTCCTGTCTGCCTTGACTGTTTTCTCAACTGTACCTGCCTTAGACTCATCTCTTTTCTTACTATCTCCTTGGATCGTCCCTCCCTCTTCCCCCTCCACTAGTTTAAATCCTCCCGAATAGAAAATCTCCCCGATAACACATTAAACCCCTTCTAATTCAGGTGCAACCCGTCCTCCTTATACAGTCACCTCTACCCCAGAAGAGATTCCAATGACCTAAAAATGTTAATCCTTTTCCCCTGCACCAGCTCCTCAGCCATGCATTCATTTGCTCTATCCTCCTATTCCTACCTTCACTAGCATGTGACACCAGGAGTAATCCAGATATTACTACCCTCGAGGACCTACTTTTTAACCCCTTACCTAATTTCCTATATTGTTCCTCAGAATCTCATCCTTTTCTCTTCATGTGATGTTGGTACCACCGTGTTAAAGAACCTCCTGCTAGTCATTCTCCCCTTTGAGAATATCCTGCACCTCTTCGGAGATATCCTCGACCCTGGCACCAGGGCGGCAACATGCCATGCTGATGTTTCGCGGTTGGCTGCAGAAGTGTCTGTCTCTGCCTCTGACTAGACAGTCCCCTATCACAATCAATTACTTAGAACCTTACATACCCCTCATTGCAGTCGTCAGTCTCAGTACCAGAGACCTAGCTGTCAGTGCTACATTCCCAGAGAGCCCATCACCCTGGTAGGGGGAAAAGCAATGACCCAGTGGTATTATTGCTGGACTGTTAATCCAGACCCAGGTAACATTCTGGGGACAGGGATTTGAATCCCACCATGGCAGATGGTGGAATTTGAATCCAATAAATATTTGGAATTAAGAATCTAATGAATCCATTGCCAAATGTGGGAAAAACCCATCTGGTTCATGAATATCCTTTAGAGAAGGAAACTGCCATCCTTACCTGGTCTGGCCTATATGATTCCAGACCCATAACAATGTGGTTGACCTTATCTGCCCTCTGGACAATTAGAGATGAGCCTTGGATGGAGGTGAGGGAGGAGGTGTGGGCGCAGGTTTTGCAATTCCTGCGGTAAATGCTGCCTAGCCAGCGACATCCTCGACTCATGAATGAATAAAGAAAAAACATTCCCAAAGAAACAGCATTTGTTTGAGATGGGGATAGCCACAAGAGACTCCTGCATTACCTGCCTATCCCACTTACCTTTCCTGGAGGTAACCCATCTACCGGACTGTAACTGCAGTTTTCCTAACTTCTTGAAACTGCCATTCATCACACCCCCTGAGATATTAAAGAGTTAATTTGCTCCACTAACCTGCAAGAAATTGAATGCCCTGGGGGTAAGGTGGTGAGTCTTTGTCTTATAGGTGGAATATGGGAGGTTTACACCGCCACTTCCTTGCCTTTCAGGGATGATTTACGTTTTCATCCAGAAATCAATAAGAACTTGACAGTTGGAATTTGACTACTCCCCTCTCGTTACAAAAACGATTTGCAACAGATTTGACCATTAAGGGATGATTTGCATTGTATTGTTTCTGGAGGTGGGGTGGTCACTGCATTGTAACTTGAGTGGCATGTAACTATGAGAGGATGGCTAGGGGTTGTCTTGTGGGCAGTACTAACTGTGATGTTGAGAGTTTTGTATAAAGGAAAGACTGTTTCCTTTGTTTAGTGACAGCTTTTTCCACGACCCCGTAAGCTCTACAAAGTGTGTGTTAAAGGTTCCTCCAGAAAGCTTGTACTGTACTGTGCTTAATAAATTTGATTGCTTGTTCATAGAAGTTGGGTGTGTTGCAGTTGCATCAAGAGTATGTATCAAGAGTTGCATCAAGTTGAATCTCAAGAGTAAAAGAACCTCACAGCCCTGGCTCCTATAAATTGCCTCTAACTGCTACTCTAATCGATCCATGCGATTTTATAGGATTTGCAGCCAAACACTTCCTGTAGACATAATCATCAGTAACATTGAAATTCTTCCTAATCTCCTAGACCCAACAAGAAGAACATATCACTCGACCAAAGGCCATTTCTGCACCTTAGCAATCTACAGGCCCAGAAAATAGCTCCGTTTTACTGCTCTAAAAACCCTGCACTAGGGTAACTTAGTGCTTATGTTTTATATTTTACAAAAATATAATCAAGAGACAGATCTTAGGAAAACATATTTTAAAAGCCCTCACCTTACACCCTATTGTAGATTTACAAACAACAATTAAAACTTATGTTTTATAAAATTTAAAACCTATGTCCAGAAATGCTTGTAATTTCTTAGCCAGTGAGTGAGTGAAAGTTCACTGTTCATTTTTTTCTGAACCCTACAGCAGTTCTTTAACCAAACTCTCATGGCGTCTCCTGTTCTCTTTTCTCTCATTTAAAGTACCATTGTTTTGATTTTTATTTTCAAAGTTCCAAAAACAAAGCAACAACTTATAAAACAATAATTACTACTCCAAGAAAGAGGAAATCAGCTCCAGCACTGAAATAAACCTCAAACAAAAAAGATCTTACAGCCATGATCATTTCCCGTTCACCATTTTGCAAGTTCACAGTGGTGAGAGAGACACACACAGTGACAATGGAGAGAAGGAGGTGCACAGTGATGTGGGGGAAGACAGTGAAAAACAGAGTGATCAGAGAACTCTCTCATTCCCTGTCTGCACTGTGGAGATGCAAAGGTCAGGATTAAAGTTATTTGGAGTGGTGTGTGATGACAGAAGGTTGTTCCCAAGGAGGATGGCTCTATGAACAATATCTGCTGGCATGAAGGCTAGGAATGACTCTTATCAAACTCACAAACAGTTAAACTTGTGATTATGAGAAAAAGAAACTATTCCTCCCTGTCCTAATCAAGCTGTCTGCAAACTTTCCCTTAGCATGCTCCACATTTAGCCAGTTGGATAGGACGGTTCTCGCCTGCTTCCGTTCTTAAGTAATTGTAGCTGAAGAATCCTCTGCACTATCTTGGGTGCCATGTTCTCTTCCTAGTTCTCATCTGCTTTCTTGAACTGCTGCAGTCTACCTGCTGTTGCTTGACCCACAATACCATTAGAGGGAATTCTGCCCAGCAACAGTGGTGGAACAGCAATATATTTCCAGGTCAGAGTTGTCAGTGGTTTGGAGGGAAACTTGAAGGTAGTCACATTCCCATGTGTCTGCTGAACATATCGTTCTCAATGGAAATGGTCATGGGTTTGGAAGATGCCGTCTTTGGTGATTTTCTGCAGTGAACCTTTGTAGATTGTACAAACTGCTGTTCCCGAGTGTCAGTGGTGGAGGGAGTGGATGCTTGTGGACGTAGTACAAATCAAGCAGGTTCCTTTGTCCTGGTTGGTGTCAAGCTTCTTGAGAGTTGTTGGAGCTGCACCCATCCAGGCAAGTAGATAGTATTCAATCACACTCCTGACTTGTGCCTTGTAGATGCTGGATAGGCTTTGGTGGGGGTGGGGTTCAGGAGGTGAGTTACTCGCTGCAGTATTCCTAGGCTCTGACCTGCTCTTGTAGCCACTATGTTCATTTGGCAATTCCAGTTGAGTTGCTAGTCAATGGTGACCCCCAGGATTCAGTGATGGTAACGCCATTGTATGCCAAGAGGTGGTGGTTAGATTGTCTCTTGTTGGTGATGATCATAGTCTGGCATTTGTGTGGCACAATTGTTATTTGTCACTTGTCAGCCCAAGCCTGGGATATTGTCCAGACTTTGTTGCATTTGAACATGGACTACTTCAGTAACTGAGGAGTCATGAATGACACTGAACATTGCACAATCATCGGCAAACATCCTCACTTCTGATCTTATGATGGCAAGTAGACCAGGCCAGCCAGCGACACCCACATCCCACAAATGAGTAAACTAAAAGTACCCACTTCTCAAAAAAATTAAGTTAAAAAATTACATGCCAATGTTGGCCTTGAAATTTCAGTATTCCAATACATTCAGCTTCCCACAATATATCCTTCTTATGTTGGAAATCATCCAAAACAAAGCTGCTTGTGATCCACCCCAAACTAAGTCTAATTCACCCATCAATTTACTGACCTGCAATGGCTTTTGGTTCAACCCAGAATTAAAATTCTCATCCTCATCGTCAAATGAACCTGGGACATTCTAACATCTTAAAGGCACTACGTAAATGCAAGTTATTACTTTTGAACAGAAAATTCTAGAGAAACGCAGCAGGTCTGAAAGGGTCTGTGAGATGAGAAACAGAGTTAACATTCTTCCAAAGTCATACTGAATGAGAAATGTTGATGTGGTTTCTATCTCCATAAACATGGTCAGATCTGCTGGGTTTCTTCATCACTTTCTGTTTTAATTCAGATCTCCAGCATCTATAGTATTCCGTTTTTGTTATTATTATTTTTGAAGTTGGGATGGCCTCCAGTTTTGTGGTTTTATAATCAAAAGAGAAGGGGGTGGGTTTCACAGTACAAGAAGAAATCAGGGAGGCTATGAGGAAAGATATTTCAGAAATTAGAGAATGATATGGGTTCAGGCTCAAAATGGAGAAACTACCAAATGAGACAGTACAAATGAATATCATTTGGTTAAGAAAGAATGAACTCAATCTCAATCACCGAATGTAACTTTATCATTCCGCAGATAAGGAGACCAAAACAGCACAAACGAGCTGTATAACAAGGCTTCCTTACTGTTGTACTTCAAATCTCTTGTAATAAAAGACAGCATGCTTTTTGATTTCCTAATTGCTTGCTACATCTGCAGGCTAACCTCTTGTCTTCATCATATAAGCACAATCGGGCCTCTCAGAACATGAACATTTATTTACTTACTTAATGCATTTTTAAGAAATATGCCATTATTCTATTCTATAATAGAATTATAGAATACCTACAGTGTGGAAAGAAGCCATTCAGTCCATCGAGTCTGCACCAAACCTTCAAGGGGCAATAACATTATAATCAGACTAGCCAAAATCTTATTGAACAGTTGAGCAGGTTCAAGGAGCTAATGGCCTACTTCTGCTCCTTATTAGTATGTTTATATGTTGAGACCAGTACATCGGAACCGTTTGGACCCTTAAAGAACTCACTCATCTCTGGGTGGCAAGAACCTCAAGTGGTGCAGATTCACCATTGAGAGGTAAGAAAAATCTCCCTTTTAATCACAAAGGCTGTGGCAGAGTGTCGTGGAAAATACAATCATCAATGCAGCATCATTTCCAAAAGCCATAACATTCTGCCGACCATAAACAGGCCCTGGCTCCAATGGCAAGTCTCTCTCTCTTTTTCTGGCACATTCACGTGGACCATTTCCAACAAGCTTCCAACAACAAGACGTTAAACCAAATCCCCAATCCCTTCACCAAGGCCCCTCAACTGCAGTCGATCAGCCCCACCCTTACCCCCCCACCCCGATGCCACTCACCACCATCAGACTACCAGCCCCTCCCAGTAACCCCTCCCCAGAGCGCCTGACAGTCCATTTCATAGGGAAACAGTCTGCCTAGGCAGGGTTGGAAGCTATTATAGGGCTCACCATTACCCCATCCGTGGCCAGACCCCCCACCCACAGCTACAATGAACATGAACCACCTTCGAAGCGGCTCTTGTAACACCGACACATGGGATTCAAAACGGTTTCCTGGCTGTAAAACAATTGTTTATTTTCACGTTGGCAAAAATCTACCAACCCTTCCATCTGTGTGCCTGTGCCTTTAAGCAGCTTCCTTGAGATGCTGAGACTGTGCAGCCTCGGCACCGGCTCATTGCAGCAAGCGCCTTTCCACCCGACACCATCGCCAATTTTTCCTTGGGAGGTCGAGGGGAAAAAAAAACAGCAGGGCAGCTGGCCCAGGCTACACTTGCCACCCGAGGAATGATACGGCTGCTTCTTACCTACCTGTCCCACACTCGGTACCGGCTCCCAGTCTCTGTTCCTTTGTGTTCCCGAGAACCCCTGACCCTGAATAGGCAGTACCCCGCGAACCCCGCACTCTGAATAGGACAGACACGTAGCGGCACCCAGCAAGCTGAATACAAACTGATACTTCACACTCAGATTGTGGAGCGCCGAGTGCAGTAGATAGCAGCAATATTGGTACCCAAGATCCTGAATACATGATAATAATGGGAGAAAATGAGGACTGCGTATGTTGGAGATCAGAGTCGAAAGTGTGGTGCTGGCCCTTCATCAAGAAATCCTGATGAAAAGTACTCGAAACGTCGATTCTCCTGCTCCTCCGATAACTGCCTGAGCGGGTGTGCTTTTCCAGCACCACACTCTCGACTCTATAATATTAATGCCAAACCCAGGACACTGAATAATTTAATCACGGTCAGGGAGCTGGGAATTGTCAGGTTAGACTGGAACTTTACTTTCTCATCTCGACTGAGCAACTGCAAGGACCGCAGGTGACAGTCAATGCTACAGCAGTTAAACTCATTCAAATCTGAGTTTTCGATTCCAACATAAAATAATTAATTCGGAGCAGGAGTAGGCCACTCAGCCCCTCGAACCAGCTCTGCCATTCAGTAATTTCATGGCTGATCTCACTACTCCACATTTCTGCCTATCATAAGATATATGAGCATAATTAGGCCGTTCAGCCCAACAAGTTTGCAACAACCCTCTGAACTACATTCCAGCTTATCCTATGTGCCTTGCATTTACTGTGGCTAAACCACCTAGCCTGAACATCCCTGGACACTATGAGGCAATTTAGCATGGCTTAACCTGTGCATCTTTGGATTGTGGGAGGAAACAAGAGCACTCAGAGTCAGAGCCTCTATACTCACTTATGCCTCCTGACTGTCTTGAAACTACTGGTGTTTTCCAGCGTGAAGATTTATGCAAAGTACCTATTGTGATGATTCTATGGCTTTAAGAGATGTGTTTTGCCCTGGTTTCTTTGAGAGAGAGATTGGAGAGACAGGTATTCTGTAGTCTATGAGAAGATAAACAACTTGTGAAGCCTTTAGTGTTCTTTAAAGTTGGAACAACAGAAGCAGCCTGAATGGGTGTGGTCAAGTTTCCATCCACAGAACCAGGGACTTTAGGTTTAGTTTTCAGCAGTTGTTGCTGGGGTTTCAGCAGGGTTGGAAGGCAGTGAATCTCTCTTGACTGCTTCAAACTCTCTTTGAATTTGTGCTGAATGATTTTCCTGAGCTGCTGGAGTTGCATGTGAGATAATTCTGTTTTCTGAATTTGCCTTTTGCCAGCAGTGTGCTTATGGGGATGTTACTATATTGGAACAGTTACCGTTTTGTAGTAAGATATTCTATTATTCTGTTAAGTTTTCCAGTGGAGTTAAATTATTCCAAATTTGTCTTTCTTTTGTTTTTAACTTAGTGTTTGATTAAATTGTGTTCTGCTTAATATTGACTAGTTTGACCAATTGAATTGCATCTGGAACCCATCTCACATTTATCTTTAAAATAAGAAAAGGTGGGGTTAGGCTAACTTAATATGTTTTGAGGGGGTCTGGTCTGATTCATAGTATGATTCTGTTCCTCCATTATTTATTTGTTCTGCGTTACTACTTCTCCAGATTCATTTTCCAGCGGTCCAATGTCCCCTCTTGCCTCTTACCTTTTTATATATCTAAAAATACTTGTAAGCTTATATTACTAGCTAGTTTATCCCCATATTTCATCTGCTGCACCCCTTATTGCTTTTTTTAGTTGTCCTCTCTAGCTTTTAAAGGTTTTCTAGTCCTCTGGCTTCCCACTAATCTTCACTCTGTCCGATACCCATAACCTTGCATGCCCTTGCTTACCAACAATTCTTAAAAACATTCAAAGACTCTGCTTCCACTACCTTTTGCGGAGAATAATTCTGTTGGTTGACAATTCTGTAAGGAAAAAAAACATCTCAAATGGGTGACCCCCAAGTTTTAGAATCTCCCACAAGAGAAAACATCCTTTCCACATCAACCCTGCCAAGCCACCTCTGCATCATAAATGTTTCAAGAATTTTGCATATTAGTACCTTTCTCTCTTGTGACAATACTATGGCTTTAAGAGGTTTTTTTTTTGAAGAGATATTTTAAGGTAGAGATGCCAAGCAGTCCACGAGAAGAGAAGCTACTTGTGAAGTCTTGAATGTACTTTTAAAAAGTAGGAACAATAGAAGCAGCCTGAATGGGCATGGTCAAATACCCACTGAACCAGGATCTATAGATTAGTTTTCAGCAGTTGCTGTTGGGGTCAAAAGTAGAAGTTTTTTTTTGTCCCTCTCTTGGTTACAGCCAAAAGCTGAGGCTTCGCTGCCTGCTACAGGAGTTGCATGACAGACAATTTTTGGTTCTGAATTTGCCTTTTGCCAAGGGTGTGTTTATGGGATGTTTCTATATTAAAACAGTTAATAGAATAAATAGATACAGTAACTATTACTAATTAAGTTTTCCAATAAAGTTAAATTATTTCAAATTATTCTTTCTTTTCTTGTATTTTAACTATAGTGGATGAATAAAGTGTATTTTGCGTTAAATTCAGTAGTTTGACCAATCAAATTGCATCTGGAACACAACACCTTTTACATTTACCTTTTAAAATAAGAAAAAGTTTGGGTCTAAACTATCTTCTGAATATTTTGAGGGGGTTTGGTCCGGCCCATAACACACTACTTGTTGATTTGCCACATCTTCCCAAATTTGATCTATTGCCCTGATTTAGTATAAAGTCCTTTTTACTTCCCTAGTTATGTTGCTTGGTAAATCACCAGTTCCAACACAGTTCAGGTGTAAACTGTCCAAACGATAAGTCCCGCTTTCCCAGTTGTGGTGTCAGTGCCTCTCAAACTACAACCCACTTATACCACACCAGTGTTTGAGCCACGCATCCATTTTTGTACTCTTACTTGCCCTATATTAGTTTGGATGTGACTCAGGTAATATCCCAGAGATTATTACCTTTGTGACTTGACTTCTTAATTTGGTACTTAGTTCTTTCATACTTCCTTCCTTATCCTACATGGACCGTAACATAGGGATCTTTCTTCGTCTGAAATTTCCTCGCCAACCCTGAACTGATGAGCCAAACCTTGACACCAGGCAGACAAAACAACTGATTGAACTCCCACTCTTTGCTTCACAATGAGTTGTCAATTCCCATCACTATACTATGCCTTACTAATGTACATTCTTTTTTTGCTATCCCCACTTGAATGGCTTCCTGTACCATAATGCCATTATCAGTAGCTCATTCCTCCATTTCATAACTCTGAGTCAAAGCTCCTTGCGCCACAAACAAGTACTGCAAATGTGTTTGCCTTGGGTCAAACTGACATCCAGGAATACCCTACTTGCTATGGCCATGACATATGACTTATCCTACCATTCTTACTATTTTAACTATCACAACTTAACTGGGAACAGTGCACTGATAATCATGCTCTACTTTTGCACAAGGTGTCATAGAAAGTATAAAGTCCCAATGAAAACACCAAAATGACTAGTGTTCCTGATTGACTTCTACTCCCGATAAAAGCAATTCACATCAGCTTCCTTCAGTTACGAAAAAAAACTATTTTAAAATACTTAGCTTTAACAAGAAAAGTAAAAAGAAAGGAGTTCTAATTTTTAGAACTTAACCTATACCTCTTCAAAACCTCAAATACACAAATACTCAATCAGACAAAAGACAAATGCTTTAACAAATCCGCTTTGGATGGGAAATAATATATACATGGAGAGCAAATTCTAAAGGTCAAAAGTTTAGACCACAAGTTGGAAAGTTATTTTCCTCACAGTCCTTTTGATTTTTCAGTGAAAAATCAAAATGTAGAATGTAGGATTACAATTGTCAATGTTTGATCAGGTGAACTTAGGTGATCTGATCCAATCCAAACTCTGGATCAGATATGTGGACAATACTTTTGTTATTATTAAGAGAACAGAAATTGAGAACTCACACTGAATTATCAGCACCATACTCACAGGGATCAGATTTACGAGAGAGGAGCAAACCAACAATCAACTCCCGTTCCTGGATGTGATGGTAGAAAAAACACAATGGTGAATGCACCATGACAGTGTATACAAAAGCCACACACTTGGACCAGATCCTGAACACCTACACACACAAGTGAAGCTGCATTAGGAGCCTGTTCAAAAGGGCTACAACACACTGCAGCAGTCCAGACCCACAAAGAGAAGAAGAACACCGCCGCAAAGTATTCACTAAGAACGGATATCCCTGCTACTTCATTCGCAGACGCCTAACAGTGAAACAACGTGACGAGGACAGGCCATGGCCTAATTCACTAGCCACACTATCTTATATAAAACAAGTCTCAGAACTGTCAGCCAGATTTCTCCAACCACTTGGGTTCATGACAGCCTATAAATCGACAGCCACACTCACACTCACTAGAACAAAAGACCCTATACCCATCATGTGGAAGACAAACATGATTTACAAGATTCCATGTCAAGACTACATGAAACACTAAATAGGACAAACAGGGAGACAACTAGCAATCCGCATCCATGAACACCAACTGGCCACTAAACACCACGACCTAGTATCCAAACACACAGATGACAAGGACCACAAAGTCAACTGGGACAACACAATGATCATAGGACAAGCTAAACAGAGGATAGCCAGAGAATTGCTAGAAGCATGGCACTTATCCACGGACTCCATCAACAAGCACATTAACTTAGATCCAACATACTGACCACTACAATGAACAACTAGAAACAGCAAGAATGGAACCAAATAAACTCCAGAAGACACAGTATAGTAGCGCTTCATAGGAGGCTCAAAAGGACTGAAGATGTCACCTAGACAGGGGACGAAGCATCTGCAAATCAACTTCTCAGCTTGGTGAACATACCCTCAACAACGACATCAGCTTGTTTTCTCTCCATGGATGTTGCCTGACCCACTGTTATCTCCAGCACTTTTTGTTTCCAGTTCAGATTCCAGCATCTGCAGTAGTTTGCTCCTAGTTAAATTTTATTCCCAACAGCATTTGTATTTTTTAAACCAGTTTATCTCCATTTCCTAATTTTATTTATCACCAAATTATCACCAAAGAGTTTCTGAATCAAACTCATCACTGTTAATTCCAAACAGTAAAAATGTGGAAGTGCTGGTGTTGGACAAAATTAAAAATCACATGACACCAGGTTATTGCCCAATAGGTTTATTTGGAAGTACAAGCTTTCAGAGCACTTCATCAGGCAGCTAATAGAGTAGGATCATAGGACACAGAATTTATAGCAAAAGATCATCGTATCATACACTGACGCAATATATTGAACAAACCTAGAATGCTACTAAGTCTTTCATCTTTTAGAATGGTTTGCAGGTTTCGATTCATTAATATGTAAATCCCAGAACATCTTTCAAGTCACATTCCTGAGATAACTTAAGATTTTATTTTAAAAAGTGTCATCTCAGCTCAGACAATGCATTAACAGTGTGAGGTGAGAGTCTGAATGTATTCCAATCTTGAGTCAGACTGGTCTTGGAGGTGTACATCACAGAAACAGACCCTTCGGTTCAACTCGTCGATACTAACCAGATATCCCAACCCAATCTAGTCCCACCTACCAGGACCTGGCCCATATCTCTCCAAACTCTTCCTATTCATATACCCACCCAGATGTTTTTTATATGTTGCAATTGTACTAGGTTTCACCACTTCCTCTGGCAGTTTATTCCATACACGTACCACCCTCTGCATGAAAAGGTTGCCCCTTATGTTTCTTTTATATCTTTCCCCTCTCACCCCAAACCTATGCCGTCTAGTTCTGGACTTCCCCACCCCAGGGAAAAAACTTTGTTTATTTATCCTATCAATGCCCCTCATGATTTTATAAACCTCTATAAGATCACCCCCTCAGCATCTGACGCTCCAGGGAAAAAGCCCTAGCCAATTCAACCTCTCCCTATAGCTCAAATTCTTCAACCCTGGCAACCTCCTTGTAAATCTTTTCTGAACCCTTTCAAGTTTAACAACATCTTACTGATAGGAAGGAGACCAGAATTCCACACAGTATCCTAACAGTGGCCTAACCAATGTCCTGTACAGCCGCAACATGACCTCCCAACTCGTGTACTCAACACTCTGACCAATAAAAGAACGTGTATCAAACACCGCCTTCACTATCCTATCTACCTGCAACTCAATTTTCAAGGAATTATGAACCTGCACTCCAAGGTCTCTTTGTTCAGCAACACTCCCTAGGATCTTACCATTAAGTGTATAAGTCCTGCTAAGATTTGCTTTCCCAAAATGCAGCACCTCGCATTTGTCTGAATTAAACTCCATCTGCCATTTCTCAGCCCATTGGCCCACCTGGTCCAGATCCTGCTGTAATCTGAGGTACCCCTCTTCACTGTCCACGATATCTCCAATTTTGGTGTCTTCAGCAAACTTATTAACTATACCTCTTATGCTCACATCCTAATCATTTACATAAATGATGAAAAGGAGTGGACCCAGCACTGATCCTTGTGGCACTCCACTGATCACAGGCCTCCAGTCTGAAAAACAACCCTCTTATTTTTGAAGAAGATCATCAATTAACTCTTACAAGGTTGACTATTACTAATAGCCATTCTTGTGGGGTTTTTGTTTGGAAGTTTAGGCGCAGATTGTTAGCTCACCGCAGTCTGGAGGATGTCACCTTCTCAGACAGGCTGAGGGCAGATCCTTCAGTATCGCTGTATTGGAGAGATTATCTTCACCTTTCCTTCCGAGAGCTGCCTCCATCCTTTAACGAGGATTGAGGGAATTGAATAGGAATGAGACAATCTGACGGTTATCTCCCTGGAACTGAGTGTGTTCGAACCTCTCGCCTACTCCGGGATCCTCGGGCTCTGTCTGATACCTCGGACTTTGATGTTGAGCTTCCTCAGTCCGGCGCCCCGAATTATTGAAGCAGCGAGACTCAAAGATACATGTATTTGAAAGGCGGCGCGAAAGCGGGAGGAGGGAGGAAGGAGGAGGAAGGGGAAGGGCTTCAGGGACAAGATGGCGGCGCTGGCGGAGTGCGTGCGACGGTTGGAGCGCGCGGTGGAACAGCCCGAACGGCTCCTGAGGTACCGGGACCCTCCGGTGGGGAGGAGAGAGG